>NC_138593.1:1950386-2329491 GCF_964289735.1 Phaethon aethereus
TCCAGCACAAGAGGCTAGGGAGTTCCTCCCCCTCCCGTTTCACATCCAATGACACAAATAAGGAAACGGAGAAAAGCACCAGCACAAGAATCCAAAGATCTTTCCTCCATTAAGAGCAAACACGCACACAGTCAAGAAAAACAGCGAGTTGTCAAGATGATGCACACTAAAAATGTAGCGGCCCCTCCAACACTCGGAGGCATTCATTGGGAGAGCTGTTTTTTTTTTTTTTTCTCAAATCAAACATTTATGATCTATGAATTGTTACGCTGTCTTACTCCGCGGGGAAAAGAGGAAGCGATCAGCATACCGAGAGTCCTTTGAAGGCACCTCCCAACCATTACATAAGAAAAAGAGAAAATAACAGGTACACATTTGAGCCTCAGGCCCCAGCTCAAGGCAAAGGAAGATTTCAGAGACATGAAGCACAAGCGCCGTGCGATGGGCTGAAGGGTGATCCCAAGCGAAGGGACTAGCACGTGAAGGCTTAAAGAGCACAACCCGGTGCAATACACAGGGATGTGAAACACGAACTGCTACCCTGAAAACGGAACCCGACGTATACCAGCTCTGCCAAGAGAGATGCACTGGAAAAACGTCCGCTTTGGGAACAGCAACTAGGTTGATTGAAGGACACCTTCATTCTTCCCGACCCATTCAGCTCTTCTTGTTACAGGATCAGAAGAGCGGTAGGATGTATACGCCTTGCCATAGAACAGGAGGCATGTTTCAGAATTCACCTAACGTAAACACTAACAGCATTGGAATTTGTGCTGAAGAAAAGTCAGCCGAAGTTTCAAGGTTTTATGGAGATAACAAACTTGTCCTTGAACAATATCCAATCATCTTGGTTTGCATAAACACCAAGAACGCTGTGAGAATAAATTCTATTCGTACTTCCCCACACAGGACAAGCAAAAATGCAAGACGGCCGCCTGGGAGAAAGCCGGGCGGGGGGGGCTTTAAGTGTCACCACATCACTATTGCTTATTAATCTTTGCCAAAGTTCTCAGACTGGACCAGTTGTGTCCGTCCCCCCCAACCCTGAAGCAGATTATAAACCCGTTGCTATGCGCAGAGATGGATGCAAACTGTTAGATGCATTCATAAACAACAACAATCTTACTCTGCAGGATAATCGCCTTAAAACCAGGCTGCTCTATATAGCTGCTGTCCTCATCCGAGTTCAGCTTGTACGTGAATCTGCAGAGGCCTCAAATACTGGGCTTTGCCTCCTTCCTGGCATTTCAGTAGATTATCTCTATGCTCTGCCATCACCTTGAGATTAAACTTGTTTTACTACAAATTCAGCTGGTATTTGCTCTGTGTTCAACAGGCACTGCTCATATTGTCTTGTTACAACACGCAGCGTTTATTTCCTAAAAAGTCGCAGGATGGCTCAGCTGCGTTTTTATCACTTGGCCCCGAAAGCAGGATCGAGGGGAGAGCTAATGCCTAGTGGAACCTTTCCTTGAATTTAAAAACCCTTCATATGTTAGTGAAGTCTCTCAGGCTGTCTAGTTTCTGGGAATCAGTAACAGCAGTGACATGCCTACTGGGAACATTCCCAAGGGCTTTAAAACAGAAAAAGCAGTTATTAGTGGACCTAAAATTAGACTGATACGCAATACTTAGGGGCACGTGTACGCTCTTCTGCCTGGAGAAGAGGTAGGACATTACATTTTTGGAAGCATCTAGCTCCAAGTGCTACAGAGTCAGAAAGTTTGATAGCTTTTGAAGTATGGGAGCAGCAGCTGGCAGACAGGAGCCTGGGGTGTAACACAGCTCCTTCTCAAAGCACCAGTCTCTCTTTTGAGTCACTGCATGGTGCTGGCATAAAAGCATCTCAGGAAACAGCAGAGCCCCAAAGACAAATGGTGCAAGAGATGAAAGATCTGGAAGGAAGGAGCAGCAGGAGTGAGAGCAACAGCTTCTTTCTCCCTCACCCCAGAAGAACTGGTTGCAGCTAAGTGTGATGTGGACAGAAAAAGAACAGGATTGTCCTTCCTTTCCCCAATTAAGAGTTATTGATTGCACACAATACTCCACATCAAGTTCAAAAATCAGGAAAGAAACGACGAGGGTCAATTACCTGAAGGTGGAGCAGGAAAGAGAAAGCAGAAGGCAGCAGGGACACAAGCGCAGGACCCCCAGGACCAGAGCCATCGAGGGCTAACTGGAGAGGCAGGACGTGGACAGCACGGAGAATCTCCCATGGGGCAGCCAGCTGGCAGCAGACAGTAAGAACACAAAGATAAAAGCTCTTATTCATCATATTAAATAAGAGTTTTGCTCCACTGGCTCTCAGGAAGGGCAGCTGCTCTCTTCAACAGCATCTCGTCCCACGGGGGGCTCAGCGGTACAACTTGGAAACACTATCGTCTAGACTTGAAGATGGGTGCTCATACAACAGCATCTTTTCTGACTGCAGGCTGGAGAACAGAGTAACTGACAAACCGTCTTAAGAAAATGACTTTTATTTCTTTTTTTTATTATTATTATTTTTTCCCTTTTTTTTTTTTTTAAGTTCTGATGTTTACAGATATGCTTTTATTTCTGATAATATAGCTTCTCAGCAATAAAAATCACAATGCAGCTAGCAGAGCAGCTGAACTAAGACCCATAAATACCAGCACAGAAAACAATGGACAACCACCAATATTTCTATACGTGAACTATTATTTTAATGTCACATTTTGACAATTGTAAATGGTCTACAGAATGTATGTGGGCAAAAGGCAGTAAGTGAGTCTTTTGAAACACTAGATGTATAATAAACAGCGCATTATCAACATTTACATGATTCACATCAAATTGATGACATCCTAAATGTATTCCTTTTAAAGGATAGAGAATTTTCAATAAAATATTACATTTCATTTAATACTCTGGTACAATACTTCATACATTGCAGGAAAAAAAAAATAAATGCAAGGTCTACTCCACCTAATAAGAGGATCCTTTTTCATTAGTTTTTAGTACTGTAATAAAAAAAAAAAAATCACAATAATGTCATAAATAAAGAGGCTTGAAATTATTCATTACGTTTCACTATTTAAAAGGGAGAAATTAAAAATTAATTTGAAATAATGATGTTATGGGTAGAAAATCAAAACCTGACAACACATCCTAGTACCAGCTGTGATTTTTCCCATCCCTACAACAACAACAACAACAACAAAAAAGGAAACAGGTTTTATAACTTCGTTAGCCATATCCTAGTTAATTGTGTTTCAAACACATATCTTAAGAGGAAAAAGTAAAGTTTGGTCAGGATTAATAGGAGAACCAATCAGTCCTAACAACAGTTAGCTGAAATTAAAGTGTATGCTGTAAAACATTCAGTAAATGAAGTCTGCAGCAAATCCATGCTGGCATAAATTATTGTGCCTCAGGAGTTGGGTTAAAGTTTCCCTTGCAGCATAAAGTCTTCTACAACAGAACACTTCCGAACTGTGTCCCTTTTCCATTCCATTGATACAGCAAAAGCTTGTAAATCAATGCTTAAAATTTATTCTCTAAAAACGCACTAGAAACACATGAAACCCACATTCACTTATCTCCCCCAAACCAAAGGACATTTCTCTTTCTTGCTTCATCTGTCATAAACCCCAGCCATTGTCTGAAATAATTAAAAAAAAAAAAGCTTTAAGAATCATCCCTCTCTTGCCGGTGCATGAAAGGCAGACAGATTTTATTTTGCAAGGTCTCCCCTTTGGTATTCAGCAGGGCCTAACACTCCAGTTGAGAGAGGAGTATTTATTCACAATCTTTCAAATTCTGTTCCCCTGTCATTGACATTCTTCCACCATATGCTCCCCAGGATTAATACACATTCTGCAGTAAGAATTCCCTGGTTCCAAGCAAAAAAAAAAAAAAAAAAAAAAATTCCTACAGCGGCAGGTTCTAAACAGCTAAAATGAGGTCATAAGAGGCAACTCTGTGTTGGCCATGTAACTGATTGCTGCTTATACAGGTCAGTCTTTGAAGACACGTCACATTAACAGAGTTCAGATTCATTCAGGATCCTTCTCTCACTTCTCTTGACTTTTCCCCTCAATTTTCAGTTTGGTGCAGAACAGCTCCAAACCTGAACATGCATTCCACCTTGCTATAACGTATGAAGTTTAGAGTTTATCTAACTCCAAGCAAAGTTTTGGACAAATATTTAATTGCTGTCAACTGCTCTATACAAATACCACCACTCATAACACCTGATCCCTGTTCAACAGGATGAAGCTGTAAATAGGGACAGGAGAGGAAGCAGGCAATGTAGAATAGGTATCTCACTACCACATGAATAGATTTCTCTCTCATCATGACTAGAAATTTTAGATGTAGAAAGAACACAAGTATTTGTGACTCAAGTATAAGGCTATGACATTAAAACATGTATTATGGTATGCTGGTGACAGGAGTTCAAAAAAAAAAAAAAAGAGAGAAAACCAAACCCAAAGCCTCAAAAGACAAAAAGGACAATAGGCAAAGTAACAAAAATCTGCTTAACATTAAAGAAGCACCTTCATTCAGTTCATTTGATATTTTTGCGAAGCACTCTCGGGAAAAGGTAATGTAATCTCCCACTTAACCTTTCACAAAGCTGCATTAATTACATTCCAGGCTTTAGCGTAATTTCACTAGTAAGGCCAACAACGCAATTCCACTGGCCCTGCACCCTTGCATACAGCAACTCAGCGCAGTGTCCACCAGCTGCACCTGCTGGATGAAAATGGCAATAATTCCTTAACACCACTTAAGTCACAGAACTTCCCCGGAAACACGGGGAAAGACGTTGGTAAGACACCACCGGTACCCACTCTAGGGACCGATTTTGCCATTAATGCACACATGCTAATGGCTTCAAGGGGAGCTTCTGGTCCAGATAATTGGACAGAGCAAAACAAAGTGAAGAAACCCAATTAACTGGCAGCTTAACAGGAGTTTCCTCGTTCTAGCGTCTCTAGAAGAGGATTTTGTCTCACTAACAACAATCAGAAGTGGTTTCAGATGAAGGTTTTTTTTAATCTAATAGGGACAGCAAATTCAATGCAGCTCTGAAAGGCACTTCAGGTAGAACGGTAACGAACTCCTGCCTGATGAAACGAAGCAGAAGAAGCCTGCTGGCCTTGCTGCCCGGGCTGCCCTCTTCAACTAAGGCAATTTTTAGTGGATAGCTAGCTTCCATGCACTGCTTTCCCCGCACAACTTTAGTTTAGCCACTTACACTAGCATAAGGCCTTACTAAAAAAACAGAAGGCTCAACAGCTTCCACCTCCCCCAGCAGAAGGGGAAGAGGGTTACCTTATCCTAAGGTAACAGCCTGCACAGTGGGTTACTTGTTTCACCGTTTTTAATACGCTGTCAAGGTGTCATCATGCAACTTTTAAAATACCTTAACTCTACAAGTTCTATCTCTTGCTTAATAGACAAACACAGACAAATTAACATAGTGTCCTCACAAACCACTAGGCCACTGTGTCTTTTGAGAGAGACAGGAAATTTCTATTTTGGGTAGAGACCATGTAAAAGAAATTTTGTTTGATGTAAAGGCTACCTTGCATAATTACTCAAAAATAGCCCATCCAGCCACTCAGCTAAGTCGTAATCAAAGCCATCAGTCATCACAAAAAGCACCTTCATATCAATAACTGTTCACCCCATGAAACTCAGTCTGAGTTTGAAATGTATTAGGACTAATTTTATCATGTAGCTGATTCTATTCACGCTGGTGAGACACTGTTTTCAAACAATCAAGTATTGTTCCCATCAGTACTTAACATTAGTGTAATGGATTTATCCATATCATTGCTCTCCCCCCCCACCCGCCCGCCCCCCAAAAATCCCACAACTGCTCAAATAAGGAAAAAACCCCAACTAATAGCCATACTGTGAAACAAAAATACTATTTAAAAAACAAATGGATGACAGTCCAACAGTTTGCAGGATTCAAAACTGACTCTACAAAGTAGTTGTCTACATTGTAGAAAGGATTTCCTTTTATTTGGAAAATGAGCAATTGTAAATCAGGTATTGGAGAGAAGAGATATAAACAATCTTTAGATGGTCTTAAGATTTGCCTACTGTTGAAGGATTAAAACCGTAAATAAAAAGGTACCAAGCCCTCAGAGTTCACTGTTCATGTGAAGCTTCTTCCACCTCTTTCTTGACCTTTTTAAAAACCATATTCGTTTCTGGGAAAGGAAGGGAGAAAATAAAATATTTAGGAAAAAAAATCAGCAGTTATTTCTTATTCTGTCATTATACAGAAGTGCTCAATTTTGATTCAAGAAAGCCTTAAACTCAACCAAAAGTCTCAAACCCTCCTTATAAACTGCGTGATACTTTGGCAGTAGAAGATGAGATCATGTATAAACTTGGAGAAGGGCCCTCAACTAAATGGATTAAATGCACTTACAGTTACCAAATGGAAAAGGGAAAATAGAATTTCTGAGGTCTTTGAAAACACAGGGGGAAAGGTGACAAAAGGCTTTAGATCAGAATCCAAAAGAAGTTAATGGCTAAAGACACCTTAAATTCAAAGGTATTCCTTTGCTGTATTCACAGCTAATAACCTATATATACATATATACATGCAGTTGTCTGATTGGAAGAACCAAATCATAACAAATTTAACACCATAACAAAGAGAATCTACATATTTCTCTCCCAGCAAAAGCAAGGATTTATTTTTTGCTAGATGACAACAATACTACACCAACTACTCACACCACGCAGGCACAGCAGTAACTCTGCTCATCACATCTTTTATGAGGCTGAGCATGAGCTTAAGCGTTCTTTGAATCTCTTTAGATGCACGCAAATGCTTATTATCATCAACCAGGAGCAAAGGTCACTTTTAAAAGACATGGGAAGTTCAGGCTATAGTTGTTACTCATCTTTTGCTAGCATGCAGAATTTCAGTCTCCTGAATAACGAAGACTTCCAACTTATGCCACTGGTGAGTCAGGGCATGAGAACAAAGGCCCAACTACCAAGCTAATATTCCATGCTGTTTTGAAAGGGTAGACATAGATGCAACTCAATCAAAATTTGCTTCTGGAATTTAAACACCTTAAGGGGGATAGATTACATGCATTTTGGGCATTAGAAAGTCCTTCCTACAGTTCTTCTCATAGTTTGGCTTCACATACATTTTTTCCAATCCCCACAACTCCAGGCTGGATGTGCACATGCACTCCCGAACGTACATACGTGCCTTTGCATGGAAGTCTCTGTACATCTTCTCATCTGAAGCTTTTCTGCTGTTGCATCAGCCCCACATTTTCATATACTCTAGCACTATCTTCTCTCATTCTGAAATTAAACAAGTATTTACAGTTCAAAGAATCTAGTTTGAGAAAAAACACATTTGTACACACAATATAATTTGGTGACAATTTTTTTTGCTCCATTTAGTTTAAGAGCAAAGCACAGGGCAAGAGTCTAGGGCAGATTCTGTGTTAACTCATTCTCGTTCGAGGTCCCTGAAGATTACGTAGTACAGTTAAAAACTTACACACTAACAACAGAAGCGAACTTACTCTGGACATGTTGGGGTTGGTGTACAGGGTGGAAGAGGGCTCTGATCCCCACTTGTCTGGTCCGATAAAGAATATTTAATGTTTGTGTATTCGTGACCTTTTCTCTTACTCTTCTGTGAAGCAAAACACAACAAAAAGCCAAGTTTTGAATTACTAATAGAAAACAGTCATTGAAGTAGTGCGGAAACTACATGTGTAACTAACCATGTACGTTTTTAGATGAAAGGTTTGTCTACGAGCAAATGAGAGCTCAATTCTGCAGATAACACACACAACATGGATAAGACCTAAAGGTTGGCTTTAGCTATTTGTTACAAGACCTGAAAAGCCTCATTTTTCAATATTCCTCTGTCCACCACCGTCTCCAGCAGAATGTACCAACCTTACGAACGAGTGCTCATATGCAATCTTCATCTTACTTGGCAGAAGAAACCACACTTCATTCTTTGATAGCACCAGCTAGTGGGCTTCCCATTGACCTTTTTTCCAGCTTGGAGATGTGGCCAAATGAGTAACAACGTTGTTTGCAAGATCTCTAATAAAATAACATCTTAGCCCATTAGGTTTGATATAAAAAGAACCCAAGCTGTTATTTGTATTCTGCAGCATATGTTACAAGCGGCAGCCAATTGTGCTAGCATTCATCTAAAGATACTGAAGGCTCCAGCAAGCAAAGCTACACTATGAAAGAAAGGGGGTATGGCTGTCTTCATTTTCAAGACAAGCATTCACAACACGTGCATACACTGAAACCTACATATAAATTAAAGCCTCACTTCAAAATTTAACAGGGTACTGGGCTTTTCAGGGCTTGTCTTTTTTTCTGGTTGGTTGGGGTTTTTTTAAATGCTTGAACAAATACTAAATAACTGCCCTGAATCAATCTCGCAACAGAGGTTGTCAGAGCCTCTGGGGAAGATCTGGCTGCTGAGTTTCCATTGGGAACGTTCTGTACAGCAATGTAGGCTGAAGTTTTTCCAAGACGGCCTTCTGAAACTTGCTCAACTCTGTCTGTTATTTTACTGAACTTCTCCCCTCTCAGCCTCCTACTTACTCCTGACAAATCACTTTTAAACAGACCACCAGTCCAGATCAATTGCCTGGAAGGTTAATGCTAAAAAGATTTAAATAAAACACAAAGGTTCAGACTCTGCTGCATTCTGCAGTGTTGTGGGTACACACCCCTCACCTGGCCAGTAACATTCTGAAGCCCAAAACTAGAGCTTGATTTCCACCACCCCCACCCCCAAAGCTGCGTGATGAATGGCAGTTCAAGTTACAGAGGTACTGCACAATAAAAGCAATTTAAAAATAATCAGTCAGATCTTCTATTATTTAAGCTGACTGAAACAAAACAAGCCAAAAAAGGTAGATCTCTGGCTTCTCTTCTTTCCGCTTAATTCACTGTAATTATCCTTTCTATTTCAGAATAATAGAAATGTGGCAAGAACTACGTTTTTCCTAGATATAAGAGAATATACACATTTCCACAGCGAAAAAACAAAACGAAAACAAAACAAAAAACCACAAGCTAAACCAAATTCACTTACTTTTCTCCTACACTTGTAAGAAGACAGGCAATATTTAACACAACACTTAACTCTATGAAACCTTGAGGCTCTCTCAGCATTGCAATACAATGGAATGCTAGCAGAGCATTTTTTCCTGACTACAAACAAAAATCAGGCACGTCTATGTGAACGGATGCAGCTACTCACAGACCCACTTCTTCAGTCCAGCTGGTTCTAAGTCTGCATGACAACGGGCTAGCTAATGTAACTACCTAATTTCTTATCAGTGCTGACTAGTGTTCATCCAGATCGGAAAGCAGACAGGGAGCACGACCTCACATTCTTTCCTACAGAGGTGCCCTAATTGACTTCAACAGTTTTGGTTTGGGGTTTTTTTTTTTCCCCCCAAACTTTCACTGTTTGCAACTGCAATTAAAGCAAGTGTGCAAAAGAAGGTTCCAGAAGTTAAAGTTTCTCAAAACACAGTGTTTCATTCCCAAACTATCTTTCTGGGGTGAAATTCAAGCATTCTGCATAGTATTCTACTACTCAGCCACATGTTTTCCTGCTCTGTCAAAACACGCTTTGGAGCACTCCCAATTCACCATGGTTTTGTCAGAACATTAGCTCCTACAGTCACCGCAAAGCTTTGCTTTTGTCTAAGAAGTTCTATATTGTTTTATTCCTATATAGCTGCCACTAGCCCTAGTTACAGATCAAGACCTCCTGCGGTAAAGCAATGCTCTGTTTCCAGTTTCTTAAACTTTTATACTTGTGCCTTCTGAGCTAGTAATGCAATACAGGATGAAATACAACTGACTGAGCCTCATCACTACAGCAGAAATACACTGCTCCACTCAATACCAAAATACCATTCAAAACCCATTACAACAGTCAAGAGAGAGTTACAGATCTATTTTGTAAATGGCAGCAGCAGCAGGAGACCATATTCAAAAAGCTGAGGATACAAGGCTTGCATAATTACACACAGAGAGATATGAGGCAGCTCTAAGGCGAAGTGAGACAACAAAGCCAGGGGAAAAAAGTACACCTGAGGGATTTCTTGTTTTTCACTTTGTGTCTAATCACCATCAGAGCACACAACAGCTGTCCTGGGGAGAGGAATAAAGTCTCTATCCTCTTAGCTGAACAGCGCATCTACACCACGTAGGCAAATATAAAATAAGCTCTGCCACACTCCAAAGCGGCCAGAAGCCACACAAGAGTGCCAAGCCTGAGCTGGCACACTCCATCTCTAAACATCTCACACCTGGCACTGCGCTAACCACGCAGCTCCCCACACCTGCCTGATCAGTTGTGTGGGTTTATCTTCTGCACAGCAAGCCAGCTGCAGAAGATACTGACATTCTGAAACAAAAAGATAAAAATCCCAGATGACCAGGGGCTAGGGCAAGGAATGAAAGCAACAGTGAGTAGAATGTCAGTTCTTTATTACAAAACTCAGTAACTTCTGTAAAAGGCTGTAGAATTTGAGTGCAGTGAAGTACTTAAACAGGAAGAGTGAGGTGAAGGTCTTGTGATTGTCACCTCATATTCCAAAATTTTTCTCATGTTACCACACCAAATCACTCCTCTAACTTCTTTTTGTTGGACACTGTACTGCAAGATTGCCACACTCATTCTTTAATCTTTAAGTCCAATATATTTACCTCTTACTAATAAACATGTACTTTAATACTCCAAAAGTGGTAGTAGAGTGACAAGCATTTGAATTTGATTATCATACTTTAGAAATACAGTTAACAGATTTTAAACCTCTTTAGAGGTTTTGTAATAATTAACAGAGCCTTATCTTTTATTCTCCTTGCACAGAAAACTAGATAATACTAAGGGAATTTGAGATCTGGGAGGTGCAGGGACTGGGGGACAGGGAGGACGGGATCCCATACATACAAGCATTTTCATGGAAGGTAAACCAGCACTACTTGCAGTCATATGGAGAAGCCTCTCAGAGTACTGATTTTCTTCCTCTGCCAGTGGCCAAACACACTCTTTTTATTTTACAGTTTTCTAATTCTACCTAATAGCTTGAGTAATTCTTAAGCATAATGAATTGAAACATAGGCTAACTTCTCTCAACAGGGTTAACAGGTTACAGACCCAGCCTTTTCACGACGCATCGGTTATACAATCATGCCTCCAAAAGTCACAGGCAGCAAACGAACAACTCTGCTCCCTGTTCAAATGATAACATGTTCCTATGTTACATTTTCTACTTAGGACAACTATACCTGCTCCTCTTCAATTCTGCGCTGTAGCGTTTCAATGTAGTGCTGTACTGCCATGTAAATAAATCTGTACTGTGCTTCTGTCTGAACCATTCCTGACCGTTGTGATCTCACCATCTGAATGGTCTTTGGAACATCAATATCACAGTCCACACCTAGGAAGAATCATCATAATGTTAAGAACAACAAAATAAACTTTGTCTTTGGAGGAGAGACTGGTCTCATCTTCCAGCAGAACACAGCGTAGTTGAATGATCTTGCAATAAAGCAAGACTGCCAACATTTAACACAGAGGATTCGTCCTTGACTACTAATGCAGATCTGCAGAACTGCAGCGTAACATGGAAATCTGTCCTGGGAGAGAAAAATGCGTCACTTCACACTGTTCCAAGAAGACTTTAAATGCAACGTAGCTCAACATACATGCCGAGTTAGTGTTTATGGCAGTTTATACATAAATACAACACCGTTCTCGGAAAACAAGTTACTCAAATTCAGTATGCATGAGTACATTGGCAGCAACACACTCATGAATGACTGGAAAAGAAAAATAGAAAAATAAGTAACACAAATAATAGTAAGAAATCATAATCAGACTCCTGGCTAATCCTCAGCTGAAAGTTTTCATTATGCTGAACTGGAGCAGGGTTTCAGCACTTTGATTCCAGCTAAGTCAAGAGGAATGAGCAAGTCCCTCCTATGCCAAACACACAGGCCTACTTTGCAGCATCACTAGAATCCTCTATTCTATCAACACTCCTGCTGTTTGACTGTGAACGTACCTTTTTCTCTGATTATATCAATAAGAATATCAATCACAATGAAAGTTCCTGTTCGCCCAATCCCAGCACTGTAAAAAGAGAAGAGGCAAAAAAGGTTAATTGTTTTGCCTTTTATGAACAGACACCAAAACACTAGTCCAAGAGTCTAACATTAAAAGACATTAGACTTCCAAATTATAGACAGAGTCAAACCAAGCCACACAGCCAAAAGTTAAACTAGAGACCTAATCAGCTTAGCTTGGAAGAGACAGAAGCCATAACAGCACTTCTGTACCCCAGCATTTATTAGTGTCCTTGAATCAGAAAAAAGCTGCAAGATCAGATCTAACATTTCTTTACCTTATAAAAAGTATATCTCATTTATAAGCCAAGACTGAGGAAAGAGCACTCACAGGAGGTGGGATGGGATACTAGAATTTCCATAATCCTGCACCTGAAACTTATCTAGTCAAGACTGGTACCACCTTCTCAATCAACATCAGAAATTCTTATTCATAAAGACATGCACACTCTGAAAGGCAGGCTGCTTAGAAGGTAACCATTTGACACCTATCTAGAATACATAATTTTGGAAAACAGAAAGCACAAACACCTTGACAGATGAAAGTCTGAGTCGCTCTCACGGAAAGTTGTCTTGTTTTAAAGTTTTCAGTTCCACCCCACCAAAAAAAGAAAAAAAAAAAAAAAAGGGGGATCCAACAGAACTCCACAGGCATAGGGGGTAGTAGCAGGAGAGGCACAGTGTATCGCCATACCTGCAGTGGACCACAACTGGCCCTGCATCAGAAATGCTCTCCTGCTTATGGTGCACCTCCTCCAGAAAGTCTAGTACACCACCAGGGTCACTTGGGACTCCGTGATCAGGCCAAGTTCTGAAGTGATATTGCCAGACTGTTCTCTCTGTGTTCCCCTGGAAGGAAAATGCCAACATGGGAAAACAAAATCCTTCAGACCAAAATCCAGCTAAAAGCATTTATGTGGCAAAGCTGAGTCAGATCAGAAGGTGGCATATCCAACCTGCTGCTCAGTATCCACGGCACCACAACTCTCTTGAAGGAGGGAACAGGCCAGAGTTCTTCCTGGCTGGACAAGTCAATCACACCATCTGCTTCCCCAGTTCCCTCTTTCTCATGCAGTTGTTTCCAAGAACACTTCCACCTTCACCTTTAGAGGCCACGGCAAAGTTCTGTCTGAGAGTGACCAACAGCGAGGGACCTTCATCTATCACACTCATCATTCATACTTAGTGTCACTTACCTTATGCACTTCTTCCCACTCAGTCCCATCCCATGGACATACCAATCTAATACATCCTGCTTATTTGCTTCTTACACAATTCATTTTGCACTCTGATCCAAATTGTTCCTTAACGAGGAAGCACTATTTCCACAATAGTTAATTGTTTCCTTCCTCATCTTTTGTATTCCTTCCCTTAAGTGTTCTCTCTACATACTGGACCCACACACAACCATTTTCTTCCACTGCAATCATCTCCATGAAGGGCAGCAAATGCCTAGATGGACTTAAGTGTGATTACTTAAAAGCATCATCCCTCTTTCCAGATTTCCTCAAAGCTCTGCAGCTGTACATCTTCTGCCAAAGAGTGCTTAGGTATGACAATCTTCAATTATTCCAAGGACAAAGAGAAAGATGTATGGAACTAAACCTAGAGCTTCAAAGAAAGAGGGAGGGCTCAATTTATTAATCCCTTAGTGCTTTTATTGAGTCCAAAGAAAGTCTCTTTCTGCAAATTTTTTGGGGGGGATCTGCAACCTAAATTAAGAAGAGTTACTAACGTACTTACTTGCCCGACTTTAGAAAGCTTAAGCTCTCTTAATGTGTAATCGTGTGCTGCACTCTCCTTAACATTCCTAACACGCATGACACCATACTCCTTCAGGGAATATTCATCAGGCCAGTACTTGACACACTTACTCTGTAAGATTAAAAAAAAAAGGGGTAATCAGTAAGAAGAAAGGCTGGTTTGTAAACTGGTTAACAAACACATTACTGAAGCTTTAATTCTGAACACACAGAGGACAATTACGAGCACCAACTCTACAGCTAGCTGACAAAGTAAAGTACATTTTAGGGGGAAGTTTCTCTTCCCCATAACAAACACCGGATGTTTTCAGACAAATAGGTACAGACAACATCTCCTTTTAGCAGCTTTTGTTGATCATGTTAGTACCTGCTTTGCCTTGACAGTTTCAAAACCCAGAGATTAAACTACTGTTACTTGTATCTCCACCCAACTACAGGGTTCAAAATACTGAGAATTTCCAGTGGAATGCTGTAGCCTTACAGGATATTCTACAATTAAAGCCCAATAGACTGCAAAATAAATACAAGTCAAAGGTATAAGCCATTTTTAGCAGAAATGAAACTGGGATGCTTGCTTATTCATCACTTGGAGCAGAAAGGACTAACATAGCTCTCTCATTCAATCACCAAAGCAACAAAGAATTGCTCCCTGTGGCAAAGGACTGAAAACTACTGTCTGTAGCTTCTGAAATTTAGAGCTTTTGGTGTGTTGCTTCTCTCTTAAGGTTATTTTTGGCCAGGGATAGATTCCATACACTGAAGAATGGATTCACCTACTGCTACTTTGACTCAGTTCCTGTGACAGTTCAGGAAAGAGCGACTCCTGTTAGCCTGTGAATGCAGTACCAGTCCACAGAGTATCAAATGAGAAATTATAGTGGGTATACAGATGCAGCTTC
Organism: Phaethon aethereus; assembly: GCF_964289735.1. NCBI lineage: Eukaryota > Metazoa > Chordata > Aves > Phaethontiformes > Phaethontidae > Phaethon > Phaethon aethereus. The sequence continues at coordinate 1,965,193 of NC_138593.1, forward strand.
CAGCAACAGCAAACGCAGACTGAACAACAAATACTAGGGAAAAACGTTTCCTATTTGCAGTCACTACTGCGTATTTATGAGAAAACATGGCAACAAGAAAAGTTCCTTCTGCCAACACAAGATACAGTAAGAGATGATTGAACACAAGCTTTCCAGCCTACTCGGGCAACAAGATGCTTTTTTGTTACTTTTGCCCTTCTTTCCCAGCCTTCTCCAAAAGAGTACAAGCTAAAGAAAAGAAGCTGATCTTAGCATATAACTTAGCCAACCTAACTTGCAGTTTCAATACAGAATTCTGAACACAAGAGCAGTTGGTACAGCAAGTCTGACCAGTAATGTGCAATGTTAAAATAAGCTTTAGTCTGATAGAGGGGATGCATGTATTATCAGCTCAATGGACTGCCTCCAAGACACCACTATGTTAATTTGTAAGTATTTGCTGCTTCTACAGTGCACTCTAAACATATTCAGAACTCTATGCAGATCTGAGATGTTTCACAGTTCCTCACTTCCTTAGGCAACATGCTCTTAAAGTCATCTCTGATGCAGAGGTTTCTCTCCTTCCTGCAGATCTGAAAGCATCTTGGCCTGAGATAAAAAAAACTTTTATATCAGGACTGTTACTTGCAATTCTTGGAGAAGTGAAATAGGCATCAAGGTAAAACACACAAAAAAAAAGAATAAAGGAAAAAAAAAAATCAATACATGCAGCACTGATTAAGTAATTGGACAGTAAAGTATTTTATACAGCCAGAGCACAGAAAACAGGCTTAGCAAAATTTGGAAAGAATCATGGAGAAACTGCAGAGAAGCACAGGCCATTCAGTAGGTTATTAAAAAAAAAAAAAAGTATTCAAGTTAACTCTTCCAGAACAACCCCATAATTGGTTTCTCTTCTTCCAAGAGAAAGATCCAAGAGGAAGGTCACTGGAAAGGGGTAGCTTCTCCCTCCTTCAGTTTATTCTCAGGAAGGAAACACAAATCATGCCCCTTTATATGGGTGACAAATGGCCAGAAGTTTACAAAACCTAAAAAATCCACAGGACACAATCTAATGGTTTCTACAAACACCATCAATGGCAGCTTTGATACCTAGATTAGGAAGAGAAGCTCATAAAATCTACTGCTATTTGTCTTCAGTAGACATACATAGAAGGCTCTTTTTCTGTTGCAGTGGTGAGGAACTCCTGCAATTATCAGTCACCCGTAGAAAAATATCAGCCATATTTTCAATTCTTTTTTTCAAAAGTGGCACTCATGTAACAAGATAATAGCTTTCCATTCAGAAACAGATCATCGAATTATTGAAAAAGGTGGACAGTGGTGCACAAAAAAAGCAGAGAAACTTTAAAAAACAACAACAAAAAGAACAGAAACTGTTCACCAAAAAGAAAAAAGATCAGAAGCAACACATTCCAAAGACAAAACTTTACTATACTCAGGAAGCTGTATGTGACTGTTCCCAGAATATCAGTATTCAACCACTTCCTATTCTTTCCTGTCATTAGAACCCTGAAACAAAGTAATAGCCTCAGATTTGCCGGAAGACCTTGAACAATACCAAATCTCTTTACTTTAAAGGTAAAATGGAGGATCTTGGGATACAGCATTGCAGGAAAATTTCCTCTTCCAGAGCATTAAATATTGCCAGAGCAGTTCACAAGGGGCTCACAGATTCCCAAGGCTGAACAGGCAGCTGTCTTCATGTAGAACAGGGCATAAAAAGGCAAAAGAAGTCACTTTTATTCCTAAAGTGCTAAATCCTGCCTGGTTGAGGGATTCATAACCAGGTACAGTTTCTGTTGTAATCACTAGCTCAGCATGTAATAAGAATGTTATCAAATTCAAGCACAGAAAGTAAAGCATCCTAGTAGAGTCTAGTCAATGTGACTTGAACAAGGTGAATCTGGGGCAGTAACTTTCACATTATATCGTAGTTTTTAGGTAAGAAGCAGTACCATTTAAGTTCATTCTTATAGTAATAAAGTCCCACAATTCTACTTTTCTAGTGAAGTCTACACAAGCTTGGTAAGCTAAAATAAATGGCAATACTTTTGTTACAGGAATAGGGAGTTAACCCCTTCAAGTATGCAGAATGCCTGCTTGGCTACATCTCGCATTCCAGTCCCTCATTCATTGAATAATTTTAAAATACATAGATGTACATTCAGTAGCTAAAATTTAATCAGTTGACCCTTAAAAAAGGGAGGCCTGATGATATGAGTGTACCCTCAATTCCCACAGGCAACAATAAAAAAGGACACTCAACACCTTCCAGGTCTCCAAAGACTGTGGTGGCACACCAGATTTCAGCATATAAATCAGTATGACCAAGTCAGTTTAGTCCTTACTTGCATTCAAATGTCATGACCTTTCCTAAGGCCAGTTTGAGAGTCTGTTTTTACCTTTCCTCTTTCAACTTCTTTTGTTGTCATAACAATAACTCGAGAATTCTCCTGGAATACCATCCTCCAAAAATCATTCACTGTGTTCTGTAGGCAACCTTGAGTAGCAATGTAGCTTTTTTTTGGCTTTGAGTTGTTGCACTTGGTTTCAAACTCAGGCTAGAGAAAAAACAATTTAACAAATGGTGACAAATAGTTACAAGACTAACTGGGATTTAGGAGAGTATGTTAAAGAGTAGACATGGGCTGTGCCAACAAGATTCCTGTAGGTAGGAATATACTTACCATAATAATATTAGCATTGATATAGTCTGAAACAGGTTCATTTGGATCACCATCATGTAGAACAACTCTGGTATGATCAACTGGAAGAATATAGATGTATGTTAAGCACTTGCATCCTACAGCTGTGAACACACAGCTATTTTTAAATATCCCACAGACAGGTACATTCCTTACTGCTACCAGCAGCTATTAAGTTATCAAACAGTAAATTAGTGGCTAGAGTAGTCAACCTCTCCTCTTTCGCCATTTCTTAAAACAAGTGGCCAATTCATAACAAGCTAGATCAAAATAAGTGTTCATGACCCCTAGTAACTCATGAGTACATGGACAGTCAAGCACGAAGTCAATGTGAATGGCCACTGGATTTGCACCATGCAGTTTTGTACCACAAATTAATCCTCTTATATTTAAACATTCCGTTTTTCTGAGTAACAGTTTAGGGATGTGACACTCTTAAATGAAAGCTGAAGACAAAAACAATACTTGGGAATAGATCAGTATCTACAAAGTGCAAATGTTTGAACACAGATTGGAAATTGCATGGGCTAATACTGACAACATAAGAGGGGGAATTATCACTTCAAGAGAAGAAAAAGGACAGTGGTGATTAATTAACCCTGTATTTACGAGCTAAGAAAATAAAGCATAGAAAAGTAGCAGGCTTACATGATAATGAAAGAAATCAATACTTACAGGGTAAAATGTTTTTGTATCTATTTTTGTTTTTGTTTTCTTGACGCTGACCTTCTTTACGACTATAGAGAAGTTTGCATTCTTGCTGCTGTAAAGTCTAAATGAAAACAGCACAAAAGTAACTGGTTTTAATAAAAGCAGTATGGACTGTCTCACTATCGTTGGCAATGATCCTTTCTCACAAAAATGGTACTTGATTAGAGAGTCAGTTCTGATTACCTGACTGCCAGACAGTCATAGAGAGAGAAAGAAAGAGAGAAATATACTGGATTTCTCCATTCAGACTTAGTACAACATTGCTTCCAACGTATATAAGAAACACAGAAGCATGAGTGTAAAGGCAAGCTATTTTCCACCTGATAAACACCAAAGAATTCAAAGTTTCTTTAAACAACAAACTATAACCAGCAATTCCTCATGAAACTGTTCTGACCAGGCAGATGCAAGCTGGTCCCTTAAAGCTTTTAGCTGCAAAGCACTGTGCAAGGGAAATATAACTGGTTACAAAGGACCACACCAAAATTTTGTCTGTGGAAATCTGGCCGTCTTAAAAGGCATGCTAAATAAACCAAACACCACAAGCAGCATTCTACAGAGCAGGTCTAAACAAACATATTTATCACTAGGCCTTTCTCACCAAGCATGAAAGTTAAGAGTACTACCACATTTCTCCTTTTTGCCAAATCAGGCAGTAAAGAAGTTAAATTTCCACTGAACTGGCATTAGCTTTAGTACCAATAAAGATTAGTAACTAATGCATTCAAAGCATTGCCAACCTGCAAAGGAGTAAGGCACTTTGTGATCCAGTGCTTCTCTACCCAAGCTGTACTGGATTCTTCTAGGCCTTACCAGCCTTCTTCTGCTCCTTCAGCTACAGTGAGCCTGTAGTAACGCTGCTGGGAAGCCCCCAAAACAAGTCCCTGAGATCACAAAGGCTGTGTTACAGCAACATCTCAAGAGCGGATCCTCACAAGCTGCAGCCAGACCAACTCTAGACAGCCAAAGTGGAGGAAGAAGCATACAGAAAACCCAAAGCACGTCAACACAAGCAGCCATATTTAATATCAAGCACAGTGAAAAGCCTTTCAGCAGTTAGACACGGATATCTTCCTAATATTCTGCTTCTATTTCCCCAAAACAAAAGTCCACATAGGAATGCTACAGTATTTTCAAAGCTATGGATGAGACAGGTAAAATGTCAACATACAACCCACCATCATAGCCACGTACCACTTTTTAAGCACTCTAATTATTCTCTCCTACCAACACAAGGCCATTTCACTACATCAGTACAAAATTTTGCACAGACTTTCTCATATTACCCTGTTGGGGGAGGAGGGGGGCGGCATTAAGTAACTATAAACAGGGTTACCCATAAATCATCCTAGTGCAGAAACAATAAATCTGCATGGGGATTTCTCCTGTCGGCAAGGAGCTAATTTCTCAGTGCCCGGTTCACAATTAATATGACAGGGACAAGAGCAATTCCATACCTCACAGCTGCTCAGTAGAAAACCTCTCTACTTGCAATGAAGCTCGAGGGACCAGAATATTAACGTCTTTTTTCTTTTAGTCAGGCCAATACTACTTTTGGGATTAAAACTTGGAACACTCAGGCTTTGGAAGCTGCTCCGCTTGTTATTACCACCCTTAATACTCTTGCAGAGATTGCTTTTATTATAAAGCTTGGGCATGTCAAGCACATTTGCTCACTTCTATTTCAGTCTCTGTTACTGCCTCACCTAGTGACCTTGGACAATTAGGCTTATCCTAAAGACAGGGAAACCAAAGAACAAAAGCAATACAGGTGAGCTGTGAAGTTTCATGCTTATGAAGCAAACACAGAAAGCATATCCCCACAGAGCATTGCTTGCTACTGCTAGCGATGGGTGAAACAGCACTTTGCAGTAAGCTCACCTCTTGCCACACTGTAGGAGTCTTTCAAGTGCCTTTATCACAGAGCACTTTTATAGAATATTAACACTTTTAAGTCTAAGCCAAGTGAAATGCCAAGCAAAAGAACTGAAAGCTAAACTTTGATAGCAGGTCAAAAAATGGAAACGATTAAGTGTGTGGAAACCATAGATTCAAACACATCTTCACTTCATACAGTTAATTATTATTGCTTTAAGCATCCCTGAGGAGAGATCCATGAGCAGCAGCAACTTCTAGTAAGCCCGTTAAGAGATGTACACAATGCAACAATAAATCTCAAACATAGTCCTCAATTTCACTACAGCATACAAGCATTAAGCTCACCAAAGAGCCATTTTTAGAAGCAAAAACATTACAAGGACTGTCAACATGTCTGTCCAGTGGTTCGCAGGACAAGAGGTACAGCCGTCATAAATATGCCTGAAGACAAGTAATTTATAACTACCATCTGGACTGCCAAATCATAAACAGCACAGGCAGAGCGCCATGGACAACCTGGAGTTTGCCCCGCTGCCTCCTGCCACCAAGGTTGACAGCTATAGCTTACCTGAGGTGAATGAAAAAGCATGACACTAAAACTGCTATGAGACTGCTTCATTTCCAAAAACACAGGGGAGTAAAAAATAAGGTTTAGTGCTGACCTCACTAGCAGCAGTGAAGGGGAAAGACAAGTAGAATGTCTCACAGGTAAAATCTTTTGTTTCTTACATTTACTTTTTCTGTAAGACTTCCAGCTTGCTAGCAAATACTCTTCTTCAGGAGTCACAAGACAGGAAAACACCTTGCTTCTAAGGACCAACTGATAAATCCATTACAAAACTAATTTATTTCACAAAGACCAGAGGTCAGAAAAGAAGTCATAAGTTTCAGGTAACAGTGCAGCTATATGTTGACAAATCAACAATCCATTCCTAAACACACCGCACAAGAATGCTTCCCTCAAGAAAAAGAAGGGAAAGCCAACAGACACCCTTTGCTTGGCTAACTTGCAAATGTACGTTGAGGCCAAACCACCCAGTGATCACAGGCACAATCGACATGACTATATCATGATATGATAAGGCACACCACTAATCAGTCTTTGGAAAAAGTTAATTCCCATATGCAAGATTTAGGCTTTAGAGCAGGTGTGGCTAATCTTCCCAACCCTTCAGGCCCCATATCAAAGTTTACACATTGAACTCTGCAAGAGAAGCAATTCCAAGGTTGAGGCCAGTTTACCTTCAGGCAAGGTTATGATGAGAACTGCTCCCCAGAGGATCCACCATTCTACTGTTCAGGTAGAACAGAGCCCCAGCAGGTAGAACAGGTCCTCAGCAATGGCCAAAATAGCCTCTGCTGGCTTGCTTACCCCTCCAGCTGGGATTCTGACCATTCAGCAGTCCTCGGTCAAGGAGGATAAGAATGCTTTTCATGCCTTTTTTTTTTTTTTCTTCCTCCTGACAACAATCTCAGACCAGACTGGACAGTATATTCAGCTAATGAGTATGTCTGATCAAAAAAAGAGTTTCTTCAGGAATGGTTGCTTTGCAAATCCATCAGTATTCAAGAAGTTTCTCAAAATAGCATTACATAGCCCAAACCAGCCTCTGTCAAAGATCAGGACTTCCCAGTTTCCTGTTGCCATCTGCTGGTGGAGTTCCAGATTCTGCTGTGGTTTTCTTACGTGTGTGTGGTACAAACCAGTCCATTATATTTAAGACACTTCTAAAGCTCTTAGCGATGACCACCACGTTAAGCGACTCCAGTTGTCAGAGAAGGGTTAGGAGCCAGACTAGACTCAAGTAGTTTGGAATGTGTTAGTCAACACTCATACTTAATTTGCTCTACTTGAGAAATTAAGAGTTTCAGCTGTATTTTATTTCAAACATAAGCAGCTCCCTGAAATCATTAGGACTTCAAAGAAGGGGAGAGCTGGGCCAGCACAGCTATGTTAAACACACACGAGGTGCGTGGATAAGACAGAAGGAAAGGCAATGCTACTTTCTGGGAGGGAAATGGAATTTTGGCTGCAGGCAGAAATTAAACACCCGAACAAAACAAAAATAAATCTCCAGGAGTCCAAGGAATACATATAATCAGTGTTGCTTCACCTCAGAGCTTGCTACCACTACTGCTTCACTATAGTTTTAAGACCAAAAAAATTGCTATCGAAAAGCCACAAACTCAAGGGCAAGAGCATATACTGGCTGAGAAATCACACTGAAGTTTCCTTAAAGCAATGGTACCCAACTTCCCAAATACAGCAGAGTGCAAACCCGAACATCCTCTGCACTGAGACACGCAACAGAAAGCACAAGGCAATTCCCTTCATATGCACAACACATCTGGCATATTCCAACTGCATCAGATACCGCTACTGTACTGATACTCAGGTCACCAAGAGTAAAGTAGGCTAGGAATTAGTCTTTTTCATCCAGAAACGTTAATCCAGCCTACAGACCTCTTCCTGTCCACATGAAGAAAAAGAAAACAGGAAGGAACCTGATTAATTGTCCTGGTGCATAAGACTCCCTCATGATGGGGAGGATATTCAGGAGGCATTGTGCTAGGTACTGGATGAATAGCATCAAAGACAATAATTAGCTCTCAGAGTCAGGAAAAAAGGCAAATATTTAAATCATTTTACTAGCAGACACAAGAGTGGAACCGGTACAATTTTAACACATGCTGTACCTCACACAGAAGACAGGAACAAGAACAGGGATCTTAAGAAACAGAGGAGATGAGAAAATGTCAGGAAGGCAGTAACAAACCTAACTTTTTAGTAATGTAGAGATTTAATACCATAACACTTGGAACGTAATGAAGTACCTCAAATTCCTCCCAGAAGCCCTGCTTGACTTTATCGGTAGTCTCTGCTAGTTTGCTTAGCTCTCGCACTCTGCTTTCAATCTCTGCAGCATTAATACGGGTAGTATTCAGAGGCTAAGAAAGATACAAATATTAAACAAAGGTATAACAAATGACAACTGTGAAGACAGTTAAAACACAAATACCCTACACGAAGTATATTTTATATAGGCAATACTAGGATCCAGGCATCTACTTGGACTTCAAAACTTTACAATTCATACAATGAAGGGCAGTGAGAGTAGAGAGTAAGGGGGCAGGGAACAATTGCTTTTAGATAAAGTCTCACAGTTGTTCTTCAATACATTAAGTTGTCCCATTTCTGAACTAGTCCTGCAATCCCTATATGGACCACGATGAAATCAAGAGAAGTTCTGCATGCAGAGACACAAGAGTCTATCCTCCACAGGCACATAAAAAATTGTTCCCATTTAAATGACTGACTTTGTCATCCAGTTTCATGAAGTCTAATTCTTTATTTTTGCATTAGGAAAGAAAAAAAAAATTACGTCTCACAGAACACAGAGAAAAACCTGCACTTAACAATATCTGCTGAAGGTAACAAAGCTTAGTGGTGTCTTCTCCATTCACTCACCTGCTTGAGTTGCAATACTGTGCCCAAAGTTTCTACCATAGGGTTCTTCTTATAATGTTCCACTAGATCTGTCAGAGAGTCAAATTTCTCCCCTCCACCAACATCGTATTTTAGATCCTTGAGAGAGAGATGCTCATCAAAATAAATGCACTTCATACGATGAAGTCTACACTAATATCACCTTTAGGCTAAGCAACGTGTGAGAAATTCTCTTTAAAACCTTATGTAGAAGAATCTAATAAAACCCTTCTGCTAAGGGATGGTAGAACCTTAATAAAAAGGCACATACACACACACTATGGAGGACATTATCCTTTTGTCATCTAATCGAAAATCATTTTATCTGCCTTTTCAGGAAAGCTGATTCCTTCTGAACTGAGTTCTGTCAGCTCAAGCAGGCTACCAGAGCTACATGACTAGGATCCAGGAGGCAGCTTTGGAAATCAATTCAGATTCCTAAAAGAGTATCATTGGGTCCTATCAGGATAGGGCTGGTATTGACTGGCACCAGCCCTATTTTAAGGGAGCAACGCAAAGTTATTTTCCTCAATGTCATAAATGCTACTAATAGTTAACGGCATGTCAAAGGGGTTTTCTTGAAAAAAAATTCTGGTAGTTCAGCTTTTGCTTTTACAGTCTCGGTAGGCCATTTCTATCTCCAAACTGTTTCTGTTACTGCATTTGAGTTGTTTTTAAACAATTAAGTTGTCGCACTGTCTTTTAGGATAACAGCAAAAGATATCTTTTAGGATAACAGAAAAAGAAAGTTACAAAATCTGTGATTTTTTTTTTAAATAGCAACCCATGGGTTATGACAATATCAAAAGATATAATTTAATAATACTTCAGTGAGGAACTACCCCCTATTAAATTCAAGCTTTAGATTTAAAAGTGTTCTTTGGATTCAATACTCCAAAAGTTTCACAGAATGTGGGCCATCTATCGGGTGCAACTTTATAAACTGACAGAAGAAACATATACACTCAGATGGATCTCTATTTGTGCAATTACTCATACTTTCATATAATTTATCCAGGAGACTGCAACTCGCTTAAGAAGATTCATGAACATGAAAGGCTCCATCAGCAGAGGATTTGAGAACAGACTTCTTATGCCATGAAAAGCAAACCTTTTAGAAGGTACTTGACAGCATAATATAGTATGACATGATTCAGTCAGGCAAGCAGTCAAAAAAACCACTAATAGAATTTTGATGCTATCAAATTAGTCAATTTGACTGAACAGATGATAAATAGCACACACAGTACCACAGGGAAAGAGCAAATGTATTCAGTTCTGTATCAGAGTGTGAGACGGCCCTCCTGTTAGAATAAACCCGCTGCCCATGGAAGTAGCCCTGTTAAGGAAACTCATGCTTCATCATACCTGGCAGTGAATCATCACATGTGTCACTTTAGATTTCCCATCATTACTCTCTCCTTTATCATCTCCTGTCCGGACAGAAAGAACAAAGTCCCCAGGGTGGCTTTGGCTCTCACGCACAAGAAAGCTTCCATGTTTTCCTTTTTCTGTTAATAGTTTTTCAGCTTCTCTTCCAGAGAGATGCCCATGAAACCACCTTTAAATAAAGTAAGATATAGACAGGTACCCTACTTGTCATTCCAGACATGACTGAATCCACTTGTTCTAAATATTTATAAAAAGGTAAAACACTTATATACACTGAACAACAACTTCCAGGTCCACAGAAAGCCTCACAATTTATAAAAATAAAAACCAAAATAAGCCTTGGAAGTGTACTTGTACATACACATGAGTGATTACAGAAACACTTCAAAGCAAGCACTTCTATGAGCACTGAAATTTGCATTTCACACAAGCCTCAAATGAAGCTTTGATTTGGATCCTTTATGACAGTCTAAATGGATTCCCTGGTGTCCAATAAACGCGAGCTTACACTGCAATCTTTTCCTCAGTCAAGGCATTTATTCTTTTATTTCCTTCATGAGGATGCACTTTCCTGATAAACCTGTGGGAACTTGGCATCTTTGAGACCTTACCCTTCCGTCACATTAGGAACTGGACAGGATAATCACATTAATCTCATTTCTTCAAAAAACATGGCCAAAAAGGCAATAATCCTTCCCACCACTGGTAAATACAAGCCACTCTGAGGAGCGAGAGAACTTGTTTTAATATTTTTCCTGCTTATTCACTTCTAAGAATAAATTGATATCTACTGGCCATAGAGGTTTATTTCTAACATGCGCATACTTCCTCAGTATATGTCAAGCCTAAAGTCTCAGATCCTCCTTATTAGCCGTGCTCCTAAAAGCAGGAGTTTGAGCAGTTTGTGGATTTGTATGTCATTCACTTTCTTACACATATGCCCACTGCTGGAAAAATCATATAAAGTTATGCCCAGAAATATCCCTGGGAATTCCTTGCATTAATAACCGCTTCAGGAAGCCTTAAGAGAACTTCTAGAATAAAACATTCTCCCCATAAAAATAAAGGGAACTATGCCCTCTTTTTTAGTCTTGTATCACACCAGGAAGAATGCCGAGGAAAACAAGTTCTGGGACTTAGACTGGTTTACGTTTAATCATGTTTATTAGTCTACTTTGCAAGTAACCTCACTGAAATCAGTGGGACCACTTTTAGTATAAGATAGTGGCTACTCTTTCATCAAACAGAAGCTGCTTGTAGTGTTAATAGGGATAAAACACACACTTCTTAAGAAGTGCATGGACACTGAGGTTTTCACCCCTATTTCTCTGACCTTTCAGATGTAGGATCAGCACAGTTCAGGGGATATTTCAACTCTATAACATCTCCATTCTTTTCCTTGAGTTGTCCATGATGTTCCATATAATACTGGACTAACTCAGCCAATGTAGCAAACTTCTCTCCTCCATAGAGGTCATAGTAGTCTCCTGTGTTCTGGATCTTGATGTGGGTGACAGCTCCAGTTCGTCTAATATTTGAAACAAAGGGGGAAAACCACACAAGTCAGCTGATTACTAATCAATCATTTTTATACTTAGTGTTCTGTTGTCCGAGTTAGACAAATCCATACTTACATTTGCATCACTTTCCAACTGAAATATTGCAGAATAGCTAAGCTAGTGCACCTCTGAAGTGTGCTTCAGCCACATTTCAGTGGCCTGCAAGAAGGGGAAGTGGCTGTCCAACAGTCAGGAAGAATAGGGAAAAAAACCCTTAATTCTGTAACAAAGGGATCCCTTGAAGCCAGTGTAAGCTCTGCAGCCTCACGATCTCGAATAGAAATCCCTCAGACCCCCAAGAATTGCACAAGTAAAAGGTGTGAAGGGGTGAGAGAAGAATTCAGCATTCTCAGGACACCCGTCAAAGCTTCTTTGCTCCTTTCCCTAGAATTTCACACTAACTGCTAAGATCTCTCCTTCAGTAAACAGTTGCCTTTGCCTGATGCAAGTCATTTGCTCCCACAGCCTCTAATATTAACGAAGAACAGCTCTCTGAAAGAGTCCCCTTCTGTTCAAGAAGGCCTGTTATCTCAAAGGCATCCAAGCAGCATTATCCTTATCACCAATCCCACTTTTCCCTTTTCCTTTATCTACTTCCTCTTGCTGTCCTTTCCCCATCCCTACCACTATAGACACGGTGTCAGGGGACAAGTGTTACAAAAGGCCTGTTTTGGAAGCAGTTGCCCTTAAAAACTTGCTGACTTTTCCTGTAAGAAGTGAGTCTGCATAGCATTTCCTTGCATGTGCTTAATCAGTAATTCATATCATCTCTGCTACTTTCAGATGGCTATCAAATAGATTTTTAAAGGGCTGAAAGTAATGCTGTTATGAGTTTACTTCTGCTTACCCTTAACTTTTTCTGTCTCTCTGCAGAATCAGAATTCACCACCCTCCAACCTATAGTTTCCCCCAAGCTGGGTAAAAGTATTTGAGAATTTTTTCACAGAAAACAAGAGAAAAAAGGGGGAAAAAAAAAAAAAAAAGGAGAAAAGTGAGCAGACCAAGAAGTAATCCACGCATTCTTTCATCTCTTACAAGTACTTCATTTACAACTCCTTCCCCATAGAAGACCACCAAATGAAGACCTTTACCAATCTGGGGAGAAAGACAAAAAAAAAAAAAACCAAACACATTTAAACTTACCTAACAGAGAGCGTAAAGTCTCCTGGGTTACTTTTGCTGGGCCGTGCCAAAAAACTGCCATCCACGCCTCTTGTTAGCAGTAGGTTTTCTGCCTCCACCCCAGTAATATTTGGATGAAACCATCTACAAGAGGTTAAAAATAAAGAGTGTTAATAAATAAATAGAAGAGCTTCCCGTTTGCAGAGTTAACTTACATGACAAGACTGAACAGAAAAATTCAACAGCTTCAAAACCAGCAAGTACTGAATTTTTTTCCTAAATAAATAAGAATATATACCTTAGCAGAAAGTATAAATCGTCCATTTCATATTACATTGCCATTTTACATACTGGTAAAGAGATACTTTGTAAGTGAAAGAGCTATATCTATACATATTTAGACTGCTTGGATTAAAATGATACCAAAGAAAAGGATACAATATAAACAGAGTCCACAAGTCATGCACTTTCCTTTCTCCTGGAAAAGAGGACACACAAAGAAACTGAAAGACAATCAGGAAAAATACTTAAGCCAAAACATCCAAAGTGACACTTGACAACATTTTAAACATTAAGAATTTAACAAAACCTCATGCTGTAGGGCACAGGCTGACCACCAGCTGATAGGTGTCAGGAAGGAACTTCACTTCTGGACAACTGATTCAGTTGCCCAGTTTTCTTCCACCTTCCTCAAGTGAACGCGGTGCTGACCGCTGCCAGACAAAACAGCACCGCTCTGCCTTCTAACTACAATTTTTCTGGTCCGACTACACCCCGCTTAAATACAAATACTGAGGAATCTCATATTGATACTTACCACCCACAAACAGCCTTCTGAATGACTAATATAGTGCCCTGCCAAAGGAGAGCTGTATATGGTCTATATCTCAGCAGCTCAGTGTCCCCACCTATGGCATTAACTTTTGAGAGGCTTATTCTTAGCCATTCAGTTAACACATCTGTGTTTTCTCTTATCTATAACTGAGGATTTTTATTGCACTCTTGCAGTACTAAACTATAACTGTGTGGTCTGGATGAAAGGAGTTTTTAATGAGGCATGATTTTAGAAGACAAACTTCAAAAAAAAAAAAAAAAGAAAACCACACAAACCAAACCACCACACAGCCCAGGGACAGATATGTGAACACAGCAACTAAGAACTGTTTTAGTGGCTTTGTCAGACTTGTATTTGGCAATTAAAAGACTGCCTTTATTTTTCCAGAGTTGCCTTAAATCAGACACTATGCAGCGCACAAGTGAAAATGCACATCCGTGTCTGCAGAAAGAACACGGGCTGCTCCTCTTTATACTCGAGGTTCTTGGTTTCTCCAAAGTAAAGCAAAATGTTAAGGCAAAAGACTCAGCAACCAGTTTCATTACAGATAGAAGAATGCTAGATCTAAAAAAAAATTGCATAGCATTTCTGATCACTCCTCATACAGCCAGCATTTCAGGCTGAATTGCTAAAACAGCAAAATATGCGAGTGCATGGCTAAATTTAGGGTTATTACTTCAATTGTTTCAGCAATTCTGTCTGTACTGAAAAGTTGACAAGTCCTCATCCAGACTACTCTCTTCAGGCATGGATTCTCATGGAAACATTCTGAAGAGTTTTAGAGAGTCTAGAATATCCAAACCCCTAGCAAGTCATTCAAATGGGAGTTAGGATTACTTATGTACCAATTCCATTTCAGAAGTAAATGATTCTTCTTGTTAATCTTGCTTTTTTTCTAGTTAAGGATATTCTGCTTGCATCAAGAAAATCTAGTGAATACTACCATATCTTTAACTGAAGAAGAACAACAAAAATATCAAACCCATGCAGCATGGGTCATGAAAAAAAATATTTAAAAAATACTTCCAAGTTACTAGAGCAAATATGAATGAATTAATAAATAATGCTACATTTACCTAATGACTACTCAAAGGCCAAGAATAGGTCTGGTTTTATGCAGTCTCACAAAAGAAACTGCACAAGCATTGGTACCTTGGGATGAACTGAACACTAAATATTTCAGAATATGACAGGTTGGTTTGCAGAAGCTGATAATACATGTATTTACCACACTTCCACCTCCAAAATTTTACTTCCATTAGGAGAAAATTAAAAACAAACAAACAGAGTGCAGCAACATTTTGAACAGTTTATAAGCTTTTTAAATGCACATAGGATTCAAGAGACACCGTTGCAAGTTTTTGGGTTTATATCCAAAAATGTATAAACACACAAAGGAGAAATTATTGGAATCAGCCCTACAGATTTATTACATAGTGACATCCCATAAACTTTAATTAATATAATATCTTCTGTATCTTACCCTAAACCCTAACGCGTCTGGAAGTAACTGTACACTAGTTGTTAAAAAGATGTAAAATAACAGAAACATAATAATTTAATGAACAGAAGGGACTACAAATAACTTGTGCTTAAAAGAGAGGTTAAAAAGTTGACAGATTGTCTAAAAAGAAAAATCTCACCCCCACACATACATACACTCCTAGTGAAGATGGCAAAAAGTAAGTAAGTGCAGCAAAAGAAAAGCTGCATCTGGAAGACCGATGGAGTTTATTGCACTTTATGTAACTTTTGTTCTAATGGTAACTTGTACTCCTGCTCTCTCATCTTTGTATTTTTGGCTTTGAGTAGGAAGCTGCATTTGTCAGCCACTCCAAATAGAAAAATGGGGGTGTTAGTGATCTCTGTTCAATGGTTCCGGACCGGTGATCAAGATCGCTGCATTTGAAGTACTGCCATCACACGTGTGCTTTTGAACCTCAGTGGCTACATCCCTTCCAAAACTGGAGGAGAGAGCAGAGGGGACTGCAGCCACAGATACCAGTAACATAAGCCCTATACAGGACTTTCTCTCACACTTCCTTTTATAGGGATGGAATGCATTTTAGAGTTTTTTCTGCTTTCCTTCTGCAACCTCTATTATGAGCAGGTGCAGCGGCTATCCCAAGCAAAGGACATCACAGCCGATAAATACAATCAAGAAAGTAACACACGCACACATAAACCCACACTGTAATTAAACTAGCTGTCTTCACTATGCATGGAATACTCCTTACAGCAATTCTGATTTGGGGGGTTCAGCAGCATACCATTCCAAGTCCCTTATTAGTTTACAGCAAGATGAAAACGTTGGCAGAAAAGTAACCAGTGAAATAGCAGGGTCTAATTTACAAAACTAAGGGGATATCAGCTAAGCAGGAAACTTTTTGTTGAAAACTAACGCATGGTAGGAAATATAGCCCTGCTACAATTCTCTTTTTTTTTTTTTTTTAGCACAGTCTGTGAAAGATCAGCGTTTTATAAGTCATACATTGCCAGCGTATTTCCCTCTTACCAAACTGAAGAGAGAAAAGCAAAAAATCAATACATTTTTCCATGCTGTGATTGGGCTTTTCTAATCACCTTTTCAAGAGCAGGAGAGATTAAATCAGTTCTCTGTCTCAGCTGTCACAAACATAGCATTCAGGGAGGCTAGTAGTTTAATTACTCCTATTTATAGGCTCATCAGTTTATATTTCTCACCTCTTTTCAGTCTCCCTCACAAGTTACAATATAAACTTCTAAGCAGAAAAAGATGATAACTCCCGACAACAAGGAAGTTTGCAAGTGTTTCGAAAACATAACTTGTATATTTGTCCTGATGTGTGAGCAGGGACATTCAGAAAACTCAACATACACTAGAGATCCTTCACACACTTCAGAAGATCCCAAATCCAAATTCAACTATAAATGGCCACGGACTGAAAACCAACCTATCTAATTTCACCATATTAAGCAGAATAAGAAAGAGGACAACCCAATGTTGAAGAAAGTATATTTTAATACATATTGAGATGTATCAAATTGCAGAATAGATACGTTAGATAAGAATATAAACGTATTTTTCCTTTTTATGACAGTGATTCCTCTTAAGTCTAACATTTACCTTAACCTCTCAGACTGCTAAAATAAAACATCAAAACAGATTAAGGACAGTGAGAAGCTATGACAAAGAAAACAGATTCAACCGCTTATCCTCCTGATTTTGTAACACCACAAGGTTTTGAAATTAGACCGAATGCTGCTAATAAACTGAGCGCCCCAATCAGGTCAGCTTACGAACGCTCATTTTAACCTTGGCTCAGGTTTTAGTTCCAGTAATGTCGCCAGTGCTGCAGTACTGAGAGCAACACGACCCTCCCTGGCCTCGGATTCTGGACCGAGAACGAGTGGGTTGCCACACGAATAAAATTAATCTCTCGGCTCCGGTTCAAACACACCTGCAGGCGCAGAGAGACTCGCTTGAAGCCCCGCCACGAAGTCAACGTTACTGTGGCAGCCTTGGCCTCCGTACGGGGGTCGGCGGAGCCCGAGGCCAGCCGGCCCCCTCGCTCCCCCGGGCCCGCAGCCACACCGGGGAGGGCGTCCCTCCGCCGCGCCGGCTGGGGTGAGGGTCCGCTCGTCTCGAGCCAGGCGCCAACTCCAGCCGAGGCGGCGGCCGCAGCCCCACAGCGGCGGGAGCGGGGACATCCCGCTCCAGGAACGGGCGGGGAGAGGGGCAGGGACGCGGCTGCAGCGGTGGGGCGGTCGCTGGCCCTGCACCGCAGCCATGGGGCGCGGGAGGCCCTACACGGCCAGGCCGGGCCGGCCGCGGGGAGGCGGCGCGGCCCGGCAGCCCCCCAGGACCGGGCGCTGAGGGGCCAGGGCCCTGCCCACCTCCCCTCCCCACGCCAGGCTCGGCGCCGCTGGCTCCCGCCTCACCTCCGCGATGTCATTTTCTCCCGTGGCGCTGGCGGGTCGCGGTGCGCCCGGCCGCCCCCCTCGACGGCCACCTCTCACATGGGGGCCTCCCGGCGCGGGCCGCGGCCTACGGGCACCCCGAGGGGAGCGTGAACAACGGCCGCCTCAGGCCCCGGAGGCGCACGGAGTGCGGCGCGGCCCGCCCTGCGTCACCCGCCCGCCACGTCATCGTTCTGCGACACTGCCCCGCCCCCGCCTCAAAAGGGAGCGCGCGGGCGGTGGGGGCGGCGGCAGCGGCGGGCCAGCTTCGGTGGGAGCCGCTACCGGAGTAGCGGAGTCTCGTCCCGCGAAGCCGGGCCGGGCCGGGCCGGAGTCGGCGCGGAGCCTTACCTTGGCTGTGCCCCGAGGTGGAGGGAGGCTCAGGCAGCGGCGGGACCGCGAGCCCCGCTGCTGGAGCTGGTCGCCACGCGGCCCTCTCCGAGGCTGAACACGGGTGTCCGGCGTCCGGCCTCCTCGAGTGACCCGGGGCTGCCCTGAGCTGCGCCGGACCTGCCCGGACTACAAATCCCAGCGTGCTCCGCGGCCAGCGCGGTGACGTCAGACGCCGCCCTCTCTTTAGGCCAGTTGTACCCGGATGTAGGTCTCTTTCCCTCCCCGGAAGGTAAGAATGGCGGAGCGGTGGCGGGCAGGGCTGGGGCGCGGCGGGCGTCATCCGCCGCCATCTACTCTCGGGTGGCTGCGCCGAGCTCACAGGCCCGGCTCGGTGCCTTCAGGGAGATGGCCCTGAGGCCTGGGGGCCCATATAGGGGTGCAGCGGGAGGTTAAGCCGCCTCCGGACAGGCCAGGCCGCAGAAGCTGGGCCAGAGCCTCCCGGGGCCTGCCGGCGCCGTGCTGGGAAGCGGGAGCCGGACGCTGCAGGGGCCGGAGGTGGAGGCCTCCGCAGGGCAGAGCGGTAGCCCGGGGAAGGCCGGCGTAGCTCTGCAGTGTGGCTGGGCCCAGCAGCGTCAGCGGGACCGGGGGGTAGTCCCGAGCCCGGGGTGTCTGTGACCACCCCCGGGAACAGAGGGGCGGCTGCGGCCTCGGTGCGTGTTGGCATTTTCTCTGCCTTTGTGCCGAGGAGGGCACGGATGTGTTCGTTGAAGGGCTTCTGAGTCGGCAGTGTCTTGATTTACCAGGGCTGCAAGAGGTGGCTGGCAACTATTAGAATGGTGTAAAGGATGAAGTTCCCATTCTTTTATTTTGTTTCTGCATTTAGACACTGCTTTGCACACGTTGTAATAAGTTGTAATTTCTGATTTTATTTGGATCCACAGATGGCGGGCGAGAAGGCGGCTGGTGAGAAAAAACCAGATGAGAAGGCGGCTGGTGAGAAGAAGCCGGGCAAGAAAAAGACAGGTGAGAAGAAGCCAGCTGAGCAGAACGCCGGCCAGAAAGAAGTAGGTGAGAAGAAGAAGAAGATTAAGAAGCATCATGCCAGCCGTAACCCTGTCCTGGCCCGGGGTATTGGGAGATATTCCCGGTCAGCCATGTATGCCAGAAAAGCACTGTACAAGCGCAAATACACTGCACCAGAAACAAAGGTAGGACAATAACTACCGCGTTTAAATAATCATGCTTTTCATGGTGACTTTGGTTTCAAATTTCATCCATTTTCACTTTGCCTACAGATAGAAAAGAAAAAGAAAGAAAAGCCACGTGCAACCATCACCAAGCCAGTTGGTGGAGACAAGAACGGAGGCACCCGTGTGGTTAAAATCCGCAAAATGGTAAGCAAAAGAACTTGGATGCGCGCAGTTTAAGGCTGCTACGTTTAAGTTTTGACTAGATGATGTGCTTCTTGGCTGGGGTGACGTAGCAGCCTCAGCCCATGCTGTGCTTGACTAAGCTGTTGGCAGTTATCTCCAGGAGATACGGACCCAGTGATTGTCATTCTTGGGGAGATGCTGGTAATTTAGACAATGGTTAGTAGGCAAGAGCAGGTTCTTCTCTGCCATTTGTATTGCTGTGCTGAAATGGAAGCATGCTCAGAAACACAGAGCTGGCCTCAACTTTGGCTGTTGCATAACTGTACAGAAAATACTCAGTGTGTTCCTGAAGTGCCGGTTGGAGCAGAAAAAAGTCTTTTGGAAAGGTCATCTTTAGTGAAATAGCATCTCTTACAAAAGGAAGGATGTAAACCATAATGAAAGCTTTGTCTTGTGGAGTACAGGGTGGTACAATGTTTTGCTCCTCTTTTTTCTAGCCCAGATACTATCCCACTGAAGATGTTCCTCGCAAGCTTTTGAGTCACGGTAAAAAGCCCTTTTGCCAGCACAAGAGGAGACTGCGTGCCTCTATTACTCCAGGAACTGTTCTGATCCTTCTGACCGGTCGTCACAGAGGCAAGGTAATTGGGACTTCTTCCTGTGCTCTTCCCCACTCGGACTTTCAGAGCAGCTTTGCACCATTTCTTTACTGAAACTGTTTTGACTGAGCACAGGTGCCCTGAATTTACCAGCTGATGTCAGGGGACACTGCTTGGCCATGAGATGTGAATTTGCAAATCTGCTTTTCTGTGAATTCTACCTACATGCTCTCTTGTCCTGCCTTAAGGGAAACAGTCTTTAAACTAATGGTCTTCTACACAGAGCTGGAAGTAAAACAGGCTAGTCCAGTTGCTTAGACAAAATTAAGGGAGTCTTCCTGCAATGCAGAAAAGTGCATAGGTTCGTATCGTGCTAACTGCACTCCAGAATAGCAAACCCAATGTATGTTTCTAACTACTGTTGCAGTGAGGCCAAAACTTTGTCTTCGATTAGCTATTGCAAAGGAAGAATTACACTTTCATTCTTAATCTAATTATCAAGGTAATGCTTGATTGTTAGGTTGAGCTGTGTTCTTCATCTTAATGACGTTTACTAACAGGTCTTAACTGACATCCTTTATTTTCTTTAATTCTATGACTTTGATGTCCCATTACTTAAAAGAATGCTGTTCAGGGAAGGAAATCTTGACCAGAAGGGGAAAAAGGCAACTGGGGGTGGCTCTGACCATGTGATACGCTGCGGTACCCTTCTGGGTTTTATTTAGTTCTTGCCTTTAACTTTGTACAAAGAGTTTGGGTGACAGGATGGCTGCCTCGCCATCCTGTAGAATAGGCAAAGATTAAAAAAAAAGTACTAACTGGCTTTGCTCAGCCTTGAATGATGAAGCACGTGGAGAGTTGTGAGCCGTTGTAGATGTGGTAACTCTGGCCAAAGCTGTGCTCAGAGAAGCGTTGGTAGTTCGGCTTGTGTGGTGGTTCCTTCTCAAGTCACACAGCTGTGGCTGTGCCTGGGTGCTTCGTCAATGCTTACACCAGTAATACAGGGAGAGTGTGGACAGGGTCCTGGTTTGGTTGCAGTATTTCAGGGTGCTGGGACCTGAGGACTGATGGCACATCTCTTTTCATTTCCAGCGCGTCGTCTTCTTGAAGCAGCTTGCTACTGGCCTTTTGCTTGTTACAGGTAAAAAAACTGCACGCGGATGGTTTGGCATATCGTGTTCATGTAACTAAGTGGAATGATGTTTAGTGGCTTCCCAGGGAGGTGGAGGGGAGGTAATGAAGCTTCAATACCTGGAAGAGATCAGGAAGTGTTTTTTGGCTTTTTTAGAGGCTGTGGGGGAAGGGCTTTGATTGTTCAGATTTTAGCTGTAGGCACCTCTGAAGAAACTAGTCATCTCATACACTACAGTGTCGTTGTCAGGAAAGCTAACCTTGTTCTCTCTTCTGTCTTTCCTCTGCCTTTAGGACCCTTGGTTATCAATCGCGTCCCTCTGCGTAGGGCCCATCAGAAATTTGTTATTGCTACATCTACAAAGGTTGATATCTCTGGAGTGAAAATTCCCAAGCATCTCACTGATGCATACTTTAAGAAGAAGAGGCTGCGTAAGCCCAAGCACCAGGAAGGAGAGATCTTTGACACTGAAAAAGAAGTAAGGAATACAATTGTTCATTCTCTCTGAATGCCCTTGTTACTTAAAGCCAGGCTGGAAAGGGGGAAATACCATGAAACAAATGGGCAATTGAATTTTAAGTGGTCATCAATGAAGTGAGGTAATGCCATTAAAATGAATTAATACAGCAGCCTTGATATAAACCCCTTTTAAATTTGGAGATTCTTTTCTCCTTGTACCTTAGCAGAACAGCAGCAACGGTTATTCCAGTTAAATGTCTTTTTTGACCAAGAAACACCGTTGCTGTTTTGATACTGCCAACAGCATGCTGCTGGCTGTGATACCTGCAACGTAAGCCAGAGTGGCTGCAGTTCTCTCTGCCACCTCCGGTCTCCTACCACCTTTCCCATATTTAGAACAAATGGAGAAAAGATTTCTTGAAAATGCCAGAACTCGGGGTTTGCCCTGAATTTTCTCATCTCTGTAGAAGAGTCTGAAGTCTCTCTACAGGATTTTAATGTTATTCTTTGTATTTTCTAGAAATATGAATTAACGGAGCAACGCAAGTCAGACCAGAAGGCAGTGGATTCACAGATCCTTGCACAAATCAAGAAGGTGCCTCAGCTCCGTGGGTATCTGCGTTCTACATTCTGTCTCTCAAATGGAGTCTATCCTCACAAATTGGTGTTCTAACTGTTCTGAAAGCACCACATTAAACTTGAAGGGAAAAAAGCAAAGATTTCCGGTGTCTTCATTGCAATCCGTAACCGAGTGCGTTGCACAAATCTTACAATGCATGTTATTTAAAGAATAGGGAAAACTGCTTGTGGCATGAAATTCTGAGGGACTGTATGCAGATGACTAGAAGTCTGAGTGTGTAAGGCTTTGGGTGTAGGGGTTTAGTTTGGTTGTTTTGTTTTGGGATTGTGGTTGGTTTTTTAACTATTCAGTATAAACAGGAATTCAGCTTGCTTAACTAGGAATGAGTTGGGATGGGGGGAAAAAACCCCACCAATATATTTTCTTTTGGGAATATCAGATACAAATACTGGATTTACTACCCGTCAGGACACATTGCAGAAAAATCCAGCCCAGTGTCTGTGCTGATGCATTTCTCTGCACCCTTACTGCGCTGAAACCAGTGCTTCAGCTATCTTGTGAAGAACCAAGTCTTGGCAACAAATGACTGCTAGGTGGACTCATCAGCATTTTAAAGCTTGTTGAGATGGTATTTCTGATGAACAGCTTTGATCCATCAATCACCACATAAACCTCAGCAAATACAACTTTTTAGAGGCATTTCAGGAGCTGTGTCTTGTGTGTTTTGAAGTGGAAACGCTGGGAATAGTTTTGCAGGGTAACTTACCTCTGGAACCATAACAAACTTTGGAATGTATGTCCCTTCCCAAATCTCGTTTTTTTTTTTCCTTTTCTTTGTTTATCCATGTGAGATGTAACACTTCTAGTCAGGAAGAATACCACCTGCTTAGGTGAAAAAGAAAAAGCATGATTCTTAATTCTGTAGGCTCAGAAATGAGTTTTAAAAAGCAGAAGCTGTTTATGTGAAAGGCAAGCATTTTTCTATCCTGGGAGACTTTCAGAGTCTCAACAATTATTCCTATTTCAAAAACTGGCAGAAAGGGAGTCGAAAAAGTTAGTCCTGTCTGTCGTCTTCCTCTGTTGAGGTCAGTTAACCAGATAATTTGGAAGAGGGTGCTTGGGTAGGAATAGCTCTGCTCTTACAAAAACCGAGGATGTACATATTGACAAATCTGGCATGCTTGAGCTCTTTCTTAGCCAGACTTATGCAGGAAACAAGGCTTATATAACTGCACCATCTGTCTTCTTATTAATTCTTAGCTGAAAGTAGCCAATGGGGTCAAACTTGACAGGGAGTAGGAATTTCATCAAATTCATACAAGCATCAGGAAAAGGGGCTAGAAAAGGGAGGAATACGACCCCCACCGAGGCAGAAGCCTGCAACATGTCACATCCACAGGGTAGGAGGGATCGGGCTTCAAGTCCTCCAGAACCTATGAAAAAAACTCAAAATACCTGCAGAATACATGGCTCAGTGCATTCTCGCACTGAGGGGCTATGGTCATCTTTATAGCTGCTGCTGGCTGGCATGGAGTCTGGAGGTACGTGGCACCGGTTTCCCTTCCACCATCTTCCGCTCGATAATTAACATATTAAATATTAGTGTGGTTCAGCAGAGGGAGCCAGTGAGCAAGCTTTGTGCAAACGCAGACTTGACC
Source organism: Phaethon aethereus (assembly GCF_964289735.1). Classification (NCBI taxonomy): domain Eukaryota; kingdom Metazoa; phylum Chordata; class Aves; order Phaethontiformes; family Phaethontidae; genus Phaethon; species Phaethon aethereus. Next base: position 1,988,958 of record NC_138593.1, read on the forward strand.
TGCTGGCTGGGTGTGCCCCGTGTTGGTCTGTGCTAGGTTCTGCCCCGTGGTGCTCTGGAAAGATGTTCTGCATTTTTCACTGTCGTTGGAGCTATGTCTGCGATGAGTTGCATCTTCTGTTGTATGTGGCTTGGTGAGTAATGGGTATAGTCGGGGGTTTCTTAAGCTGACATGAAGATTTTACTGCGGTGGTGGGACTGGCCTGCTTACATAAATCAACTCTAAAAAGGTACGAAAGTGTGACACGCATCTCGCTGCTAGTACTAAGATAAGTTTCCTGATACTACCAAAGAAAAGTCTTAACCCAATATGCTCAGAAAGCTCACTTAAAATTGTACATGGGAACACTTAAATGGAAGAATTCCAGAAAGGGCAAGTAAACCTCTTGATCAAAACAGTTCGTAGCAGCGTGTGGTATCGCAAAGTCTGCAAACTGATTCGGTCACACAGTTGCAGTCTAAGAACGCTTAAGAGGTGCTAGTGCTTCAGGCGTTCCCTTCCCCTCTGGGAAGGGGGGAGTTTTAGACTAGCCCTATTTAGTTACTATGAGCAACTAGGCATGTAGATACAATGGTATTTTCTATAATTACTAGTTACTCTGATGCATTCCTCATTTGTGTATCAGAAGACCTGAAATGATACTTGGAATTACTAACGTTGTTTACGAAAGGGGAGGCTTTGTCTTTCAGTGTGCCGTCAGGAAGTGATTTGGTAATATAATTCACTTGTCTTAATGAGTGCTGGTACAGAGAAATGGTCTCACGTGCTGCCATTGCTGCCCTTGCCCCAGTCCCGTCACTTGTCTGACTCGGTGGTGACCAGTAACACAGCCCTGCAAGGTGGGGAGAGAGTGAGAGGGAGCAATGAATATTTTCCTGCTGGTTTAGATCCCTGAACTGAGTCACTGTGGGACCAGATGAATGTTGGTGTTGGCACAAAGGGGCGTGGGAGCAGGCCTGCTTCTGGGGGTGCTAGCTGTTAAGTCAAATTTTAACACCAAATCATGCCTTCGCAGTACCAAGCAGCTCCTCGGGCTTTGCTGAAGAAAATGGAGACGGCAAAACACCTCATCTTTCATACAGAAAGGCAGCTGGTGGACAGCTGTGATTTCTCTCTCTCTCAACTTCTAGAATATTCTCCTTGAGTTTTCTGAAATCTGGATATTATGTTTTTTTTAAATGCTCTGGGGTGAAGGATGGAAAAGAGGAAAAACAAGGACTGTATAGGTGACCAACACAGAAACAAAGTGAATATTCAGAAGGATTTTTCAGTCTAGATAATACTGTCCACTACCTGAAAAATACTTCTACCACACAAAGAGCTTTTGTGTGCGTTCTTGCTGTCCCGCAGCTTTTCTCATTCTGAGCATGTAAACAATTCTGCAGCCCTGGCTAGCTGAGTCATTGCTTTTCACTGAGCATCCCCCACAGAAGAAGCTAGAGCCATCCGAAGGCTCAGTCACCCTATCAAAAGTGCTGGAGATGTGCAGGGCCAAAAATAGTGACAGACTCAACCACAGCAGCACTTCATTAGCATTAAATGTGCTCTTTGCTTCAGCTGCCTAATAAAGTGATATGTAATTATAATAAAGCATCCTTTTGAGAGTAAAGAGAGAGGAATGTTGGCTTTCTCAGGGAATTGGTAATAAGATGCAATGCTTTTTTATCTACAGGCACCTATTTTTACCTATTAGCTGCCTCTGTGAAATGACCTGATGGATTCAGTCCAGCCCAGAGAGGCTGTGTCCCAGCTGCCGTGTCAGCCGGCAGTCTCAGGGAGGCAGATGCCAGCTTTGCTTCTGGGACTAGGAGCCTTAGGAGAAACTGAGGCTTATTTGCAAGACAAAGTACTTTCTGATGTCAGTTTTGTGGAGAATGTTAGCTTTGGCATTTCAGGTGCGACACGCTTGGTTTCAACTTTAATTAAGAGCAGATGCTATGGCCAGATTGTGAAAGTGCTTTTACAGCACTGCCACACATACCATTTTGGACAGGTGTTGAGGAAAATATCCCAAATGTCCAGCCGTCCAGCGATCAGCTACTTGGTTCATCTATGCTATAGGATACCTGTAGGATGTGCCTTGGCACACAGGGGCAGCTGAACCTTTTTCCACCAGCGTATTTCCACCTTCCTCTCCTCATAGTTTCACAGCATTGTTGCCACTGGTTTACCCAGCCCCACTCCTGCGAAAAGTCGTTCTGGATCTCCCCACAAGCTCAACAAAGAATAAATAGAATTTGGGGACAGTTTCTTTGTCTTCACCACCTGGAAGAATCTCTGCTTTAGTCTCATAGAAAATGTAGGTAAGACCAGCTGAGAAACCATTCATAGAGAAGAGCTGGCCTAGGCAGCCTTCCTCCAGCCAACGCTAGGTAACTCCTTCCACTCTTCTCCAAATTCCCATCTCATTTTAAATGATTCAAGCATCAGAAACCCCATCCAAATGGATTTTACTAACAGAATTTGTTCCAGGTTCGCTGTATATTCTTCTTTCAGTACATTTTGTGTCTTGTCTTTCAGTGAAGAGGGCTTCCTGGTTTCTCCTTGTTAAAATTAACTGTTTTTAAGATCAAAACTGGTTTTTACAGTTTTCTAACCAGCACTTAAAACTCCAGGTGAACAATTACCCTGCTCAGTTTGAAACTGGACAGCAGAGTTCTGCCCTGTCCTGGCTCACTGTGAAGGCTGTGTTACTGAGGTCTCTTAAAGTTCCATTAGGATTCAAGAGATTGCACCATTTATATTCCTACACTGTTTAGGGGATTAAGCAGCACACCAACCTACAAGACCGGTGGCTCCTACAATTTTATCAGCTATTACTCTGTTACAAGACAGACACATGGACAGCTTAGTCTAAGAGATCTAGAACTACATAGGAGAGTCCACAATGCTTTCTTCTGTCATTATTGTCCTGAAGTAGCAGGTCACATAAATGACATAATCATGTGGGTACAGGATTAAGAGCTCCTGCTCCTCTTCTGGTTTGGAGACTGCACCTGAAGTTCCCAGTGACTTGTGTGGGAAGGTGAGGATGCAGGAAAAGGGGAACCTGTTAATTTGATTTCTCCGGTTCTCCTGCATTACAGTCTGCACTTGACAACTCATTGTTTAAGCAATTAGAGCAATTAAATCCATATTTTTATAAGGATCTTATTCATAATAGTTCTGGCTATTTTTTTTCCTCATTGTTCAGGAAGCCACCAATTGAACAAAGCAAGCCAGTCCCACAGGCTGCAGTCAACATTTGCACTGAGTCACGCAAGAGGGTTGGTCTGTGATGGTTCTACGTGGAATTTAACATGCTTGCCAATAAGCAACCATGAGTTTTCTTATTTAGTTGCTTTTTCATTGTTTGTTTGTTGTTTGGGGTTTTTTTAGATCAGACCAGTTTTGACCCTCTCACAGATGAAGAGTCCAAAACCTTTTTGTCAGCTGATTGCCCTTTTTGGCTCACTTTATCCTGTTTTTTTTTTCCCCCATGATTTCAATGTTTGTCTTTCTCAGTGGAAATAAATTTACATGATAGATTGCACACACAGCCAGCAAATTCTATGACCTAACCATGGTTCGCACTATACCAGACATAAATACTTACTAGTAGTAATAGTGCTAGGGAGAAAGGAAGCATGGTAGACAAAATGTTACTTGAGATTAAAGAAATTAATTTTTTTTTTCCTTGCTCTATTGATTTTCTCTGTGATCCTGAGCAAGTAACTTAGTTTCAGTGAAGTCAGTTTTCACATACCTGCAGAATGTCAGTAATACTTTCTCATATCAGGTCTCAAGGAGTGTTTTAAACTTCTGCAGACATATGATTTATGGCAATGTTCTCAAGTACATAAAAGGATAAAAAAATCTATGCTTGGATGACACTGAGAAGGGGACCTGATCCATTAATCTAATCTTCCCCTACTGAGATCATATCAACATTTAATACTAAAAAAATTAAAACATTGTGTTGTGTTGAAGACTGGCACAGGTGGCATGAGGAGTAAATGTTTTCATAGCCCTACTTATAATTTGTAATTTTTTTGCAGAACTTAGTCCGTTATATTTCTACACGACGGTACAGCTAAAAGATTTAGAGTCTCTGGTGACATTCTGTGTTTCCGCATTTTGTCCAATTAGCAGTTCCTAGCACTTTGCCTACAGATTTTTTTTTAATGATCGTAATAAACAACTTCTCATACTTTACATACACTGAGCACATTGGCATCGTGACACCCAGCAGAGGTAAAAACTGACATTATAACACCGAGAAACTGTACTCCAAGGTTAAATGATTTATTCAGTCCATTGGAGCAAGTCAGTGGGAAGCACAGAACCACACCAAGTAGCACTAAGAAAGGCTTTAAACCTCGTGAAGAAAATAGGAGACTAAACCAGAAGCAATTATATCTTCATCTATTTTGTCAGTCCTATTTGATATAGAGGTTCTCCACTCACTCGATGGACGCACTTAGGATGTAATTGTTTTTAAAATTAAGGCTTTCAGATCAACATGTGCTATACATGGTATCCCATTGTTCAAAATGCCCATTTTCACATGAGGAAATAAAATACAAAGATAAAATGTACAAAACCAGTCCTAGGCAGCAAGCTTATGTCCTTGATATACCAAGAAGGAAGGTTATTTTTCAGAACAAGGAAATATGAAGGCCCTAAAAAGGATGATGCACCCTCAAAATGTTTCACTGGAGATGTATAGGTAAAATCAGTATTCAAATTACTGTGTGTGAATGTCCTGCTAAGCTGAAATGAAGCCCTGTTTCACGGAATTTCATAGAAATTGTTGGGTAACCATAACTGTTCCTTAAAATAAGCACAAAAAACCAACCAAATGCCTCTCTAGAATCAGAGAACTGAAACAATAGCAACTATTACTCAAATGACAGGCACATGGCAAAGCTTCTGTACATTGCACATTATCCGCATGGCTTCCCTCTGGACTGACACAGAAAGTGCAAAAAGGGCATTTGAAATCTGGAGCTTTCTGCCTGTGTGAGAGAAAAAGACCAAACACATGCACGTACTAGGGACACACAGGGAGAAAAAGGAAAACTGCATTTTGAGACTGCTGATGGAAGAGAAAACTGAGAGTGCTTTTTTTTTTGTCAAAATACTGGCTTTGGCCAAAGCACTGCGCACAAAAATCTGTGGTTTACTTAATCCAGCACTCTAGGAAAGAAGAGTTTTTCATGCTTTGTAAATAAACAGGACTTCATGAAGGCAATGTCTAGCATCATCATGTAACTGTCTTCTAACACAGGCAACCCATTAATCTCCAAACTGTCTAACAGCTGGAATCAAAAAAGTGAAAACAATACAAATAACATCACAAATTGTGTGGCTAGGGCTCACTTGAAATAACAATTGATTTCACAAGTACCTGAGAAGGGTGTCCCAGCGTGAGCCAGTCAGTGCAGCTGTTTCCTGGGGATTTATAAGAATACTCATTAGAATTTCTATCATTCTTCCCATCCTGTCACCCCAAGCTGCAACTTTTCATATCATTCAATTGGCCACCACACCAAGGCTGGGTAGACTGTATAATCAAGCCTAAGAAATGGCTTTTTAAAGTGTTTGTCATGCACAATCAACAGCCATATGACAACAATCTGGAAGAATGGAGGAATGAGCACAATAACACGTAATGTGATCACTGTATTGCATGTTAACGGCTGGGCTGATGCTGTCTATTTGTGAACCAAGAATCGAATGAAGGCAGTGATGCTGGTGTAGTCCTCCAAATAGTCTTTGGATGACTGACAGATAGAGTGCTTTCAGTTCTTCTATTGATTGATTGCTCATGGGGTTATTTTAGTTGAGGGGCAATTAACTGTTCTTCATGGTTTATCTGTAGGCTACTTGTGATGTTGTTCTTTCTAAAGAAACACTGCCATGTTGTTAAGCATAAAGTCAAGGGATCATAAAACAATTCCAGAAAAGACTGATTTTTACCTGTCAAGACCAGGATTTTATTAGCGCTTGACCTTTCACTGCAGCATTCATAAACTTAACTCTACACATAAACTCAACTCAATATTATAAATGAAGAAACTGTCCTAACCTGCAGCAGCATGAAAAGGTTTTCAACCATCCTGGCTTCATCTGGGGGCCAGTCCATCATAAGTCTGTGGAATAATGAATTAACTGGCCTTTACTGGTTTATACCACCTGGCTGTAAGGAACAGAGGGAAAAACAGGTGAATCATAGTGAGCATAGGAAGATTGCACCTCTCTCAGAAATCAGCAACATCCCTTCACTAACAAAGTAGTGAAGTAGACATCTATAGCCTTTTTTGTTTGTCTCCCTCATATTCCATCAAGTTGTTCACTCTCTATGACTTTATTGTGTAATAGTTCTTATTCTTCCTTTAAAAGTAGGTAATTGTCTGGAGATTATAGGAAAAATGCTGGAAAGAACAGGAGAAATCCTTCAAGAAAGAAAGGAAAGGGAGGTAGGCAGTATGGGAAGAGCATCTTTGGAGATGTGGGCAGTAATAGCTGCAAAACAACACCACACAGAGAGCAAAATTGTTCTTCCCAGAGGAAAAGGCATTCCAATTTGCGCTGCATGGTTTCAGTTCTCAATTAGTGGCTTTCAATTTTAAGTTTGTTTTGAATGCCTGTCATCAGAGAATGAGTACAGACAATAGCATTTTCTCAGGCCAGGGTTTCACTGACCTGGCTTCCTTTTCTTAGGAAAAAGGTAGTTAGTGCTGCTATGCCTGTGAAAACCTGCTAATTAAGACTTCACGAGATCTTGGAACTGATTTGTGAATTTCAAGTAGAAGACAAAAATAATAAAAGTTCAAAAGCCACCTCATTTCAAATTCTCATTTAAAATCCTACTTTGACTCTTTTCTTTGGTGTCCTGTTTCTTCAGACTCTCTAGTCACTGTTATCTCTTATAACACCCTTGCAAGTTATCCTTACTTAGAGATGTGCTTATGAAAGGCAAGTCCTTTTTGGGTCAGGATTGACATACCTTTTTCTAAAACTTATATAAAGACCAGCTCTAGCCTTCTGCAGTAAACAGCTGCCTCAGGCCTTTCATTCCGGATGACACCTACAAAACATGACTGATGGAAGCAAGCTGGCAAAATTCTGCTTCTTGCCATCTTTGAACAATTCCTCCATCATTCCCTCCATCACTACTTCTCTCTGTGAACAAGCTATTACATGACATTCCCAAAGCTGCTTTTTTTCCTTTTTCCTTCCTACAGGTCCTTCTGCTTTCTCTCTGTCATGAATATGGAAATTACTTTGAGCAGAACACATAAAATAGCAAATGGACTATGAAAACCACCTAATCCTGCACCATGAGATCAGCCCATCAGTCCCCATCAGGCCCAACAGATACTTGCTTAGTGCATTGCCAAAGCCCTCCGTTAAGAGAGGTCCCACAAGCTCAGAAGGCAATCCAGTGTCCTGCCGAACACGCCATGCCACTGGGAAACGTCTCCTGATGTCTGCCCTGTATCTCCCCAGCTGCAGTTTAAGTCCATGATTTTTTGTCCTGTCAACAGCAGCAGCTCACTTCTCTCCCTGCTTCAGCCTTTCACGCATTTGTTATCATGTCTCCTCTCTGCCTTCTCTTGTCGAGACTGAACGTCCTTCCAAGCTTGCTTCATAAGCTGTGTTTTCAAGATGCGTGATTGCTCTCATCAAGACTTTCCCCAGCCCATCCATGGGCGCCTTCAAACACAGTGATCAGTTCCAAATGCAGTTACCCAGGTGGTGCTTCGTGATTAGCTTTTAAGCAGTTCTGTTCTGTGTCTGTAAAACATCACAGTAAGATTTTGTTTTTGAATTAAGCTTACAGCTGCTACAGAATTAGATAAGAAAAAATAAGTAGTATAGACAAATTCTTGCCAGTCATAGCAATCCCTGCTTCCCACACACTTACCTATTAATACATTTAATTTTACTGTATTTATTACACGTACTTTAAACTCTCAACATCAAAATATTGCTAACCTTACCATATGATGGATTTAGACTGAGATATTTGAATTAAATTAAAAAGCCTAATATTTATAAGTTCTCCCAGATAGTTTGACTTTCTGGTACTCCAAAAAGCCACGAAAACTTATAATTTATTTTACTCCTAAAGTGTTTTCTGTAACAAATCAAGCCTTTTATCAACAAGAAATGAAAAAGCCAAGATGCACTCATTTCAATTTTTTGATTAGTTCTGCTTTGTCACAGAGGAAAAACATCCTTATTTGCAAAGAGTAGCTACTGAATTGGAATAGTTTGAAATCTGGTCAGGGTAGGCTGATTATTACTGTAGCAGAAAAATGCTGAAACCTGATAAGGTTTCAGCATTTTTAGACATGAGACAAACAGATATGGTGAGATATTTATGTAAGAAATATAAGTTACAGAATACCCATAGTAGTTAATTCCTATTGTTTGTTGACACAACCTTTACAGTTCCTGGGAAATACATTTTTCCACTAGCATACGAAGGATAGGAGCACACTGGCCTACCTAGCCTTTCTTCTGACTTTTCATTTACTTCCAATTACTAGTTCAGTTCAGTGAGGAATTGTTGACAATGTTAAAGTTAAAAGAAAAAAAAAAGGAAAAAAAGGAAACAAAAGAAAAAAAAGGAGACAGAACTGTCTAGTGTCAGTGTCTGTCAGAGTCAGGGAAATTCAGACTGGGTAGATACCTTCAGAAGCAGATACAATCCTCGCCACATTCATGGCTTTGTGCCAGTGCAGACCATCTATCCCAACATTAGAGTGAACAAAAAATGCGGTACTGGGAAGCTTCTCCTAGGAATTTTTATTTGTGGTTCTGATGGGATGACTGAGATGTCAAAAGGAGAGAAAAAGGTACTAGAACGTATGTACTGTAATTAAAAAATCCCCAGTGTTGCCAATAATGATATGAATAAGGATAAATAAATTTTAAATAAAATATAAGCTCCTGTAGATCTGACAACAATATTTTTCTGCAACACTGTACAGACTGTCCCTAAGTGAGTTTTAATGATATGGGAGATTTTAAGAAAATGTACAGCTAGCAGAAAATTTGCCAGTAATTGAAATCAACTCATCCCGTGAATAAGTAATATTTAACAAAACTTCATTCTGAAAAAAATTAAGTATAACGTTAGAACAGATATTTGGAGTTTTCATTTCAATATTAATTTTATTCCGCACCAAAATTATGAAGAAATTATATCAAATAAAAATTAATTAAAACAACATAACTTATGGGTTAAATAAAAATCTTACATAATATAAAGTAAAATCGAGATAAAAAGAAAACTGAAATAAGTTAATTATCATAGAAGCATAGAATCATTAAGGTTGGAAAAGACCTCTAAGATCATCAAGTCCAACCATCTACCCAACACCACCATGCCCACTAAACCATGTCCCAAAGTGCCACGACCACACGTTTTTCTAACACGTCCAGTGATGGTCACTCCACCACTTCCCTGGGCAGCCTGTTCCTGCAATGTACTTTTTCCCCTGAAATGTTACGCTGCAAATGTAAAAATTTCAGCTTTTTATTCTGGTTGGGATTAAACATTTTTTATAAACATTCCACAAAACTGTGCCCAGTTCTTAGTCAACTTTAAAACAATGTCTGTGTAGGGCCATCCTGATGGGGAGAGAGAACTCATTTCTCCCAGGGATGTAAGTTTTGTAAAATACAGACCTTGCTCATTACAGCTCTTACTCAATATGAAGATGAACTTAGCCTCCCCACCCACACCGGGAAGTTAGACAGCTAGTCAACCAGCTGGCTAGTTAACCAGGGGCAGATTTCCCACGGCAGAGTGTTGATGGCCCAGCCCCAGGGAGCTCTTCTTCTCCTCCTCAGCGCCTGCAAGGACAAGGTATGTTGCCTCCCTGCCTTGCGATGCAGCTGCAGCTCCTATCTCCGTGCTTCACGTTTCCATCAGGCTTTGGTGATGTGAACATCCTTATCCTCCCCCGGGAAGCCTGATGGCAGGTTTGACAACATGCTTCAGTCAGCGCTGAATGAACATTTCAGGGAGTCTAATGAATCAGACGCAAACCCTGGTAGATCACCGCACCCATCTCCCGAAGGATTCACGGACAGGGAGTTAACATCCTGTTTGCCTGTTCGGACACAGGGGCCCCGCATGGTCCGGAGGTTAATGCCTCGAATTTTCTGCATGGTGTACTGAGGATGACTTTACATCGTAATTCCCCTTAAAATACAAGCGTGAAGTAAAACAGTTTGAGTTCGTACTATTTATTGTAAAGGAGGAGGTTATATTTAATTTAAAGATGAGAGGGCCTTAACATGTTTAACTGAACCATTCTCATTTTTTAACTATCAGAGACTTAAAATTAGGATGTAGGGCTGTGACTCCAAGCGGGCCTTACACTGGTTTTACTAAAATTAAAGCTGAGGTCCTTTAACACAAAATAGCAAAGAAATGGACATTTTAAAGGTCTGCCTTGGAACAACGGACACCTTTTAGTAACAAGGTGATGCTCCTACAAGAAAAAAACAAAAGTCAATATGTTCTGTGTCAGTAACTGGAATTCTTTCTTGTTATCAATGAATAGCTCTCAAACACGGAGATTTGCAGGATTAGTATTTCAACACATTTACTTGGGAAATTAGAGAAAATTATTGAAATACAAATGTAGAAACTCAAACTATCTGTTGATAGTCTAATAGAAAACCAGCTTATGACACTTTTTCTTTCCAGGAGTTTTAGATAAAACTTTATGTAGAATCTGGGGTAAATATGAAGCTAGAATCATAGATCGTTAAGGTTGGAAAAGACCTCTGAGGTCATCAAATTTGTGTCTAAGTATCAGCCCCATCTTTGTGCTGACCACTTTCAGCATTACAACAGCATTGCCAAGCAGTCCTCCTCTCTTTCACAAGAGGAAGAAAACACTGCCAATCTTGCAGCATACATTGGTCCAAAAACCTACCATTTTTGTAACTCATTCTTGAGAACTAATTTTAAAATCCTCAGATCTCAGACAAGCTATTAGGGATTTTGTCAATTTAACATTACAAGCCCTGAGAAACACTTTATAAAGTGGGCCTTGTAATAATTTGTATGAATTCTATAAATCGACCTCGTTACATTTATATTTTTAGAATGTGGAGCAGAATATTGTAGCGGTTTTTTTTTCATTTAGTTTTTTCCTTGTTTTACTGCATGGGTTTTCAGGGTTTGCATGGTAAGGTTTTGGTAACTGGGGGGGGGCTACAGGGGTGGCTTCTGTGAGAAGCTGCTAGAAGCTTCCCCCATGTCCAATAGAGCTGATGCCAGCCGGCTCCAACATGGACTTGCTGCTGGCCGAGGCCAAGCCCACCAGCGACGGTGGCAGTGCCTCTGGGGGAACAGGGTTAAGAAAAGGGAAAAAAAAAATCTGTGCAACTGCAGCTGGAGAGAAGAGTGAGAATATGTGAGAGGAACAACTCTGTAGACACCAAGGTCAGCGAGGAAGGAGGGGCAGGAGGTGCTCCAGGCACTGGAGCAGAGGTTCCCCTGCAGCCTGTGGTGAAGACCATGGTGAGGCAGGCTGTTGAGCTGATGGAGCTCCACAGGGGAGCGGGGGATGCCCGAAGGAGGCTGTGACCCCATAGGCAGCCCACGCTGGAGCAGGCTCCTGTGGCCCCATGGAGAAAGGAGCCCAGGCTGGAGCAGGTTTGCTGGCAGGACTTGTGACCCCGCAGGGGACCCAGGCTGGAGCAGCCTGTTCCTGAAGGATGGCACCCTGTGGCAGGGACCCAGGCTAGAGCAGCTCATGAAGAACTGTAGACCATGGGAAGGACTCACATTGGAGAAGTTTGTGGAGAACTGTCTCCCATGGGAGGGATCCCAGGCTGGAGCAAGGGAAGGGTGTGAGGAGTCCTCCCCCTGAGGAGGAAGGAGCGGCAGAGACAGCGTGTGATGAACTGACCACAACCCCCATTCCCCGTCCCCTTCGCTGCTCGCGGGGACGAGGGGGAGAATTCGGGAGTGAAGTTGAGCCCGGGAAGAAGGGAAGGGAGAAGGTGTTTTAAGATTTGGTTTTATTTCTCATTATCCTTCTCTAATTTGACTGGTAATGAATTGAACTAATTTCCCCAAGTCAAGTCTGTTTTGCCCATGATGGTAATGGGTGAGTGATCTCTCCTGTCCTCATCTCAACACAGGAGCCTTTCGTTGTATTTTCTCCCCTCTGTCCAGCTGAGGTGGGGAGTGACAGAGCGGCTTTGGTGGGCACCTTGGCCTCCAGCCAGGGTCAACCCACCGCAGAGGTTGAATTTTAAAACAGTATCAAATAGCTGTATTTAAAACCTACCTATTTTGGGATATTAATAATGAGTCTTCTGAGACATTAGCGATTCAGATATTCAGGACAATCACTAAGGGATCTGTTCAGCTCCCAACCACTCTTCCTCACTGATAGGCAGCATTTAAATCCTTCCCTCCATAAAAGGCTACTTGCATTAAATTCTTCTGTAAGAAAATGAGACATGAGATTACCGAGAGTAATGCTAAATGCCAGCTTGCTTTGTCTCTGCATGTGAAATACCGCAAGCAGAATGTAAGCGTAAATTGTTATTTCATTTACAAGCCCAGTACAAGTCAACAATATCAGACAGCTGCAGAGAAAGCAAAGAAGATGCTGAGACATGTAACAGGAGTATTGCATAGAAGACAGGAATCTGTCCAAACCATTTCACATTGGAAAGGCTTCATGTAAAGTACCAGTAGCTCAAGAGAGGTGTCCATAAGTTGGAGGAAATCCCAAAGAGCCGAAGAACGATCAAACTTCCAGAGTACATGGCCTACAGAGAAAGTTTGAAAGGACGGGGATTATTTAGTGCAGGATGGAGAGGAATTGTGGTCACAGCCTTCACACGTGAAAAAGACTGCACATAAGAGGAAGGAAATAAAGTGTTCTCTGTCCCTACAACAGCTGAGAAAAATGAAAAGGCTTAAATTCCAGTAACACAAGTTCAATTAAGCATTAGGAAACTCCCTAACAGTAGTGACAATTCAACAGTGGAAGAGATCGCAGGTGGAGTCTCCATCACTCTAGATGGGACAAGAAGGTGTCCCAAGTAGTGTAGTTACAGCTTGAGTCACAACACTGGATTAGATTGCCACTAAGAAAACACTCCTGCATTTTTATTAGGATTCTATATTTTACATTAGTTTCATGTCCAACTTAACTAAGGCTATGTTTGTGAAGTAGGTGATTCATACTCATGTTTCCTATAATAAAATTGTCCTTATTCAATTTAATAAAAATCTCTTTTTATTTATTCTTCCTTCCTCAAGCCTACCTTGCTATCAGTCAGAGACTTCTTCAGAGATTATTGCTAATATATCAAAATGAGAAAAATGTGAATATTTTTCCTTTGCAATTAAAATATATTTCTGAATTTTGAAATTATTTTTTTTCACTGTCTCGTTTGTTCTTTCTCCTCTGTCAAATACTGATTTTTTCCACTTCAATCCTTTCTAAGTTTTAGCTGGAGAAAAATGAAGAAACTGTATTTTTTAATCACCATTAGTGTGCCAAGAAATGCCAGTATTCCTTGCATAGTGGCCTTATTAATGTTGGCATTTGGGCTCTCTAAATAACATGTACTAGGCAGAGAAGCCAGGATTCAGGATATGGAAATCTGGTTATTGCAAACATAAAAATAGCAACTATTTCTTCTGTTTCACACATTACTTAGTGCTACAATGGTCATTAAAACTGACACTGCCATTTCTAAATTAACAGAAAGATGTACAGCAAAGCCTTAGGATGAAAAGAATTTCTACCACGTTATAACTGTTGATATAAAATTAAACTGGAGGGCGAGACAATGTTCCTTTAAATTCCATTACATAATAGGCAAATGGTCAATTCGAAGCATGAATAGTGAATTTCCATTTTCAGCTCACAGGCCTTAATTTTTGCCCATAGACCATGAGCATCTTCTGCCAAATCTCAGTAGCCCTGATGCACAGAGAAGCACAGGGGCACATTCAGCTGCAGCATCAGCGTATAACGAATCTCATTCCAGAATCCGGCCACCAAGAGGCAGACACGACCACCGCCAGGGCAGCAGACATCCAGCTGTAGACAGCTGATCCATCTGCTCAAAAATAATTAAAGCAAAAGACTGGTTTCCTGTACAAGCCTATTTACAAGTTAAGGGTTTTATTTCTTCGGCTTGGTGACTTATGTTACAAAGTTATGTTAGTCTGGTTTTTAAGTCACACTGTCTCCCATAATGTAGTACAAGACTTCTTTGTAGATATTGCAGCATACCTCTGAATGCTACATTGAAGTTACAGTGGCTGACATTTTCTGGTGACATGCAGAACAAAAATAATATATTTTTTAAATTATATTATACAACATCTTCTGCAGCAGATGCCAGACAAACTGCATTATGTTTGCTGAATTCCTTAGAGGATCAGGACCCTAATATTGAAAATTTCATGTAGAAGCTATGTCAGCATTCCATGCTATGTAAACTTATAGATTGTACAATATACTGTTAATTCCCAAATGGCAGGCACCTAAAATATTTTACTAAGTCTTGTATTTACTAGTGATTATTTTATTTACCTGCACTGAGGCAGGACAGGACGCATTTCTCAGTTTTATGGCATTAAATTAATTCAATAACTGATTTTTAACTTTGAATTGTCAAATCGGTACAGTTCCGAAGAACTCCAAATGAGCAAATGAATAATTATAAAATGGCAAACATCCCCTCAGTTCAGCTTGGGACGACTTCACACAAATACGGCTAAAAGGGATTTCTAAAACGTCTGCACAATCTCCAGTTCACAGTTAAGTGGCCTGTTTTTCACTCGGGGGCAGCTCATGTTACTTACGACACAAAACCACATGTATCAGGATCCTCGCTGTGAGAAATTGTTCACCAACCCCCAGTCAAATGACAAAGCACGGCCTCTGACCGGTATATAATTTAGCCATGCACCTCTTTCTGTGCTCAGCCTGGTATGAATGCATCCAGTTACACACACCTCTTCCAGCTCTGAGTCAGCTCCTTACTCAACTCCAAGGCCTTGGTTTGTATTTCAAAGCAATTAATGGGTTGAATGGACAGCTATATCAAAACCTGATTCTCCATCTGGGAGCTACTGTGGCAACCATATTCCAATGGGATAAAGCAGTCCAGAAGGCCTTGGAAAGAGCACGCGAGAGCTGGAGACAAAGAATTTTCACCTGGGGTTACCCAGCCTGTGAAACAGTCCTTTGGAGAACAACAGATACACCCAAAACTCAGCCACCTCTACAAAACACTGCAAATCCTTTCTGTTAACAAGCCTTGCTGGCCTGAGTGTTGCTTGTGAAGTGAACATCCCATTTTACTCCCAGCTCTGCTATTTGTATTGATTTTGTGGAAGATATTCAACCGGTATCATGGTAGTATTACAAATGCTAAAGACAGAATTTTTTTCAGCATTACTCCCACTAAAATGTACACACACTTTTTGTTTCTCTTCCTCTATTCCTGTCTCATGTGAATGAATGAAAAGAATGTAAAACTCCTACTCTGGAAACAAAAGCAATAACGCCAGTCGCTATTTTGCAGTGAAATATTGTGACTAATCTAACCTCAGCAGCCTTCCCATTCCTCCAAGGAGACCTTGTGAGCACAGCTTATCTCAACTGCCAGAACTCAGCTGCCACGTCCCACCTGCCATAAAATTTTCAAATCTCAGCATTCTCTCTCTTCTGAGCACTTGCAGGGCTCCCGTGGGAGGATAAGGGTGGATTTCATATCTATGGATATGTCCATCCGCAGCCATTGTTCTCTGTGTCATGTCTTGACCAAAACCAACAGATGCCCACGAATGGTCTCTCCCTCACAAAAACCTTTGATAGCAACTCCCATATTCTCCTTGTTCAAAAATGAGACTCTCTAGCGCAGAGGAAAATAATAAAACCAAGCCTGGAGACTCTTCTGCTCTCCAATACGTGAATGGTAGTGATACGCTAAGAAGTACAGTCTACTGAGCTATCGCACAGGTCTGTAACTAACTACTTGTATGAACTTAGCAGAACCCTGTGTTGTCTGAACTGGCCTCAAAGGCAAACTATGCAGTTGTGTGACTGCTCATGCTGCTCAATCAGTGATACGAAGACACTTTGTGTGGGTTGTAAGTTGAGTGGTGGTCCATTACATGGAAAAAATGCTTCTTCCCAACCAGATCTAATAGGACATACAGCACTGACGATAGAACTAATTTTCCAACAGCTTTGAATATGCTCTTCCTCCAATACCACATCACATTTGTTATAATGCCCTGATATAGTAAATAATTTAATCTGATCAGGCAGGTAAATAAATCTGTAGCACTCCATCTCTGTTCAGCTGTGCACAGTCACGGTTTCAGGAAAAGCAGCCACTTGCAATGGGAATCCCTACAGTAATTATACACTAAAAATATTTAACTTTTATGATCATGTCTTTCTCATTAACAGGATTTGTCTCACAAGCACGTACTTTGCTGAACAGTGAGGTACAGCTGCCTGTGACACTCTGTGCCTCTCTGAACAGGCTCGGGTGGAGGTCTGAGGTGACTGGATGTGGAATGAGACTGATGGGAGATGGGGAAGGTTACACGACCCTGCCCAAGAGAGACTGAGAGAGAGAAGGGTCAATTTTTCTTTGGATCTCCTTTTTTCCACACGTAATGTGATGTTGTGTACCTTCTGCTTCACACCCTCTGGCATCCTCGTTAGACAGATCAATCTGGAGGTATGGATTTTAAGGGACGTACCTGCTTGCTCACAAGTCCTTCGGGAAAAGGCCCCCTGAGAGGTGACAGGATTCCTTTGGGGAGGTGACGGACGGGTAGACAAGGGAGGCGAAGGGAGAAAGGGAGGTTGTTCTGGAAGGAGAGCGGGGCAAAGGGGTGACCAGAAGTGCCAGGAAAGGAGAAACTACCCTGTGGGGAACGTGAGGCACCAAGAGATATCAATCCTTAAGGGAAAAGGGTCGTTTCAGGGGGTCTCTGACTAGCCAAGGTGAGGCTGAAGGGGGAAACTTTGAGGGAAACGGTCTCACCCTCAGGTAAGGAGGGAGCCGAGGGAGCAGCCCACGGGCGAGGGGCTGAGGAAAGGCGCCTTCGGCTGAAGGGAGGTGAGGCGCTGAGGGCAGCGGCCATTGCGTGAGGGGGTGACGCGCTGAGGGGATCGCCGCACGCTGCGGGACCGGGGAGGGGTGGCGAGGCGCTGAGGGGATCGCCTCACGCTGCGGGACCGGGGAGGGGAGGCGAGGCGAGGCCCTGAGGGGATCGCCCCACAGCGCGGTGCGAGGCGCGGGGAGGCGGGCACCGCCCGTGGGGGCGGAGTGTCGGGGGGCGTCGCCCGAGCCCGCGGGGCGGCACCGAGGGGCGCCGGGGGGGCGGGCCCGGCAGGGGAGGGGCGCGGCAGGGGGCGGGGCCCCGCGGGGCTGGGAAGGGGGGGAGGGTGTATTGTTCGTCGCGCGGTGCATGCTGGGGCCGCCTCAGCCCCCAACATGGCGTCGCGCTGTCACCTGTGTGTGTGAAGCGGGAGCGGGACGCGGTGGCTGTGGACGGGCACGGCGGTTCTCGGAGGTCCCCGGTCCTCTGGTGCTGCCGTGGCAACGCGCCGCTCCTCGCTGCTCCCCGCCGCGCTCCGGCTGTCCGGCACCCAGGCCGCCGGGGACCCCCCTGCCCCCGCCCTGTCCCCGCCATGGGGCGGTAGCGGGACTCGCCTCGCCTCAGCCCTGCGGAGCCCCCCCCGCCGTCCGCGCCATGGGGTCCCCGGCGGGCGCCTCGGCGGCGGCGGCCACCGACTCGGCCCAGTGGCTGTCGGTGAAGGAGGAGACCATCTTCCTGCACGACGGGCTGATCCGGGTCACCGACCTGGCCGAGCTGCCCAGCGAGATCATTGGGGTGGCCGAGCCCGGCGACACCGAGCTGGAGGTGAGCCAGGCTCCCCGAGCTGAGGGGAGGGACGGGGGTAGGAGCGAGGGGGTGGTGAGGAGGACGCCCTCGGGGGAGGGGGGATAGTGGAAGTGGGGGCCTGAGGAGGAGGAGGATGGTGTTACGGGGGGGGAGCAGGGAGAATGACGAGGGGAGGGTGGGGGCGCCGGGATGGAGAATGGTGGATGCGGATGCAGGGTGAAAGATTTGGGGTACGGAGCCAGCCGGTACTGAGGCATTTTGCTTGTTTTAAGTCAATGTAATTTATTTCAAATAACGATGAAAGTGGAGCTGGGCAGGAGGATGGTGAGGCGCTAATGAAGATGGAGGGTGAAGTATTGGTGCTACCTCCTTGTTTTGAATCGGTAGGATTAGGAAATCTGAACCACGCTCATGTATTTCAAGGTGGCCTTTGGCTCCTTTATTTTTATTTATGGTTTTGTATCTTTTTGCTGTTGCTTTTCTGTGGTTTGTAATTAAATTAGCCTTACAATAAGATGCTTTAGGGTACTGGGGTGTCTGGGTGTTGTATTTAGGCTGTTGACAGTGGTCATTATTAAAGAGCCAGGAGAGCAGCTGAGATTTTCATTCCAGATTTTCATTCCAGCTTTTTGCCTTCTCAGAACTGCTGGTGGTTTTGGCTGCAGGCATATGGTACAGCTGTTTTATCTTAGGAGGAGATGGTGAAGGACTGAATGTCACGGATTGTAGGTTGCATCTATTTTGTAGACTGCATTTTTTTTTTTTCTCCTGTGTGGCTCCCTTCTCTCCTTTCACCCCGCCCTCTTCTCCAGCAATGTGGCTTGCAATGACACAGGGTCTTTGTCAGAGGAGCTGAGTGGTGTGAGCGGAGAGGGGATGGTTCAGCAGGAGCTTTATCTGTGTGCTATGTCAGGTCACAAGCATTTAGGCCGCAAAACCCTTCAGTGAGGCTTTGGCTGCTAACTGGGGTGTTGCTAAGCAGAACCCATGAGCCAGGCTTGCAGTTCTGACAACATCATTGTTCGCCTTGTGATGTGAAGTCTTTATGGTGTTTGTGAAAACTTCCCACAGCCTTGTCTATGGCAAGATATTTTTTGCTGAATGTGCATTTTCTGTGTGATGTGACACTGGGGATTGGGATGGGAACATTAGCTGCCTCCATGAAATGAATGTTGGCAAATATCACATGAACAGGAAGAGAGAGACTTTTAAGGTGGATGACTTATCTCTATGTGTATAAACAAGGAATGATTCTCCCTTGTGATCAGAGTCCACTCTGGCATTCCATGCAGCTTGTATTCAAGAAAATATTTTGATTCCGTTACATAGTTCTAGAAGCAGCATTGAGTCTAATAACTGTGTTAGAAAAATACATGCTCCCACAGTATTATTCATGTTATGTCATAATAAAGGAGGATATCTTTTAAAAAACAAACCAAACCTTATTTTTAAGATCTTGCAAGCTAGACCAGAAGTATGTTCCAGTATGAAACTTGACATACAGCTTCACTTGACAAACACTTTAGCTCTGGAAAATTTTTTGCTAGTGCTATGATGTCTATGAAACTATAATTGTTTGGGGCAGGTAGGGGTTCAATTAGCGTTACTGTGTCTTGTCCCTTATGACACTTTTATAAGGCGTGTTTCAGCAACCCAGTACCACCGATTAACATAATTTTTCCTGTTCCAGGAATTTTTTTTTTTTTTCTGTTGTGTATGTTTGCAATGTGAAACTTTAAAATAAATAAATAAGACGTTTTTGCTATGGTACTTATTTTGGTCTATAGTGTTAAGTCGCAGACTATTAAAGCATTTTATTTCCTTCCACTGAAAGAACTGATGACCATAAGTGACTTGTTTTTCAGATCTTGTTTGTAAAATGGTTTATGGTTTTTCATATTGAGGGGGGAAGGTTAAAAAAAAGTGAAATTTCAAGTGGTGTAAATGTGAATTATTTAGCTCATAACTTTTCTCTGCCTTCTTTTAATGTTGTCTTTTTTGAATAAAGGACTACCTTGGTGAACTGGAATGGCTTTGAGGAGCCATTTTGTGGAAATAGGTGCATGCTTCTTATTGAAGTGTGGCCATGCAATCGACTAAATGCACTGAATAGCTCACTTGCACTGTTTCTACTTCTACTTGCAATGTAATAAATATATTTGAAAATGGTCCAAGCAGAAATCTCTGGGGATATGTTATTGGACAAGGGTAGAGATGCTGCAGCTGCTGCTTTGATTAGTAAACTTATTTAATACACTTCTTGTGCTTCATCAATGGTGGTCAGAACTGTGACTGAATTTCTGATATGACGTGCTTAATTAAAAATGTAGTATACTTAGATATTTGGGGGGGCAGTATCATTCTGGTCTGTTTTGCTTAAATATCCCTTTAAAGAGCTTATTGGTGAATAATGTCAATGTATTTGGATGTGTTTCCTTTGTCCTTCTATTGAAAGGGTTTGTCTATAAAAAGAAAAGTAGAGGAAAAATGTTATGGTACTGGTATTATGCCAAGAAAGGCTTATGAAAATTTATTATTTTGTTATTTTTACTCCCATACAACTTTTACACACACACACACACACACAAATATAAAAAAAGTAAGTATTTTCCCCTTAACGGTAGGTTACAAAAGTGTTGACATTCTCTTTCATGTGAAGGTAACTAGTTCTAGGAGTATCTTTAGGCTTAAAGAGTGTGTGGCGGGGTTGTTTTGTTTTTATTTTTTATGTGATGTAAATCATGTATGCCAACTTCTTAGACTGTCTGTCAGCATATTTATGAAGAAGAATATATATTACCAAAAAGAAAGGGGCACTATTTTTTTACTTGATAGAATTTTGTAATGATGTGCATGTCAAAGCTGCTCCTGGTATGGGTTTCCCAATAAAATCTTCTAGTCAAGAGACCTAGGTTAGCTAGCAATTACGCAAGCCTTTGCACCCTTATTTTGAGGTCTTTCATACAGAGAAATTACTTTCAAAGTGCAAAGTCTCTTGCTTCTTGGAGAGAACCTTATGTGACTAACGACTGAAGATGTTGCCATGACACTTTGTCCGGTCTCTGCCCTGGATTGTCAATGCCTGTACAGGAGGGACAGCTTAATGGGAGACGAGCTGTTCTTTAATGTGCCACAATGGAAACTGCAGTGCTTCCAGGATCCTCCCAATCAAATATCTTTCACAGGGACAATAACCCCTGGGAGTGGGGCAAGAGATATGTTTGAAGGTAGAGCTCCCCTAAACCATGTAGTTTTAGTCTGCCAGGATGTCAGAGTCAACATGCTGAGACTTGTGAGAGTGCCAACAATATAAATTGGTGTGTTAACCCTTGGTAACTTAAGAAGGACACTACTGAACAGTGGTGGTTCACATAGACTACAATATAGCCATCTGATGGCAAAAAAAGCATTCACTTGTAGCTACGCAGTTTAGTTTGATTGACACGCGTTGCTGTTGTAGTCCTTCCATTTGAGGAGGCCTTCTTTCTGATCTTCAAATTTGTGGCTGCTGTTTTCATTAGTTTTAAATTTGTGGTATCAGCAATTTTTCAGCTAACTAGTGAAAGGCTCAGTTATTTTTTTTCCACAAGGAAATAAGTGGGGAGAAAGACAAATCTTCAATATATAGTCACAGTATAAAGTAGAACAACCTTATGTGTCACTCCACTCTAACTTGTAAGCACTCTGTGTTTTATGTAACAGCCTAACAGACATAATATTCGTTTGGATATCTGTTCTTGCTGCTCTCCTGCATAGACTGGAAAAGGTCTAAGTACCCGATTTTTTTTTTTTTTTTCTTCAATATATTTTAAACATGAAGCTAGAAGTGTAGCTCCTACCTCAGTAGCTTTCTGGATCATGTATATATGTGTCCTCATCTGATGTTTTGACTCTTGTCAAGCTCTGTTATTGTAGGACAGAGTATGAGATGCCACTGGGCAGCTGTCACTCTGCACTACAGATATGTATTTTTAATCAAATGTCAGTATAAAAAAAATTTTTTTAAAAAGTGGTGTTCTTTCATCTTCCCCACAATATGGTCTGGGCTAGCCCTCTAGTGAGAAGTTGAACAGCTGAAGTCCAGTGCTATTTTAACAGCATGCGCCAGTCCTGTGACTAACTTGTGTTTTCTGTCAAAACGATTTAGACTTGAAGGTATCAGCTATACTTGAAGCTTTCACCTGTTTTTCTCACGGACTAGAAGAAACATTTTGTCACTTTTCCCTGCTTGCTAAAGGAGAGGGTAGTTCTCTCATTATCTAGGTCAGTGCTTCCCAAATCTTTCTCATTGTGACCTTACTTCCATCTACAAGCTTCACCTCTGTCAAGATAAAAATCCCGAATGCCAGCATAAACAATTGACTTTTTACTAAGTGGATGACCCCTCTTGGGGTTATGACCTCTAGCTTGGGAACTGCTGATCCAGGCGTGTATGTCAGGCTTGTACCTTTCTTAGTCCTGGCTTTTGCATCCCCTTCCACTTCAAATACTCCAGTATTCTTCTTTGAGAGTGTTTATAGCTTTCAGAGTAACACCAGATGAAGCTAGTTCTTGAAGTTAATTCTGCCCAGGAAGATAACCTTGCAAACGTGAGCCTTGGCTGTTTTGCACAGGAGTTGATGACAATCTTTCAGGCATCACTGTAAGTCTGTCATTTGTCTTTTGAGAGGACAAATCTTGATCGCTTTCCTTTTAAGCTCACTTTCATTAGATAATTGTGTAAACCACCAATATTGTGTGATTTACTCTCCAGCAGAGTTGATGTTATCACCAATTGTCATAAAATGACCTGTTTGAATTTATTAAATTTCTATCGTATGGACTACCATGCCTCTTGGCTTTTTATTTTTAAAGTCATGTTTTGGTTATCCTAGTGGAGAAATATTAGGAAACTCCTTCTAAAGGATATTTCGCAAGTATGTTTCCCAAATATAGTTCCTACTGCCAATTGCAGCTGATTAGTTCAGTCATCTGCACTCTCAGATGTTTAAATGACAAAGATTTTTCTTTACCTTTTGCAGACATTTTCATCTATTGCTTAAATAAAAGCCAAAGAAATATTTTAGTAAACAAATGAACAAATAAAGAAACAACGCTTCCTTTTATAGCATTTTTGTGTGTTTACAGCTTGTCTGTACTCTGTAAATCATCTCAGTTATCAAGGTAAATTATTTGGTAAATTTGTACAGTTACCAAAACAATTGTTTGGTACAGTATTGTGTATGCAGTAACAGATACAGGTTTCTTGGTGCTTATTTCTGAGCAAGTAATTAGGATTCTAATGCTTTCACAAGGGAGAGTAGTTCATGCTTTTAGCTGAGCTGTTAAAAAGCTGTGCTGCTATATACAGGATTATGAATCAGTAGAGGCTTTGAACAAGGTGATACAGTTAAAATTTCTTGGAGCAGAAAAAATCAGAAGAATCAGGATGAAAATGTTTGCACGTATTTATATGTTTTACAAACACACAGGCGTATCAAACAAAAAGCCTTATAGAGGGTTTAGAAAAAAGTTTTAAAAGAAATCAAGGCAGTGTTTGCACTAAGACAGCTTCCTACTGTGTGTGTTCAGAAATTGCCTTAAGCAAAAATACTGTTACCCAGCAGAGCAACAGAAAGTGGAAGACTAGGAGTATGTATACAATGTTGTTTATGGGAGCAGTTTAAATTTTGATGTGTATTTCAATTTTCAAGGTACCTTTTAAAACTGTCAATTCTGGTATTTCTCTTATAGAATAATCTATAAGTCTTGTAATTCAGTCTTTTTTTACATTATTTTATTTGTATTTCTTGAGACAAAAGAACCAAGTAAACAGGTGGTACTCCCTATATGTTAACTCTTTTTGGTACGAGATGAATGGCCTTATAGCTGTAACATGGTGTTGTAAGTAACAGTTAATTTTTTTGATGCTGCTGTTAAAGATACCTTATGATTTGGAGGTTGTTTCTGTTTTTCTGTGTGGTTTGTTCCTCAGGTGAGATGGGTATAATACTTTATACTCAGGGGGTATTAAGGATCTAATTGATACTGGTAATTATTGTACCACTATCTTCAAGAAGTTGTTATCTTTATGTGTGAAGTTCAGCCAATTTAATTATGTAGAGAAAGAATTAAATGCCATTTTTGAGATTTAAAAGCTTTCACTTGCAATATGTAACTTTAGGAAAAAATAGACTGTTGAAAACAGCTTCATTGCATGTCAGTTCCCTAGAATTAAAACTGATCAATGAAAGCAGCATGTTCAGCCTGAGACTGTTGTTTAAGCTAGTATGCTGGAAGAGCTATTGCAGAAAGTCCCTGTTTACGTTTGTCACTAGCCATGCATTTTCTTCTTTCTTTTTCCTTCTTCTGCTTTCCATTCTACCTGCTCTCCACACCAAGGAACTGGTGTAAACCAAAAATTTAGGTTTAAAAAAAACCCAAACCCCACAGGCCCTACTGCTAGCACCGGGGAGAGGATGAGGGGCAGGAATTTTAGCCAGAGGAGAAAGCTGCCTTTTAGTGGCAGCTCATTTTTAAATTTACTTAATGTGGTCATAAAACCTCAGGCTAAAACTCTTCATGTAGATTAGTGTGTCTTAATTGTAGTATGTCTGGTATTTACTATCGGTAGAGAAACACTTTACCCTAATAATTGTGAATGCCAGTGACTACTTTCTGGAGCAGTGTTGGCAAAAAATATTGTTTAATGGCAAGAAGTATTGGTTACGGTTACAGTCATGTAGTGGGATGAAGTGGGACAAAAATTGGATACAGCAGGAAAGATGACAGCCTCTCCATAGCTGATGACCTAAAATTAGATACCTTTTGTGCCTCTCAACGTTAAAGATGTCAATGACCAATTAGAGTGATTAAACTTTGGATCAACCATTTTCTAATTTTATTACAATTGATTTAAAATACTAAACAAGGAAATAATATTTAAGGACAAGTTACTGCAAAATTACAATAGTGACGATTAAACTTTTTGCTAACACAGTTTTTAATTATATGCAAATTTAGGCTGTTAAGCGTGAGACTTTAAAAATCAAAACTTTTCCAAGGTAGTCTTTGCTAACTAGCAGTAGACAAAGTTGGAAAATAGGTAATGATCACAGTCACAGTGTACGAACTGTAATTTCAAAATGACTGAAGAGTAGGTTTCTCATTTGCAAGAAGTGTCAATGTGATGTTTACCCTACTTACAAAATCAGATATAGAAAAAGATCTTCTTAAAAAGCTATGTTGTTCTATTTCTTCCCCTAATTCTAGTGTCTTGCTTACACTAGAATTTATACTAAAATTACTTGGTTACATTAGAATTACACTTTTTGCACTGACACTGCATTTTTTTTCCTGTTCATTAGAAGTTATTCTTAAAACTTTAGATTTCTATTATAAGGGTTTTTTTTAATATTATTGGTTGTTCTTAAGAAAAATGTTAATATGTCTTATCTAAAAGCAGAAAATGGACTAATTTAACACTACCAATGTATGTAAGGTAGACAGACTTTAAAATTTTCTCTCAATTCTCTTTACAGTTGTCTTTATAAAATGACTGTGTTATTTTAACTACTACTGAGCATCTTTAACTTTTTTATGTCCTTGTTTTCATAGTATATTAATCTGCATTATTTTTAAAGCTTGGCTAGTTATCTTTTGCTAATTCTGAATATGATGTGTACGTTCAGATTTTGTTTAGTATTCTTCCTTTAAGCATATGTATGTTGTGTTTTTAGCTTGATGGTGTTACTGTTAAGCTGCTGTTTCTGTTAGAGATTATCTTTTGAGATGTAAGTAGATACTTGGGTAACTTGTTTTATGGCAAAGAAACATGGTTGCTACATCCTTTTCATCCTCTTAGATTCTGTTTAAGCCTCGATAGTAAAAAATGATCGGTTCTGTGAAGTGAGTGATGATTTACTTGTTCAGGTGACAGCTTGTGATGTGCTAGCTTGTGGTTGTCTCCTTCTGAGATCTCCCCAAGTGTTGTATAGGCAACTAATGAGGCAAGGTGCCCAAATACCACTAACAAAAGGATGCTGGAAATCCATCCTAAATCAAAGCTCAAAGTCAAGTGTAAATACTGAGGCATCAAGGAGGCAGGGGGAAAGGGAGTTTTCTCTCTTGCTGAATGAAGAATAATTTTTTTATTCAATGAAGTATTGGAGAGGACAGCTTGAGTAACAGACATGTGCATCTGCAGGGAAATGAATCTGTGCTTATTTTAACAAAAAGAATGGCCAGATCTTCTGGATAGGAAGAGAATAAACTAATTTGGGGAGAAGGATTAAATTTTGCTGGGGGATTTAAAAAGGGAAATTTGGCAGAGTACACCAGCTTTTATAGCCTGAAGAAACCCTCTTCAGTGGGTGCAGCCTCGGGCAAAAGGTGTTCAGAATGGCAGGTTCTGACAGCCATGTGCCAGAGAGGTCTGCAGTAAATCAGCTGGATAAAGGATGGGAAAGACCTTTCTGATTCAATCTCAGTACACGTCATTTTAGCATAGATTTTCTATTTCCTTTCTTCACCTGTGTCTTTTATAAACACGGTAGTTTATTGCCTATTTTGGAATCGGTGAGTAAATGTGGTGGTTTTTTTCCTTGCATTTTATTTTAACTTGCTTGGACTTCAGATAGCTTCAAGATAACAAGCTTTGCCTGAAGATATGAGAAAACTGTAGTCAATGTGCTGAGGAAAGCTTGGCAAGGGCTGTGATTCCCGTGTGAAGTCATTAGACTATCCAAAGGGAAGCAGTATATATAGCATAGACCAAGTGAAACTGTCATTAGCGTTGGGTCAGAGACACGTGTGTTTTGCTAACCAGTGAAAACCAGAATGGTTCCTTAGTGTGTGGCATGATCTTAGGAATGTGCCCGAACCTTGAAAGTTCCCAAGTTGTTTGTCACAGCCGACAACTGTGAAAATTTGGTCTTGAAGCTCCTTTTTGGAGGTAGCTCTGAGTACTTACCTCTAGTCAGTAAAATGTCTTTTGAGGAAAACAGACTTTAACGAAATTTTCTGAAGACTCCTGTATAGCAGATGTTCTTACACCTTTCTTCTAATATCCTGTTATTTTCTGGAAGTGCAGATGCCTACTTAGGTGTTCGGATGGCCTTGAATGGTTAAGGTTTTTCACTGGTTCCATAAGCTGTGTATGAAAACTAGATTATGTAAATTGCTTTATTTTCAAAAGTGTCTAAGTCTCATTTTGGAACTGTCTTCTAAATTTGTTGAATCTAGTATACTTCATATATTGTTAACCCAAATTAGTGCATATTTCCTTTATGAAAGACCAAAGCAAAACATTCTTAATGGTTCCAGACAGACCATACTATGCTTATAAAGCAAATTATAAACTGTGAGATCAGTGAGAAAATAAAACTTCAGTAGGTAAAGGCTTTTCATCAGCATATCTGCAAATATTTGATACTGACTTCTTGTCTTGATTTATACAAGACAAACTCGGAGATGTGGAGCAGTATCAAAGACAAAAAATCCATCTTCCTGCTAAACTGTGGGATCTTAGGAACAAGAGTATGTAACACCGTGCAACTAGTTCTTCTAAGTGTACCTTCAGTTGGACCCTAATGAATGACAAAATTTGCAAGGTTAAATTATATCCAAAATATGAACCTTTCTGCAACAATTTGGTTACAGTTTTGTTGATGAGAACCCACCGAAGGTAACATTGGTAACTTGAAGGAAACAGAAAAAACATTAATCAGTTGCAATTGGAACTCAGTCTTTGTTTGCATTTGCAATTTGGCCAAAATAAAGGAATTCTCAAGCGTTTGAATATTTGAATATTTAAACCTTCTGCTTGTTATTACATACTGGGTACAGATTTGGTACAAAGTTTGTGAATTAACATAGTGGTGTACTCATAATTTAGGTGGGCACAACTTTTTGAAACATCATCTGGCACAAACTGCAGGGTTCCACTATGTTTATGGCAAGGGGAGAAGACTATAATCAGCTTTCCCCCACCATGGAAGTATAATCTAAAAGGGAAAGCCAACCAAGCATACCACAACTTTTCTTTTGTGGTGTCTTTGTTATTAGCATAGCCAAAGACCATAGACCTGTCGTCTTCAGCATTTAACTCTCAAGATGAAAATGTTAATTCTCTTTTTCTTCCATTTCTGCAGCTTGTTACTGCTTAGTTGAGGATCCATCATATATGTAGTTTAGTTGAAGAAAGTCAGAAGCAAACTGTTTTAGAAGGTGATTGCATGTATAACAGGAAACAAACTTATTTTTGAGACAATAGAACACACAAATTAACATGAGGTAGTTATTTTAAATGTATAATATGAGGTTTAGGGATTAATACTCAATCTCTTTGAAGAAATTAATTAAAAGAGGTTCATTAGTTTTAAGAAGCTCAATACTAACATCTATTCAAGTGTAATTATTATGTGAATTACTTTAAAGTGAACTTCTCATGACTCTAGTGATAAGTGTTCTACTGAAAAGCTGTTTCATTGACTTTAGTAAGGGTGTTTGTAGAAATGGCAGATGTGATTTGTCCTGAAGCATTTTATCAAGCTGTTCAAAATTCTACAATTAGGCATAAACATCTATTTCATATTCTGTATGACTGCTGCCTACAATTAAAAAAACCCCAACCAACCAAACCAACCCTGTATGAAATTACTCATTGCATCTCTTAATCTCTCACATTCCGCCCCCCCGCTTTTTTTTTTTTTTTAATTTAATTAAGTGAGGTAAGGACAGTTTTACAGTACAAAGCTGGGCCAAAGAGAGTGTGTTTGGGGGTGGATGAGATGAGGCAGTGTGGCATGCAGGCCAGAAGCCCTTTGGACACTGGATCCAAAGTATAGGAAAATGTTTGGCTCATTGCTTTTCTTGAGGTTGCCATAGCTTAAGTGACTCTACTAATCTCAATTGTTGTTGTAAGCTGTAGAGAGAAAAGTTATCTGTAAATTGCTTAGAATTCTGAGTTGTCTCAAGTACTGGGCTGGGTACTAACCCATAAATATGTTTCTTTCTGTCATGGTTTACGTGTTTTCTGTTGTTCCAGCTTCATTTCCAGTTTTATTTAGAAGTGCCAAAAAGGCCTTTTTCTTCTGTCTGGAAGGATGATGATGAGACTTTTAGGTTTTTAAACTATGACAGCAACTGGAAATGTTTTGAGAAAGGTGTAGCTAAGTGCAATGTGATAATATTGAGGAGGGAGAAAAAGTAGGGGAGGGAGAGCATATGACAAAACTCTTGGTTCATTTTAGAGGGTGGGTTGGTTTGTTTGTTTGTTTGAAAAGCTCTAAAACTAGAACATACGCATTCTTATTACAAAATATTGTTGACCTATTAGTTTCCATAGAAGGGCTCTAAACTCAGTCCCTGGGACCCTCCATCCCCTCTGTCCTTTTGAAGTTCTTAGCAAAATTGCCTCTATTACAAAAAAGAAAAGCACCAGGGGAGGCAAGTCTTTATTTTCAAAGATACTTTCCTTTACAATCTATATTACTGTTGCTTTAGCATCATGATTGAAAGTTTAAAAATCTGTCAGCAACCCCCAATCCCAGGCTTCAGTGACAATGCTGACTCAACAATAACAGACTCCATGCCATTTGCATGCTCTTTGGCCTCCAGTGGAATTTTATCCATGCCCAGAAACTAAAAAAATAAAACCCCACAATCTATTGTAGAGGACAGCTGATCTAGAAATCATACTACAAGCATATATTACTTTTTTATTTCCCCCCTTAAGAAAAGGAAAAACTATATAAACACCAACTTTTTCCCTCTTTTCAGATACTAACGTTTGAGACCAAGAATCCGACGGAGCTGGCTGAGCGCTTACGATCTGTGTGTGGAAACCAGAGTAATGCTTACGCTCGACTGCTGGAGTACCGACTAAATGCTTTGCGTGGACTCTGGAATGCCCAGCGCCAGTTAGCCTTGGAGGAGCAGCATGACCGGGAGAGCTCGGGGGATGAAGAAGCGTTGGCCTTGCTCAAGCGTCAAGGCTTGTTACAGCAGCCTGAACAGGCACCGTTTACTTCACGAATGGGGCTTCTATTGGTCTTTCCCCTCATTCAGTCTCAAAGTAGAACAGACCCTTCTCTCTGTAACATAACTGCTGAGGTGCTATTGAATTGCCTTCGAGACTGCCAGCCTCTGAGTTTGACTAAGGAACCAGCTGACTGTCTCAATGGGATAGAGTCTTTGCTGTGCTCCTGGCTGGAAGACACTTCTGCGTCAGGCCAACAAATTCCATATAAGCAAAAAGAAAATGCTGCTGCTGCCCTAGTTGCCTTGGCTTGTGCAAGGTAAGGAAATGGTACTGAAATGATGTGTTGTGGTTGATATCGCTAGTAAGTGGTTCTATTTAAACATAAGAATCAAAAATGATGTGACCACACTGTTACTACTAATTTTTGATTTACATTAGTGTTTTGCTTTCTAATATTTAAATATTGGTTTGGAAAGGGTGAAACTGATAAGCCAAGCATGTATTTTTTGCATGTGTTTAGCATATGTAAAAACAGAAGGTTCTAGGTTAGAAATGCCTCTTGTGCATATTGCTGCTTCTACTGCAGTGATCTGTTCCTAGGAATGGTTCCAAATGTATTTATCATGGAGGAAAGTTGTCTCACTTTTCCCTTTGTACTGCCCCTTTAATCCTGTAGCTTATGCGTCTTCATTTGGCTGTAGAAGGCATTACTGCCAAGTTTCAGGGCAATTAATTTCAGATTTCAGTGTTGCCTGTGAAACATCTGGAGGCATTTTTTCATTTCATTGCCAGTGAAGAGTTCAACCAGTGTAGACTGAACTATCCTGTGCCCTGCATGGATTTAGCACAGCATCATGTGATTGAGGACAAAATGGCCATAATAGCTTTTAATAAAAACTTAGTCTTTTTAGGGAATGGGGCTTGGAGAGAGGGGGATTAGTATACAAAACTTAGCATCTGCAAAGCCATATGAACGTGGGTCTAAAGTCACTAATTGCCTTTTGAAAATCTTGGCTTTAATGTTTCTCAGATTGCAGTCTTGTCTGTCAAGTTTAACTCTGATTTAAGATGCTGAAGTTCTCGGGAGATGTCATGATTTGCTTTAGAAAAAGGTTTATTCAAATGAAAAACACTTTCTAATGAAGTCAATAAGAAATCTACTGTATGGGGCAAACTCTTCTGCGCTGTCAGCTGCTTTATCTAAAAGGCAATATACTTGAACATAGCTCAGATAAATTGGATTTGATAAAGATGACCTAATTTATTTTTTTTCCAGATGTCAGTTTTCTGGAAGTATGGGATGTTCTTTTGCAGCTGAATTTGTAAAAGAGCTAAATTTCAAATACAGCTGTTGAAAGGAAGGTTGATCTTGTATTTTCCTTGCAAATCTGTCTTGAATTGCTTACAGAGTTGTAATATCCTGACATGCTTTGTTCACCTTTGAAAGCCTTGTATTTTTCCTTTAAATATATGTGATACGTTGGGTGCCATTATGAAGAAAAAGCCTTCAAAATGAGACTATTATTGAGATTCCTAGTTGCAATCTTGGGTGCTTCATATTACTAAGAATAAAACAGGGTGAATATTGCTTTAAATAATTAATTGAGGTTCTTTGAAGTATTCAGTGTCAATTTTCTCCAAGCTGAGGTTTGTTGGTGAAAGCATACAGCTGAAAACGATGGGGGAAAAACAGGGTTTGGGGTTTGGAGGAGGAGATGCTGTTAGAAAGTTAAGGAGCTAAGACTGACCGTGTGTGACAGAAAGCAAAAGGCTGTACTCAGCAGAGCGCATGGAAACGATCTCTTCAATTGATCACTCTTCAGCTTCTGAAGAAATCAATTCATAACTGACTATTTTCATGTCTAAGATGCAGTCAAGAATCTTGTATTCCACTAGACTATTATGCCTGGCAGTAAAGCCACCACATCTTCCTTCCAATACCCTGACCTTTCAAATAGAAACTGTAAAACATATTTTTCTAAGAACATCTATATCTCTTTATTTCTACAAAAACCAGGCATTTTCCACTACATTGAGATAGCAATTTCATAGGTTCTTCAAAAAAAGTATTCAGCATATGAGTGAACAGGAATTATAATTAGAATTACTGTTTGTAGATACCACAATAAAATTTTAAAGCAACACACTTTTAGGCAAGATTAGAAACAACTTCTACTTCGGTTTAATTTTGTTTTCAGAAGTAGCTAGCCCTTGTATACACTTAAAAGCGTCACTTCAGAAGAGGAAAAGCTTCCAAATTTGTGTTTGGAAGCAAAAATAATCAGACTCTTGGTAATAAATTAATTTGGTCTTTTCTATTTTAGTCAAGAGAGCCATATCTAGCTATGTCTGCAGCAGCTCTTACTAATACTTTGGCTCAGCCCCAGGAAGACCTGCAGATTGTATTTGAAGATCTAAATATGATTAATCAGCTACAAGAAATATTGAAAGTAGCTGTCTGTAATAGATGCAAGATTGAGGTATTTTATCATGTGCCTAGATTGCCTTTACTGTACGTGTTGTTTATGACACAGCCCATGGTTGCTGCTCTCCCTACCTGCATGGTGCTTCATCCTCTTCCAAAAAGATAGTGTGATTTAGGCTGGCAGTTTGCCAGCTTCTTCCTTTATGTTACCCTCTCTTCCTCTTTTCACTTCTTCCACAAAAGAATAATAATCCAGAAAAGAAATGCAAATCGGAAGAGAAGCCTGATGGACATATCTTGGATATTCTCTCTTTGTGGTACTGGATGGTATATTCTGCATAGATGCTGTTGTCTGTGTGTATTAAGTCTTGTTTCAATAGACATCTTTAATTCATGTTTTTCTTATCCTTTTAGAGGGTCGCTGAAAACCTTTGTTCATACAGTGCATCTATTACAGAAACAGACTGATCTAGGATCCTTGCCTGTGGCCGATGTATTATACAGGTTTGTAGTGACTTTTTGAATTGTAGCACTTTTACATCAGCTCTGGAAATGTGTAAGTGCATTTACAGATAAATGTCTTCAAATGTAATTAAAAGGCTTTAGAGTTATTGAAAGCTCTAGGAAAGATTGAAGTTTAGGCAATTGCAGAAGGAAAACATTAGAAAGTAAAATCTAAAAGGATCTACTAGTTATTTTTTAAGTGTGTTTATTTTTTTAATGAAATATTGATGATTCCTTTAAGTGGCTTATAAACTCTGACAAAGAATAATTACTTAAAATATAACTTCATCTTAACTTTTGATTTAGGTAGTTTTCGCTATCGCTTTTCTCTATGCATCTTATTTTATTTTTTGCTCGAAGGTTGTTGCTTTTGGAGGGAGGACCTGGATCACCCTCTTGTTTGCTTGGAGGAAAGCATATAGTGTCTTGGGGCTTTGAAGACATGTTACCTGCACCTGATGCCAACAGTAGTTCCAACAGTGAAAATAAAGGTGAATTATTTCATGACTGTCAGCATTAGCAGGGGAGGACAAGATGCTTTTAGTGGTGATAATTGTTTAAAAATTAATGTAAAGCTTAGAGTTGGAAAGGACTTGTCCTTTTCTGTTGGAAGTAATGTAAAAGCAAGTACAATACGTATCAAGTAACTGAAAGCTGAAGGGTTTAGAAGGACCTGTAGAGAGAACAGGGCATCACAGGAGTGTCTTGAAGCCTGATATGTAATGAGGGGGAGGGCAGGAGCTGTCTGCGCACTTTGTTGTCTTAGTCTGTACGTTAAGAACTGAAGTTTTGAAAACATGGACCTAATTTACAGGAGTGCTAAATTGTTTACGTTGTTTGGTTTGTCATACCTATTCTCATTAAGTTAACCTAGCTAGATATGTAAATTATTTGTTTGCTTTTTTAAAGTTGATTTGGGGATCAGATAGCTTCTTAATTTTAATATGAAACAGGATAATTTTTTCTAAATCTTAAGTCTGGTGTGTTAATGATTAGTATGGCATGTATTTTTTTAATTACAAGATAATGGGGCTCAGAAAACATTGCTTTTTGCTTGCAGATGCTACTTTAAATTGTCTAGTAATCAGGTTGTAGGAAACAATCAAAAGCAATAGATACAGTGACCCTCTCTGACTTCAGTGGGAATTTTGCAGAGAGGTCAAATTGAGTTTGGATATTATCCACTTGTTAGTCTTACAGTAAGCATAATTTATTTGTGCTGTGCAGTTTTCACTGTATTCCATAGCTAGCTATCATTGGCAGAGCATGTTTATTTTTAGAAGTACAAGTTCATTGC
Source organism: Phaethon aethereus (assembly GCF_964289735.1). NCBI lineage: Eukaryota > Metazoa > Chordata > Aves > Phaethontiformes > Phaethontidae > Phaethon > Phaethon aethereus. The sequence goes on from NC_138593.1 coordinate 2,023,072, forward strand.
GCTTTTTTTTTTCCCCTATTCTACTTTTGTTTCAGTCCAATCTGTTTTGTATGTTATTTTCTTAAGCTTTCTTTTATATTTCTTTCCCTGAATTAATTCTCAGTTTTTATTGCTTTGTTTGCTTACTACTTTTGCTCTAAATAGGAGAATAAGAGTTTACGTTGCTTTAGTAATATTAGTTCAAGCTTTGATGACATCTCATTAAGTTTAATGCAAGCCATAGGAATTTACAAATATGAGTTGTCCTTTTAGGCTATCTGCAAATTTGTTGAAAACCTCTACATCTTGAAGAGGCTTTCTTGCTATGAGAGTGACTATAGATTTTTATTTTTTTTTTCCCCCCTAGCTGACTGGTCAGATTCTGTGAACTTAAATAGGTTGACTGCACTGGTTTATTGACACCCCTGTTACGAGGGTTTGCCTTGTGTATCCCATCTTGATTGTTAATAATTACTACTTTGTGAGTGACAAAGCTGTGTTTGAAATACATTTTTTCTTAATTTAACAGTGCTCAGAGGTGGAAGGGTCTGCTTACTAGCTTTAAGAGAAGCAGAGTTGTGCTAAAAATTAGATCAAGGCTCAGTATTAGTTTATTCCTTCCTCACAAACAGTATGTTATACCAGCCATCCTGAGCAGAAAGGCTTGCGTAATCATAAGGCTTGCTTGTATTTTATCTTGCTGGCAGTTCTAAGTTCTGAATGCTATTACCTGTTGCAAGAGCAGGAGAGAATAGTCTTCTGCTCCTTTGCGTTATTATGAAGGCATTTAATAGCAAATACTCAAGTTGTTTTATATTTAAGGAAATTAATTTTCCACTTGAAATGAGTTTGGTTGAATATTCCTGTGTCCTAAGCATGGTTGGGTATGCTAGTCTAGTTCCTACTGTATTTATAATTTCAAGCAGTGTGTAGAGAAAGCAAGTTCAAACTTGCTGGTGTTTTTGTTTTACAGCAGCTTGGGCCATAATACCCAAAGACAGGTCTTTTAACACTGAAATGAGAACACAATGCAGGAAAATTAAATTATTCAGAAATGGATGATGTACATTTGAATTGTGAAAAAACAGCGCTAATGTCATTTATTATCTCAAAAGAGAAGCTGAGTGACTAGCACCTAATTCTTGTTAAGTTTAGCTGGCAACAGCGGGAGATTTAGATAGCCCTAGTATTCATGTAAGTGAGTTAGGCATAATCTGGGCACCTCTGTAAGGCTTGGAAGAAATGTAAAGAAACTGCTGTAGAAAGAATGGACTTTGACTATGTTACGGTAGCTCTTAGAACACTGAATAATAAATTCAGTATTAAAAAAATGGTTCTGACCTGTCGGTAATGACCTGTCATGAGCATCTGCTGGTTTTCAGGTGCTGTGGTAGCTACCGCAGAGTGTAATGACCGTGGAGAATTTCCAGTTTTGTGTGTTACAGAGGAGGTCTCTGCTCTATTCTTTCTTCCCGATTCAGATGCAGACTTAGGGCGCTGTCTTGCAGCAGATGGGCTCTATCTTTATACAACTAATTCAGTGGGCAGAGGAATAAGCAAATTAGGATCTGGATTACATGGTACTTTGCGGTAAGTGACAGCTGAATATTTGCTATGCTGCAGACCTGCTGAAAAAAAAAGTTAGTGTTTTGGTAAACCTCTCAGATGTTAGGTGTAACATAATAGAGCATATTATGTATTTTCATTTAATGCTGTTTTAATGTTTTAATTTTCTCATCTGAAATTCTTCTTGAGTGTGTTTTCTCTAGAATTGTAGAATAATTTGGGCTGAAAGGGACCTCTGGAGGTCATTTAGTTCAACCTCCTGCAAAGAGGTATACTAGCAGAATAGCTACTATTTTAGATTTTATTTTTTTAATGTATATAAAGTTTGGTTTAACTTTGAGAGGGATATACTATAGACTAGTTTTGTGACCTTTTTATTTATAGTTGTACAATTGCTGAATTTGTAAGTGTATGTTTTCTAATTATGTCATTCACTATGTAAATGATTAGTGCAGATATGACTCACTGTACCTTCTTTCTGCTTTATTGCTTGGAAGTCGTGAGGCTTCTTATGCTTTAAGTGTTTTACAACAGAAATTGCTGCCTTCTGCTGACTTGGAATTTAAGTTCAGCCAAAGTTCAAAACTGTGCTTGTGAGTTGTTCTTAGAAAAACAAAGAAATAGCACAGGGTTTTAAAGAGTTTTAATATTCTGCTTTTTTTGCCAGAGGTTTTGTGTACTGCCGTAATGAGGAGCTGGAGACTGGGTGGGTTGCTTTTGGCAATGGCAAACTTCTTCATCGGCCTGTCTCTTTTGATAATAAGCCTCACTCCCTTTTCCAGGTTGTGGATCAGCATACCCTTCAGGTAAAAGGACCAGTTCATTGCAGAGTTGTAGTAGAGTTAGAAAATGTTCTTGATTAATCACAGTAATTTCTGGATTTAATTAGTTTTGTCCTTGAAATGTCTTCTTTTTACTTTGTGAAACTGCCTGTTTATAAACGCGTATTGAAAGCATTGCATGCTAGAACTTGTAAGGTATGTTATAGATACTACTCTGTTTCCATGTGTTTGTGTGTGTGTATACATATGTGTGTATATACACATATATGTATATGCATATACAGACTGTACTGTATTATTATAGTATTTTAAGAGCTAGACTGTAGTATGGTCACGTTATAAAACAATCAAACACTAGCAAAATGGACTTAGACTAAAATGGAAAACATACTCTTCCTGAACAGCTCATTATTCTGCTAGTTAATAAAATTCAGATGTTGTTTCTGATCTAATTGTGTTTTGTAGATAAACAACTGTCATCCTTTGTAAAAAATGGATTGTTTGTTTACTTTGGGTTTTTTCCTGCTATGGTTTTAAGGATGTATATGCGCATTTATGTCCAGTGTGTTCCCTGAAACTGAGAATGTTTGGATTCCCCTTTTCTTTCAAAGTTTCAAGTAATGTTTCAGAGAAGTTGCAAAAAGTAGATAACTCTTTTCCTTACGGTACCTTGCATATGCTCTCAACCATTAGAGAGGAGATGATCCTTTTAATTTTAGTTGTGTTAAATGTTTAGACATATAAGCTGTTTGTACGCAGTAGATCCATTTTGCAAGCATTATAGAATAGCTGTTCGTAGCGAGTAAACGTGATAGTACTATTATGTCCAATAATAAGCCTCTTATGGACTAACTGTGCTTGATCTTTATTTATTTAAGTACACTGTTAATACCCATAAGAACAGACTTCAAAATAAGAACTGTTAAGATGCTCTCCTTCTCGTAGGTATGTCAAATAATCCCAATGCCAGTAAATCACTTCCCAGTTGGCAGTACTATGACTACCGTGCATCTTTCTTCAGATGGTACATATTTCTACTGGATTTGGTCTCCTGCAAGCCTCAATGAAAAAACACCAAAAGGCCATTCTGTCTTTATGGATATTTTTGAACTTATAGTAAGAAAATTATATGTTTTCTGTGACTCTGGAGTTGGTAGCATGACTACTGCTTAATTAAATATCGGCATTTTTCATATCCACATAATAGGTTTGAATATTGACATGTGTAATCTGAATAGCTGTTTGTAATATGTTTTTAAAAGAACTTTTAACAAAATAGAAGGTGTTTTGCTCAATTCTGTCTTCAGAGGACGTACGAGACTCATACTCCATACATTAATTGGCTTGTAATGGAAAACATATTTTATTATAATTAGCAATTAAGTTTTATGCTGGGACAGTAATTCAATGTATTAGGATTTAAAGCATTGTTTACTGTGGATCTGTTTCATTGTGTTAAAAGCCAGTCAGGTCCCACAAGTTACAAATACAATTGTTTTGTCTGCAGTGCATTTTATAGCCTACAGGTTTTTTATGTTGTATGACAATCATTGGTTTTAGTGTAAAAACAAATGCATTTCAAAATATTGAGTCTAGAGAAGTTTATCGGTAGTTTGAATTCCCTTTTCTCTCAGTGGCTTGTATATGTGTGTGTATATATGTGTATATATGTGCATGCTTTAATAACATGTCCCCTGAAGATACTGGTCTAAGAAAATAATTGCTTACACTTTTTGACTGGCAAATGATTTAAAGGCCCCTTTTTTTACAAAACTTGCCAGTGAAACATCATTACATCATACAGGGAGGCTAAATACTTTTAGGTAGAGTTCCATAAATAAACTTAAGATTAAGACAAGCAGCTCGGTCTTTGAGGACAGACAAAATAGAACACACTATATTGAACCACAAAGTCACAAACAAAACAAATACTCATCTGTCTAGCTTTTATAACTCTTTTTGGTAAGAAATTCTGCCAGCAGGGTTTAAGTTTGTATCTCTACCTCATATATTGTATTGTTCACTGTTCAGTTAAGGTAATCTGTCTCCTACAGATTTCAGTATCTAAAAGTATTTTTTTTCACCATTTTAATAGGTTGAAAATGGCGTGTGTATAGCAAATCCTCTACAGGAACGAATTATATTAATGAGAAAAGAGGGTGAATCTGCAAAGAGTATAAACGAGATGCTTCTGAGTAGGCTGTCTAGGTATAGAGCCTCCCCGTCAGCAACACTGGCTGCTCTCACTGGCTCTACAATCTCCAATACATTGAAAGAGGACCAAGCAGGTCAGAAGAGGTTTTACTGATTCTCAGTAATTTTTCATGCTTTGTTTCTTACCACGTGTGGTATCAGTTCTAGAAATAACTAATCTCTTAGGACATGTACAAGGAAAAAGAGTACCATTTTTTTTCCAACATAAGTGTTTGAAATGTATATGCGGTATCTGATTAATGGTTGAATTACAAGTTCCTTTGCTAAATTAGGCATTGATTGTGAGAAAAGTTTTAAGAATGAAAAACAGGAAGAATACTTGTAGCAGTCTTTTTTTTTTTTCCCCATGTATTCAATTATAGGACTGGTTTGTGCCACATATGATCACACTGATAATTGCATTTCTCTGCTGGCAGTTCAACTGGGCTTCTAATTGTTATGTAAAAATGGACTGCAGTTTAGAAAACGAAACTATTGCTTCACAAGTAGGTTGAATATTGTAAATTGGAGGTAATTTTGCTTTTTTGAGGTAATTTGCACAATGTTTGGGTATTTTTTTATGAGCTTGCTGAAGCTACCCAAGTTAATAAGGGAATCTTGATTGGACAGCGTTGATGGCTTTCAGGATGATCTGGAGCTTTGTAAGATTTGTCTTAAGATTTTATTCAGTTTATCCTGAATTGCTTCTCTTCTTCTTTCATATGTACATGAATTTTCTTTCTTCAATTTTAAACAGTTAAAGGTATTTCCATAAAAATAAATTATACAGGAAATAATTATGCTTATGGGGAAATTGGCAAAGAGTTATTTTATGAAGATATTTTAATGGCTGTGTTTTGCCATTTAACAACTAGAGTGCTACAGAAGAAGTGGTTATTCTGGGATAACTCTTTAGTCGGCGCTCAGAAGAGTGTTGATCAGCTGTGGCAGGAGCTGGATTATTATGACTCTCTACATTTTGTGTGGAGCAGGAGAACTTAATATAGTAAATGCATCGTGCATCTCAAATGATCTCTTTATGTTAAAAGATTATTTGGTTCTAAAATACTGCTTTCAATATGTTTACCACAATACGATTCTTAAAACAGTTTTGTTTAAATTTTAGGCTCCTAATTTTCCTGGTTTGGAAACTATTGCTGTCTGTTCTCTTTAGTTCATTAACCTGTGAAACTCTGTGTCCTTCTGGGGATTGATGCTGAGTGGGTGGGATTATGAGGCGACGCCTGTATACAGCTTCTCATAGCAACTTCTAAACACTGCAAAATGTAGCTTAAATGAATTTCTATATTGATTTATTTGAAACCCTAAATAGAAATTTGCTTTGTTTGCTGCCTGTTACTATGAGTTTTTAACGTTATGAGGAAATAAATGTTCATGTTGTATTTTTCTGTTTAATATTTCAGCTGCAAACACTAGCTGTGGGCTGCCGCTGAAATTGCTAAGGAAGACTCCGATGTACACGTGTGGAACGTACTTGGTGATGTTGGTCCCACCTCCAGGTGGATCAGGCAGTTCTGCAACACGCTCACTCTTTGGAGGAACAAGTGCTTTGTCATCTTTAAAAAGTAAGTCGGATACATTTGCGGAAGATTTTAAGTCCTTGGTTTTCTGAAATACAATAAACTCCTCAGAAATTTATTGGAGATTTTTTTCTATGTAGTTCTTGCTTCAAGCTTGGTGTTCAATGTTTCGGATGGGCAGTTCACAAGCCGAGCTGATCTCATTGATGCTGCAGGAAGTTCACTTGGACGTGGTGCTCTAGTTCCAGGACTTGGTAAGTAGTAGATCTCTTTTCTGGGAATATTTCAGAACTAAATGTATCCAACCCTTAGATTCTAAATAATCTATCTGAATTTTAATTTGCAGTAAACAACTCTACAGTTGGTGGGGTTTCATGTCTATGGTGAAATTCTGTAAATTTAACATTTTTGAAAGTTCAGAATTCCATGAAGGAATTTCCAGTATCTTGCTTTTGCAGTTTCAGCTGCACACAAGCTCAGGAAAAGTGTTTTTCTGTAGCAGAAAAGAATCTTGAAAAAAGCCTGATTTTTATACCCTGCTTATGCTGTAAGGTGCGACAAAGTTCTGAGTATCTTATCTCTCTACTGGAAAACAGATAAATGCATCTTAGCCGGAAAGGCGCTGTAGGTATTTCTGAGTTCCCTATCGCTTTATGACTGAAACTTCGAGTATTTTTTTTTTTTTTTTAATCTGCTTGGTATAATAAAGTAATCTTCTGAACAGTGTCCATGCTACTTAAACACTGCGTATCATTGCTGGCATTTTAATAAGCAATGTTTTTATGTTGCCTAAGAAATAATGTATTTCTTAACATTTGAGATAAATAGTTTTAAATAATATTCTAAAAGCTAGTATGTGTGGATAGGTATAATTGTATATTAACCTGTTAGCTGCTGTTACTGGAAGTTTACCTCAGTCATTTGAAACATACAGACAAATAGGTTATTTTTGAACTTTTAAAGCATGGTAAATGTCCCTATCATAGAACAGTCGTGTCTCTAATCTACTCATCCCTTTCCTTTTACTGTTTTGGAGCTGCTTGTGTTTATAGGCTTTAAGCTTTTCAGGAGATGAGTCTCTAAGCTTAAAATTTTTTTAACAGTTGCACCGTGCAAACTGTCAGTTTTATTGAAGCCATTATGTTTTTACCACAGGGCCTTTAAAACAAGTTCTAAGGTGCTTAATTGTCAATAGCTGTAGTAAAATAAATTTGAAACTTTTTTCCTCTCTACTTTTTCTAGAAGTTCCTAGTATCTGATGCCAGCCTCAACTATTTTTAGTTTATGCAGTGTGTGATAAGTTTGTGGAGGAATGATATATGTTATGTACTCATATTTACAAATACCGACCACTGGAGTATTTACCTGAAAGGGATGCTGTTTTATGTGAAACGTCAAAAGGGATGACCATTTGCTTCATTCCTTTGTTAAGAAATTTCCTTTTAATGTTTTTCATTCCAATGTATTGTTACTAATTTGCTGTCATGTGACAGAGTACTTTTAAAGCAAATAATTTGGATTTATATCTGCTATAAAAATACTTTAGTCTGGTTTTCTAACAAACATGATAAAATTTAATGTGCAAAATATTTTCCTTTTCTTAGGTGCCTGTTATGATACTATGAATAACATGATATGGACATGCTCTAATGATTATATTGATCAGTGGTGTAACCCTGGGAACCAGGCATTCCACTGTGTCTGTCAGAGACTGGGCGTGAGTCATGTCATTACAGAGCCCAAAGGTGAGGTAAACCTACAAGTCATCATTTTAGACAAACTGGAAGTGAAATGTGTGATTATTGTAGAATAAATATACAGAAACTACCTTCTGAAACTTTCTGCTGAAAGTTGAGTTCCTTCTTGAAAAGTTGTTTGTAAATACTGGTCATGGCTTATGTTTAAGAAAGGAAAAAGCAAAAAGTGAGGCATGTTTGGCAGTTTCCAAATTCTTGCTACCTATAGCACATTAAAAAAGCGATGTGGGTAATTCTTCTGTTTACCATGTGGGCGAGTGTCCTGAATTTAGAGGAGATGACGATGATATATAGCATTTTAGGAGTAAATGCTGATGCTATAGACTGTGTTTGTAGACAGCGTTTGAACTGCTTTTCTTCTAGGGGATGCCACAACCACAAACGAGGTTATTAACCAGTTACTGCACCATGTTGGTGCCATGTGTATCCACCAACTCAACTTGCTTGCAGCCAGCAACAATCTTCCCATAACAAATTTTTTGGGCAAACAACATCCAATTGAAGCACATCATCTCAGCAGTATTTGTGACATTATGGAGAAAGCTATGGTGAATGGAGATACTTGTATAATACGCTGCATCCTTGTTGTCTTTCAGGTACAAGAGCATCATAGAAGTACCACACAATAAACGATAAAGGGAAAAAAAAGTTGTTTTAGAATACAGGCAACCACTTGATTTTATTAGTTCTTAATTTTTTCTCCATTGCATTCAATTTAATGGAGATTGATCTAGCAGGGGCTTTGTAGTATCTTATGCACCATTTAAGAGTCCTAATTTAAATGTAATTTCCACCTTTACAGATTAAAATAAAAGCCAGAGAGGATACTTCCTTGTTTCTCCCCTCCCCACCCCACCCCAAGGAGATAGAAAAGAGGAAGGGCTTCTCTTGTTGCTAAACTACTAGCCCAAATTTTGAAATCCAAAGTCCGTTTCTGACTCTGAGTTTTCTAGTGACCTAGACAAATAGTTTTAGAAATTGACTGCAGAAAATGGGCTAATGTGAACAATGTTTAAGTTTTTAATATTGCTGTGTTTAATTTTTCTTAGGTGGTTTTTAAATTTTTCTTCAGCCCACAAACTGAAAGAAACAGAGATATCGTTAGAAGGTCCGGCCTATTACTTTGGCAGTTACTGATGGCACCGAGGGACCAGATTTGCTCTGAAATTCAGAAGGAGGTTTGCCTAGCTATTAGGTAAATATCTGTTTTGTCAAATTAAAATTAACTTAAATTTTAGATTATTTGAAAATGTTGGAATAGATTAACATTCAAATTGTATTCAGCAGTTAGATTTTTAAATTAATATGATAAAATTTAGGTCGACATGGTATGATAAAATTACAGTGAGTTTGGCATGATGACAGTGAAATAACAGATAGTAATTACTTCCATGCTTCTTTTCATTTGTTGCTTTTTATTTGCTCTCTTTAGAGGTTTTGAAACGTTTATTATAATATAGCTGCTAAACAAGTGAAGTTTTCTGCATTTCATTGATGGCTAGAATGACTTCCATCTTTAGTTTGTATAGTTTATTGATGTTCTGGAGTAGGCAAAGCTAATGTTGTCAGCTGTTACACCAGTGTTTCGGGTGACAATACTGAAATTCTCCTAAACAAAAGGAATGTAAGGGGAAGCAGAATGAATAATACTTGAGGAATGCTGTAAGATTGAAGGCCCAGGGAGAAACGTGGGCAGGGTAGTAAGACTGTCTTGAGAAAGTCAGGTTTATATTTAGAAAACGGGAATCTTTTGGTAGAAGGCTGGACATTCTGTCTCTGGGTTGGTATGGCAGGTCATCAAACACTTAAACAGGATGGTTGCTTTAGCTCCATCTCGTATTAGCTACTGCATCTCTTGAACCTGATGCTGTGTAATTTCCTTTCTCCATCTTGTCAAAATAGCAGAATGACTAAGTACAGGGAAGTGAGCAAAAGGTGTGACTGTGTATCACAAGAACGAGATAAAGTAAATCTCAAGGACAAGTAATGCTGTCTCAAATGTCCTAAGTACAAATATAATCTGCTTTCTAGTGGAAGTACTCCAAAGAACAAAATCTTCTGAAGATCAACCTGCATTTTTTTTGTGTGAATTGCGGCATTCCAAATTTCAGTGGCTTTATGCAACTCTAAGTGAGTGAAGAAGAATGGCATATCTTTAGTATGATTATCTAGCATTTTCAGGGTCTTGCTTTTTGACAGGGAAAAGCATATCCTGTCAATTGTATGGACAGCTGCTGCATTTTTCCCTTGATTAATTCTATATCCTCCAATGACTTGTACAAAAATCAGAGGTGGGGATTACGTAATATCTCCTTCCTCCTGTTTTCTCATTGAGGGATTCTGATACCAACAGAGTCCTCAAACTTAGCTTGCAGTGTATGATAACTTTTCCTGATGTTTGTATCACAAGTTGGTCAGCATGAGCCGGAGGGAGGGAAGCTGCAATAATCTCTGCTCTCAGTGTGAAGCTGAAAAACATACCAGTTTTCTTCTCTATGAGAGTGTTATTTAAAAAGAAAAGGGAAAAGGAAAAGAAAAAGTCTGCATAATAGTTTCGACACTTCAGACAGTCACGAAGTACACCTTTTAAGTTATTGTGATCTTCTATCTTGATGTGGGAATTCATGTAGAAAGGACAAAGTTCATCGCAAGTTAGAGGGAAAAATACTTCCACAAGGTCTATTTATGCATATCTGTGGTGTTTCTGAAATGCTAGTTCTAGAATCTTCTGTTTAGATTAAACTAAGACTTCTATGAGGAGCCAGTCTGTAAGAAGTATAAAACTGTAACAGTAGCGACTTCTTGATTATTGCCTCTTGCATTTCATTGTTGTTATCACAGATAAGCCACAGCTCTTACCCCACCACCAGAGTTGTTTGTGTTGTTCTCTAAGCCCTCATCCATATTTTTTTTTTTTCCCTGACATATGTCTGTTTCTTGAAAAAATGATTGTGCTGTCATATATACAAGTGATTTAATGTGGAGTTTCTAAGAGGGAAGCAAATAGTTCTTGAAGAAGCTTTGGGACCTAAACAATAAAATACAGCTGATTACAACACATTTCTGGAGAAAGCAGCTGCTTATTTTACAACTAATATAAATGTTAAAATATGGAGGATGCCTTTCTAAGTCAGAATGACTATGTAATAGGTTCTTCCAAATGTTAATGTCAGATAGTAATCTGAGATTCTGTGATGCCATTTTTCACATGTCTATTGAAAATATTCTGTTAATTTTTAAATACCTTAAGTAATACACGGTTTTATTTTTTCTTTAGCTCTGGTTTAAATATCCTGTATCCTGGAGAAGCAGAAATCAATAATTTATTGAAGTTGGTCTTAACTGAAGGTGAGAATGTCTTACTAACATGTGAAAGTGTGTTTTTCCTAATTGAAAACAAAAAGGGAAAATACTTCTCGACCTCTGGAGGGAGAGCAGGTCAGAATATTGAGTACTAGTCTGCTTTAAACCCATCTTATTCTAGGAAATAACAGAATGCTTCAAATTCTGAAGCTGCCTTCTGAATGGCTACATGGTCAAGCGTATGTAAGTTGTAGATAAGGAAAATTTGTCTCAATCGGGCAGCTGTTTGAAATTGAAAAGGATTCAAATTCTCTTTTGTCACTATTAGTAATGTTTCTTGTGCAGGTTGCGTTTTAGACCACCTAGTTAGCAGTTAGTGTTACCCATGGCAATTACATAGTAACCGGACGTAATTTTAATCCTTAGTGAAAGAGTAATAATCTACTTGCATTCACGATGAAATGGGAGTCTGGACTTAAAAGCAGCTGATGCACAGTAACTTGTTACTTCATAGGAACGTGTTCATGTGTCAAAGTCTTTGGAATTTGGAAGAGTGCTGTGTGCAGAGTAAGTTTTAAGAGTCTGTAATATCAACAGGGAATTGGGTTACACTGTAAATATAGTAATTTCTGAGAAGTAGTGTATATTAAGCAAGATATCTGAGGAAATAAAATTAATTCTGTAAAATGCTGTTTTGCAAAAGTTTTTGCGTTCCATTTTAGGAGAGAGAAATAGCGGTCTGTCTCAACTTCGTGACGTTATCCTGACTAATTTAGCTGAACAACTTCAGAACAACAGATTTGGAAGTGAAGATGATGATCATTACAGGTAAAATGCAACAATATGCTCCCCCTCCTCCCCGTTTATAATGTATGTTTCTGTTATTTGCTTTAGGTAAACTTGCATAAAATTCTGCTGAAATTGCTAATTATCTTACTAGCAGCGTGACCTGAAATACTGTCTTTGTGTCCGTGGTGGGTAGGATGTCATTAGGACAAGGGAGAGAGAGGTTTGAAGTTTTAGGGGAAATTTTGGAGACTTCTATACACAAACGTAGGTTTGGATTCCTGCTGCTTACCATGCATACGGTAAATGTGGATGGTAATTCATAAGTACTATATTATTGGGTGACTTTTCAGCAGTCAATCTCACGTACCTGTTCAAGTTGGGAGGAGACTTTTTTTAGGAGTCATTAGAAGTAATAGATTTATATCAGTGCAGTGCAGGAAATCACTGATAATCTGGTGCATAGATTGTTGTTAAACATTTCAGGCTTGGTTTTGTTTGTGTCTCAGTTTCTGAAGTTGAACAGATACTTGTTTTGGTTTCACATAATTGGTGATACAGCTTGCAGAGACTTTTGAGATGAGCTGTACAAAATATGTCATAATTAGACTATTAACATTTTACATCTTTCTTGCATCTTTTGAAGACTAAATGATGAGCTGTTGCACTACATTCTCAAGATTGTTGTCCGAGAATCTTGTGTCTTAATCACCAAGTGCCAAACTGTATCTAAAGAGGATTTTCAAAGGCTTCTTTCAACTGTGCCTGTAAGTAAAATGTATTTTGATGAAAGTGTATTTGCCTTTGGCTTCTCTTCCTTCTTAAATCCATCCTTTTCATTGAGTATATAGAGGTGAAACTTTTACAGCTGTGTGTCTTAACAAATACAGGAAAAGAATGTCTTTTATGCTGTGCAGGGAAGGAAGAAACAATTTCTTAGAGCAAAGTAAATCTTACACTAATGCTAAAACAGGTTTATATGTGGATCTATTTTCCAATTGTTCTTTTAGCTGTGTCGATTTAAAGGAAGTTTGTGTATCTCAGTCTTAAAAGCATTACAACAATTTAAAAACAAAATAAACTCTTTCTACAGTTCTGTATAATGATTCATAGAAGCAGAAAGGCTTATCACTTACAGACAAAAATGAGTGAAAGGTGACATTATTTAATCGTAAATGTACACATAGATGTTCTCAGCAGGATCAGCTCCCTGATCTGGCTGATGGCAAAGGCAGGTGAGCTTGCATGCAAACACTGGGGAGGGGACAGGAAGTCAGGGGCTGTGCTGCAGGAGGATGGGAAAGGAGTAGTAATGTGGAACCATCACCTTCAGGAATGTGAATTAAATTTAACGCAATGGTTGCATTATCTTTTAAGAATTAACTAGCGTTACAGTGCTTGAATATTGCTATAATGTTATTTGAATAAAATGGTACTGCTTCTTTATATGTCTTGGAAGTTATTTCACAAAATTCAGGGTTTTGTAACCAGTTTCTTCTCTTAAATATGTATTAACAAGCTTGTGTTAAATCAGCAAGAAAATACTGTTCAAGGGATATTATTTTTTTGCTTTTGCATGTCTTCTTCCTCAACTTTTTTCTCTTTTATATTTCAAAATACAAGGATTGCCTGAATCAAGGTTGATTAAAGGGTTTAGATAATGTAAAGTGTACTTATTTATGTTAAAGGCTGCATCTTCGTGTTTGCGGTATCTGATGGCTGTGCAGAACCACCTCCTCAGTAACACTATTTTGATTAAACCTGATGAAAATGATGACAGTGACAGCTCCTTGCAGGGAGAGACATTGAAGGTACAGGTAAACACCAAGTTTTATTCTAGTATGGCTCTCTACAGTCAGTGTTCCTGTTGACACCTCTTGTTTCTGCAGTGCCTTCTACTTATGCTGTTTTGTTGGTTCTTTTCTTCTTGATACAGTTAAACTACTGTAGACAGTTCTTTTCCTGTTCTCCAGCTAAAGTCTGCAGTTGTTCTGTGTTCAGTATTCCAACTTGAGTTCTATGTTGTTAGTGAGAGCAGACACATCCCTTCCTAAACATACGTATTATGCGGTTTAAAATATATTTTAATTAATATGTGCTAGTGAGGAAATCAATGTAGCAGGAGTCCTTTCTGGACACATTACCCCCCTACTTTCTCTTCTCCAAATCACTGAAGGTGGTCTTTGAAAAAATATGTTTCAGATTTACATAGGAAAGGGTTTTCTTGTTAGCCTTACCTGGCTTTTGCTTTATTGCAGTTTTAACTCACAAAGCTGATATAGAACCACCTATATCTGTTGTCTGAAATAGCATGAATAATATTTGTGGCAAGGAAACTGTTCAGTGTTGTTCACAGACAGTGGTTGTTTTGTTGGTATAAGGTTTATTAAAATGGTGTCATTTCATATTACTGCTGCAATAGTCTTGAATGAACTCATAGAAGCCAGGTTTGTCCTAGCATTCAGGCTGTCTTGTCATAGTTTTTGTAACAGTAACAGTTGTCCTGTAATAGTGTTGACTTCTGAATTTTGTTAAGCTGGTTTTGTCTGCTACTCTTTGAGACTTTGTGTGCTTGTAATCTGCTGCTGCAGTTGAAAGTTACTTGTTCAGGCTCATTGAGTAAATGCTAAATATTGTAGTACTTTTCTTGTCTCACTATTCACCCATGTTTTCATTGTTCAGTTTCTCTCTCTACAGTGATCTTCATACCTGCTAGGACATTCTGTCACCAATGCTGTACCTTGGCTGGCTAACAGCTCTCTCTCCTGTGCTGGACTTGGGGATTCCTTCCCTCTAGAAACTGGATGTGCATCCTGTAAAATATGCACCTAGTTTCTCCCAGCACTTTGGGGCTTAGCATTAATCATATTTAACTCTTGGATGAACCTACTGCTGCAGGCCTGCCAGGTCACATTATCATTATTTTAATTTGGAAATCCATCATTTTGTTCTGTTGTCTTTTTTTTTTGTATTGTCTAAGAATTTAAGTATCCTATAATTCTTTTTGTACCTAGGAACTAAAGACCAGCATTTTGTCTCTTGCTACACAAATTCTGACAGGATGTGATGAAGTCTTAGAAATGCTGCAACAAGTCACTACAGCACTAATAAACAGTGACATTTCTGATAGAGAGCAAAGGTAAGAGAAGTATGAGTAAAACCGTAAACTGTTACTTTCTGTGGCTTATTGTACAAGCACAGTTAGCATTATTTATTCTTTATGTTATAACTTCATACTTGAGCTTTGAATGTATAGGTACTGTTGCTTACTATAGCATTTGCTTAGGACTTATTTTTTGGAGAATTTAGAATCAGACTCTCCATGTCAGTACTACTAGCTTGATAATTTGGTAAGGCTTTAGTCAGTTACCCTGATCATAAATACCATTGTAACTGGAAACAAACTCTATTTAGTTAGAAGGGAATATTCCTGTAAGCTAGAGCAATTTTTTTTATTTTTAAATTCCTGGCTATTACATCTCTAGTAGCTGGACTAGATATTTTATCCATGCCAGGTCTTGAACGTCATTATGATATCCTGCATGTTTCCTTGGATAACGTCACCTTGCCTCTCCCTATCTCCTCTCCACTTAAAAATACATCTTGGGAATGGGAAGTAAACAGAAGCTGTGAACCTTTTCTCTAGTTAAACACTTCCCTCTCCCAGTTGTGTTTCAGGTTCCAGTTTCTATTCTTTTCTGTGCCTGCAAGAGTAGTTCTGTTTATTGACAATACACAATTCCTTTGAGATGTTTTCACACGGGGTTTCATGCTCATGTATTTTTGTAGATACAGATTCTTTTAAAGTATTTTGAGCTACGTGTGCTAGGAGCCTGATATACATACTAAACAAATACATTTGTATTTGATGTGAACTTTCATCTCATGCCCATGGGAGCTTATCATTTTTTAAAGTAATTATTAAACTCTTGATTTACTGTCTTCTGGTCTGTCATTGTTTAATAAGAAATGACAGCAAAGATGAGGATGCTAACGCTTTGGAGAAATTGTGAAGTTTTCAAGATATTAAGATGGTTTTTGTTTAGTTTTTTCTTTTTAAAGTTCTCTCCTGAATTTTTGAATTGCCTACTTATGCAGTCTGTTACAAGATTAAACAGATGACTCAAAATAGTAGTGGTACTCTATGAAAATAGTCATCGCTATGTAAACCTTGACTCTCCTTACAGATTAAAAGGCCTGGAGCAAATTACGAAGGCTACTATGCTTGGTCATCTGCTTCCTGTCTTACTGACATCTCTGATGCATCCAAATTTGCAAACTCTAACTATGGCTGATGCCTTGATGCCTCAGCTGGTACAGCTCGTTCTTTACACAAGTCAGGTATGGCCTTTGTGTCAGCAATTGTCTACAAAGGAAAAAAGGTGTGGCATGCATGTTCTAAAATGCTGCAGATCTAGGTCAACTTTCTGCAGTAAGTGATCCACAGATCATAGTTTAAGAATTGCTCAACAGCTACAAAAGCTGATAGTGCTGAATATTAAATTTGACTTGGTACAACAGCTACTAAGTAATGATTTATTGTCAATAACAACATACAGTGTGGTTGTTAATATATTTTAAATAATGAGATCTTAAAATTTTTTACTGTTTACATGTTTCTAAAACTGTATATTTTGTGCCACAGACCGCACTGCTGCTTAAAACTCAGTCTCCAGTTTTCTCAGAACTGAACAGTTCCCCCAGTGGTGCGTCAGAACAGAAAGGGAAGCTGTTACCTGATGAGAGGTGACTTTCTTTACGTTTGGGTCTTTTCATGGAATAAAATATCTTAGCTGTAATGTTCATTTGACAATTGCTGTGTGATAAATCTTAAAGCAGCAATCTGGTGGGTTTTTGTGGCTTTTAAAAAATTTTTTAATAATCTTAAAGCAGCAATCTTTTTGTTTTTTCTTTTTTGTGGTTTTTTTTTTTTTAAAGGAAAAGCTGTAATGGTTTGCAAGGCTGTTTGAGAGATACAGAAGCCTTTACAGA
This sequence comes from Phaethon aethereus, assembly GCF_964289735.1. Classification (NCBI taxonomy): domain Eukaryota; kingdom Metazoa; phylum Chordata; class Aves; order Phaethontiformes; family Phaethontidae; genus Phaethon; species Phaethon aethereus. The sequence continues at coordinate 2,039,971 of NC_138593.1, forward strand.
AGACAATTAGTTTTAAAATTTTTTTGCATGTAGAATGGAATTATTAATATCTTCAGGTTGTTTGCACAGGGTATGGTTTACTCCCTGCCCCCACCCCAAGCATTAGGAATTAATTCTAAATATTCCTTTTAAAATAAATTAGGCAAAGGAAGACCATCATGAGAAAATGTAAATTGCTCTGGCAGCATGAGATGCAGTATTAAAGCCAATAGAAAGATATTAAATTGTTGCATTTACATAGAGAAGTATAATGATTTTAAGTCCTACATTTAAATCCTGTGTCTGAGCTCAAGGTTATACAGCTTCTACTTAGAAACAGAAACACATAGCTAAATTAAATCAAAAATGCTTATCATATCTATTTGCAGTGTTGCAGAATTTGTAGTATTAAACAACTTGTGATAACATGTAACATGCTGTGTGAAAACTCCGAAGAGTTTATTTTCAATCCTCCTTCAAATTACAAGCTTCAGTAAAACGCTAGGCATATTGTTTTATGACAGTATAATCAGTTTTGGGTGCGGTCCTAGGAGGGAAGTATTTTTTTATGCTACCAGTTGTATGTTAGATTCCATATGTAGTACCATTTACTTTTTTATGGTGCTATTTAACTTGTTTATCATAATTTGGAAATTGGAAAGCATAGGGAAAAGTTCAGATTTTACAGGTTAGAGATAGTTATTTCTAATGTACAGAGTTCATGCTATTTAAGTTCTGCATGTTCACTAATACAGTTATGCCTAAAATCAGGAGTCAATACTTTTGTGTCGCTATGTATCTATACTGAGAGGTGATTTTAAGTACTTTTATAGTTTGATGTCTGAAAATATAGTAGAAATCTGTGTGTTGAATTTTAGGACTAATTCTTCATTCTAATTTCAGAATGTTGGAAGAGAAAGAAGAACCAGGTTTTCTTACGGGTTTGAAGATCCCTGCTCCCTGGGCTGCTGGGAAGACTGTAGAAACAGTTCATCCCGTCAGGGATAACTATAAATTTAAAGAAACTGTACATATTCCAGGAGCCCGCTGTTTATATCTTAGATTTGACAATAGATGTTCTTCACAATATGATTACGATAAGGTAAGCAAGGGCCAATTCTGAAATTCTTTCTTTTGTGTATATTTCCATCAGCAGCACTTCCTGTTTTTATCTTTTCTGCCCCTTGTCTTTCATGACACCTTATTTCCAGTGATCAGGATAATGCAGGAGGTTCTTGTTGATAGGAGCTTATTAGTGCACACTGTAATGTCACAGTCTGCTTACTTCAAGGCTGTAAAGTACAGGGATGCAGAGGTGTTATTTCTTGTGTGTCATGAGTGTGAATAACTTTTCAAAAGAATTCTTGAGTTTCATTCAGACTAGACTTAGCTAAATGATGGAAAAAGTACAAAGAATTATTGACATGAAAAGGCATGAAGATGAAGATAAATGGTTCATGGTTCATTTCTATTGTTCTTGAAGAAACAATCCAAAAAGAGTATATTCTTAATTCTTCTTGTGTATTGTTTCAGAACATAATATCCAGTGATTGTTTCAGTGTTGAAAACCTATCAGTTATGAGGATCTCTTGTTAAAAGCTAGGCTCTGTAGTTAGTAAGTTTCCTCAAAAGATGTCAGAAGTAGTGGTAGCTATGAAATAGGAGAAATATAGTAGGCTCCAGAGGTATGGAGGGTGGGGGTTGTCCCGGTCGTGTCCCCCCCCCCCCCCCATTCATACCAACACTTCCTTTTTTTTTTAGTTCATTTCATGATGGCTCCGATTGTCAAAGTTTGACTTCCTTCTCATTTTTGCTGTTGTTCAGTTTTCCTTATTTCTCAGAGTTTAATCTAGCTGCCTACTTTGTTTAAACTGGGAAGGACTGGAAAGGTTACTTTTTTCCCCTGATGATATATGGCTTGTTTACATGGATTAATATGAACAAATATTTTCAATTTCAAGAACACAACTAATAGCGCTTACTTTGTAAAATCGGGGAGCTACTTGTGCTGCTTACTAATTGTTGCTATATGTTCTTTAACCCAGAGCAAGTCCTGTGACACTCACTCCCATTAGTTTTTTGTAAGTGTCTTTAATACTAATGTCACCCATTACTGGTTAAACTCCTCCAGAAAATTTTAGGCCTTATCACCTTCCCACTAAAGTCACTGGCAAAATACTAACTTTGATGGGAGCAGGATCAATCCATTTATTAGTAGAGAGGCAGTATGTTCTAGTTAGCTCAGCATGAGGACTGGAAGTTAGGATCTCTCCTGACTTCAGCTCCCAGTTCTGCTGCTGACTTGCTGTGTGACCTCGGGGGCAAGTCACTCAATTTCCTCTCTGCCTCAGTTTCCCCATCTGTAAAATGGGGATAATAATACTTGCCTACTCACCTCACAGGGCTGTTGTGAGGATTTGTTAATGTTGATAAAGCGCTTTGAAAACATAAAGCGCAGTGTAAGTGCTAAGTATTATTATTATTATTAGATTTTCTTGTTTTTCTCTTACAGTCTAACAGTGTATTTTATGTTTTGAAGTTGGTGATCTATGCTGGTCCTAACACAAACAGTAGGAAGGTTGCTGAGTATGGAGGCAATACACTGGGATATGGCAGCCGTAGTGTCTTAGGAACTGGTTGGCCGAAAGACTTAGTAAAGGTACAGTATTATAATCCAACAATATTTCACATAGAAAAATCCCCTTTGGAAACTGTCGAGTCCATTTTAACCCTTGTAGCAATGAAGTCCGAGCTTTTAAGTGTGCGGTTATCCGTGATGAGATCGCTTCTTAAGTGGGCTGTTTTGTCCTTGGGAAATAACTTAAAACTTGTACATTATGTGTGATGCTTCTCTTCGAGCTTATCGTGTTTTGTTGTGTCTTACTGGAATGCATTATCGGTATGTTCCAGTCCTGGGGTCCCTAAAGGCTCTACTGTTCTCCTAAGTATATCTTTCTAGGAGAAATTTTTGCACAGTCTGAGTCTGTGCGTATTTTCTTAAGGTCCATGGGCATGACTGCATTTTTTTAACAGTATCCCACAAATAGTGACCAAGTAGTGAATGTAGCAACTTTCCAGCCGTTTGTGTGGGGTTTTAAAATGACATTGGATGCTTTTGGCAGTAAAGCTAAGACAGAAAAATCCATGAAATTTCTTGAAACTTCAGTATTTCAAGAATTTTGCAGTATGAATTTTTTTTTTCTTACATGTTTGTGCTGCTACATTGTCCCACACTAAAACTGGGCTTATATACATAACAAAAAGTCATTTCAAAAAGAAAAACAAGAAGTAACAAACTGGAAAGCAATTTCAGACAAGCACTCCATTGTTCACAATTAATGGGATTTCACTGATTTTTTTTATTATTTTTTTTTTTAATTCCAGACAGAGATTTTTATACTGTTCTTTTAGCAAACTCTTCTATTAATGTCTTGACATTCTTCTTCTTCTTGAAGAGCTTGTCTGCCTTCCTTCTGGAAGGTAACTGTTAATTACTGCATGGCTTCTTGCAGACAAATAATGAAAGTGTTTTGTTGAAAATCAAGGCCAAGTAACACAGACTGACTTGATAAATTCTGTTTTTGATCCTATATCTATGGTGGGGTTTTTTTGTTTTACTATAGTTAGCCAGCAGCAAAATTAAAATCAAATTGTCCACCAAAGGATATCCTTACAAAAAGGGGAGAATCTTAAATCAGAGTATATAATTGGAGACAAAAGTAATACTTAGATTACTGTCACTAAAAACATTAATCCATAAAATAAGCCACTTTTATGAAAAGCTTGTTTGTTTGCCTGAATTCTTAAATGTATCTTCTTTTTCCTCCCCCCCCCCCCCTTCCTGTCAAAATTGTAAGGTGGAAGGAGATACAGTCACCTTCTCCTTTGAAATGCGGAGTGGTCGTGAGCACAACACTCCAGACAAAGCTATGTGGGGCTTTGCTTGCACTGTTCGAGCACAGGTACTCAAACATGACAGATTCCATGGGATAGGTTCAGCTTCAGTTTATCTGCTGTCTGTTACGCTCTTCAGATCAAATAGAAATATACTTCCAAGTTGGAAGTCAACATTTGAAATTGAAAACAGTAATAGTTTACTTATTTTCGCAATAAGACAATCATCTTTTTACAGTGTAAAGGACCTAAGTTTTAGACATTTGGCTTCCTTAGCTAGAGATACCCTGTAGCACGCTTATGGTTTTATAAAGATAGTTATTACCAAATATGTCTTATCTGTCTCTTGTCATTGGCACTGGACTTGGATGAAGCCACTTTAAGATCTCTTGCTGCTTGTAGATCAGGGTTTCTTTGAAGAGATAGGTATCTTGTAACAACCTGGAAATCGGAGATTTAATGAGGGGAGTAATGATTCCAGCCTATAAAGAAGAGAGGGGAGGGATGCTGGGATCTAAGGAAACTTGAATCCTACTACTGGGAAGCTAGGACTAGGTCTGTGAGGTGACAGACCTGCAGGCCAGAAAATGACTGAACCAAAAAAACCTTTACCTTTTTTCTTTCTTGGTTCAGGAAAATAATGTTTAAATCTTGTTTCTTGTCTTGCGTTGTTCTTATATATTGCTTTAAATTGTTAAAGCATTTTTTCAATATACCTCTGTGTAAGAGACATATCTTTTTTTTTATATATATATATGTCTTATATACAAGATTATATCTAAAAATATAAAATCTCCTATTTTGAAATACATTGGGGGAGGACTTCATGGTTGATAGATTAGTGCAACTTATCACTATTCCTACTACAGGAGTCTTCAGAGGATGTGTCAGGAGGCTTGCCATTCTTAGTTGACCTGGCACTTGGCCTTTCTGTGTTAGCTTGTTCTATGCTGCGAATATTATACAATGGACCAGAAATTACCAAAGATGAAGAAACCTGTCAAGAGCTCTTAAGATCTAAACTATTACAAAGGTAAAAAAAAATATTCTCATCTGAGTTCTCGTGTGGGTTTTTTCTGAGGGAAGTTGACTTTCATAGTTGTGCTCAAGTCTTGTGTTTTAAGGTGATTGTTCTGATAATTTTTCCTGCAGAGTTTGTTCAGCAGTTGTGGTCCCTAAAACCAAGGAAATATTCTGTAGAATAGAGGTTTTCTTTAGAGTAAGTAGAGGAGGATTGGGCTATGCTTGGTACAAGCCACACTTAATGATGTTAACACGTAGTCTGTGTAAGGTGTTGTTGACTAATGTTGACTAATGTCTTTCTGAAGGGGGAGGGGGCTTTAGGGGAAAAAAAAAAAAAAGCTTTAAAAAAAACCCCTTTTCATCTGTTTTCATTTATTTTTCCAGGTGCCAGTGGCAGGTGGAAGCTAATGGTGTAATATCTCCAGCCCTTACACCAAGTCCTTCTCCATTGCCTCTTACTATAGATGAAGATAGAGAATTTACATATCCTTCTGATGTTCTAGTGCCTCCCGTTGGACACTATTTTGATTTGCCTAGGATTAGGCTGCCTCCAGGAATCATGATAAAACTCAGGGAAATTTCTGGACGTGCTCGGCCTCAATTTAGACCTAGTATAAAGTAAGTAGTCATTGTTTTGCTCTGTTTTTCTAACTTGCCTTTTATTTTTTGAAATATTTGGTGCCAAAGTGGGTGAGCTAAAAAAAGCAATGGTACGGATGCAGCATACGTGTCATGTGTGATGGTATGCATTTAATATTCTGTAAATACTTGTTTGTGAATGCAGCATCTAGTGATTTGTAAATATGAATTGCCAAAGTTTGTCCACTATTCTTGCTTAATCAGTTTGGCTTTACCTATAACCCTAGGGAAGTGATTCAGCCAGAAGTAATGGAGGAGATGGTAGTTTCATGTGTGATAAAACATTTGAATTTGGTTGATGCACTCCAGTCCCTGATAAATTTCCAGTATCAGGAAGAACATGCCGAAGAATATGATTTACTTTGTAAAATTATGGGAGAGACCTTTAAGAAGCTAAATGCCATGGAGAGACAATTGCAGGTAAAAATAAAATTACACCAAAAAGAGGCTTTTTTTGGGAATAAAGGTGTGTTAGCAGCATTTTAGAAACACAGAAATACAAAATGTACTCAGGTTTCTTCTTTTAAAACCTCTTCTACTCCTTAAGATGAACAACTGTGGTGTTATTTTTTGTGTCTCTTTTTTAGAGTGTGGCTGAGCTGGAGCAGAAATGGCAGAATGAGGTAGATGATGCCATGCATGGGAAGCTGGAGAACAATGTCCCATTCTTTTATGATTATCATTTCAATGAGGTAAGCACTGTGGCTGCTGTGTGTGCTCATGCTTCATGCTGCTCTCTCAGTACATGTTCATCCTTTTCCCTCACTTTGTTTAGAGCAAGATGAAAGAACTAGAACTTCTGTGTTCAATGAAAGAAGTTTCTTTTGATGGAAGTGATCTTGAGAACGTGGTCCTGGCATTAAGGTTAGTAGCTGGCTGTGGAGCGTACCGTTTAGGCAAGGTACTTAAAAGATAGGCAACTTTAAGCAGCTGTGGAATTTCCGTGAGTTCCAAAAGTAGGTATGCAGGGTTAAAGTTGCCTACGTACATAAACGCTTATTGAAGTAGGCACTTGAATTTCATTGTACCCTATGATGCTAATAATGTGGAAGAGAAGCTGGCGATAATGTTTTGAAAACATTTTATCTCTTAATTCCATTAAAGACTGGTAGACCTATATAAAGAAAACAATCTTTGGGTCAGGAACTTTTGGATGAACTTCTAACCAGGGATGCAAATACTTTAAAACTTAACTTTCCTGCCTGTCTAGCAATATCTGATGAAATTTTTAGAAACATTAGTACCTACAGCTATGAGTACTTACTAACAAATCACTTGTTTATTTCTTTAATTTCTTTCTGTTTTCTACTTCGGCATAGAATAGATTGATGCTATATGTCTTCTTTAAAATAACCTTTCTCACAGTTTAATTCAGAAGGCATTAAAACATAATTGAGTTTACTTCTTTTATTTTTATTTTATAGGGAGAAGTTTTTTCAAGAGGTTAATTCACTGGTACAGAAGACATCTCATCCCCTAGCAAAAACAAAAACATTAGTTAAGAGCTTGATGAACAGAGCAGAGCTGTTACTACATGTCACTATTGCAGCGCAGTCTGGTATCACAAGAAGTATATCTGGTACGCCGGCAGAGACGCCAGGTATATATCTCATTACCAGCATTGTCCTTTTTTCTTCCCCCGCGCCCCCCCCCCCCCCCGATAATTTATTCCTTTTCTCCTTTTCCCCCCTTTCACTTAAATTTAAATTAAACCTTTTTGATTTTTTCCAAATTAAATAAATTCTTTTGCATTAAATGAAGTTAAGTCTTTGTTTTCTGATTGCCATAACGATGGTAAATTAAGGTCTGAGTCATGATATGTGAATTTAAACTTTGATATCCTGTAGTATTGGGAAAAAAATGCTTAACCTAATAAAAACAAAACTAACTTGAAACTATACCTGAAAACAGGAAAGTCCTGAGAACTGAGCTGCAAGTTCTTGCTTAGACTGTGTTTTCCCCATCCTGTGTTAGAACTTTCACTGGAATGCCCACAGTGATTTTAAAAACAGTTTGTAAATAACCTCCTACACCAGGAGTGACATTTTTTCATATTGTATATTATTGCAGCCTGTAAATCAGCATCTGAAACAAAAGTGATATCTCACGCAGTCCGTCAGCCCGTCTTCCTCCGCAGTATGTCAGCACCATCTGACTTAGAAATGATTGGTAATGAAGATATCGAGTTTGCTAGATCGAGTCAAAGGTATACAACGGTTTATTCCATTAAACTGCTTTACAGTAATGTGGCCTGTGGTGTTAAAATCTTCATAAACTTTGCAAGCATAGCACTTATTTTTAAATTGATTTATTTACTGCTACTGTGTCCAATTATCCTATATTCTTATAGGCGCCGCCATGTTACCAGCCACAGAAGTAGCTCTTTCACGCTTCTCCAGTCACTGACCATTGAGGATACCAGAGATAAACCTACGTACAGTGTCTTACTCGGGCAACTGTTCGCTTTCATTGGAACAAATCCTGACCAAGCGGTATGCCATTTCAAATGCGCTAAATAATTACATTTTCAAATTCAAGCTTTCAGAAAGAAGGGAGATGGTCTTGCTTGCGTCTCATTAGCAAATCCCACCAAATCTTGTAGGTATCCAGCAGCAGTTTTCTGCTAGCTGCTCAGACAAGGTGGCGGCGTGGGAATACAAGGAAGCAAGCCCTAGTGCACATGAGAGAGTTGCTGACAGCAGCTGTTCGGGTTGGTGGTGTGACACATCTTGTAGGCCCAGTGACCATGGTGCTTCAGGGAGGACCAAGGTTAGTTTATTGCTCTGCAAATAATTAAATGTTTCAGTCTCTGTAGAAGATAGTAAATTGCTTTGTGCCAAGAAAAAGACTGAGAATTGTAGAATAGTTTGGGTTGGGAGGGACCTTGAAAGCAGCTAGCTGTGAGGGCTCAGGTTTGCAGAACTAAACTTGCAACAATCACTTTGGCCCTTGTGGGATAAAAAGGCAGAAACTTCTAAGAAACGCATTTATTTGGCAGTGGATGAACTTTCCTTTCATACTGGAATGATGTGTCCACAAATATGTATATAGGGCACTTACTCTCCTGACTAATTCTAAATTCATGTTTGTAAGGTATTAGTGGTAAATTTAGCTGTTACTTATCCTGTCATCCAAATTTGCAAAATATTGTGTCAATATTTTGTTTGCAGTCAAATTTCAATCATCTGACGTAAAACTACCATATTATCTCATTTACATATGTTTCATATTAAAACATTGACTTGCAATTTTGCTTCTAAATCTTCCTTGAGTAGTTCTTAATATGTGCTGATTATTATTTTTTTTTAAAGCTTTATTTGGAAGTTTGTTCATTTTATTTAACCCAGAAAGCCTACCATTTCAAATATCTGACTACCAACAGAATTGAAGAGCTCACGTGTGGCGGGATGGTGGAACAAGTCCAGGAAGCTTTTGGAGAAACTATGACGTCTGTGGTCTCACTGTGTGCTCGCTACCCCATTGCTTGTGCAAATAGCATTGGCCTCTTATGCACTATACCTTACACAAGGTATGAAAGTATTCCTTTCAGAAAGGGAAGGAGGGCATGTACAGCTGTCCTTATTAAGTTGTGCCTTAAGGAGGAGCATTATATAGTATAAATATGCTCCCTTTCTTCATAATGAAGAGTATCTGAGAACATCCTGTTAAATTTTCTCAGAATACAGAATTTCATCTGGGGAGGACAAGGGAGAGACAGGACTACCTTTCTGCAAAGTAAAATAATTAATTGCTGAGTTAACAGCAAGTTCTGGATTTTTGTTGCGTCTGCTGTTAGTGACTGAAAAGTTGCTTAAGTAAGATTCCTGAATTTCTCTTCTCATACAGGAGTGAAGAGAAATGTTTGGTACGTAGTGGCCTGGTGCAACTTATGGACCGGCTTTGCAGTTTAAGCAGCCAGACAGAATCCAGTTCGAATGAAAAACAGACTAAGAAACAGAAAGTGGCCACCATGGCTTGGGCTGCCTTCCAGGTGCTAGCCAATCGGTGTGTTGAATGGGAGAAAGAAGAAGGTAGGAACATTGGAACTATATTTCTATTGCCACTTTAGGATTGTGCAAGTGCCTGAGAAGTGCTATAAATATATTTAAAATAGGACATTCACTCACCATGACTTCAGTACTGTTTGGCTTTGTAACACAAAGGTGGATATGAAAAGAAGGTGATTTTCTTCTTGTTGTGGTTTTCAGGTTTTGGTGGTTTTGTCTGTTTAGTTTTGGTTTTTTGTTTTTTGTTTTTGTTTTTGTTTTTAATTCTAGCTTTTCCTCCTCATGGGAGTGTTTGTTGCAGGTAATTTCAAGCCTGCCACTTGGTTCTGCCTAGACATAACCATAGAACCAGGAGACCCTGAGTCACCATTTGTACATTCTGCTGTGTTAGTATTCACCCATAACGTACATAAACTTGTAGACACATGGCTATTGGCTAATGGAGCACAGAAGTGGTATCAGGTTTTATTTTTAATTAAAGACATTTTATATATAAATGTTTTGCTATAGCAAAACAATAGTATTTTTGCTGTTTCCAGTTTATGCATAAGGAATTTGTAGATGTGTACATTCATATTTGTTAATTACAATTCTTGCATTACTTTTAAAGGTGGTTCAACAGAAGCTGTTCATTCTGGTCTGGCTCGTCAGGTCTCTAGCCTTCTTACCAACCACCTTGCACGAGCTACGGAGTGTTGTGGTAATCAAGCCGCAGGAAATGACGCGCTTCAAGATGTTCTCAGTCTTCTTAATGACTTGTCAAGGTACTAAGGCTTTGTCTCTGGAGCGTTTTTTTCTATGTATCAAAGCAGGTGGGGGTTCTTTTTGGGGTTTTGGGTTGTGGGGGTTTTTTTGTCAGTAGTGAAGGTAAGTTAACTTTCAAAACCATTCTAAAACCTGATTGTAAGCTGATGCTTACTCAACATCAGTCTTTAATCAGTGTTATCAGGTTATGTAAGAATTGTTGCAGATAAAGTTTTGTCAGACCCTGAAATTTTAAAATTACAGCTTGAAAACAAATTAACTTATTACGTACAAGAGCATCATCAAACTTTTCTCTCCTCCCTCCCCTCAAAAAAGCTGTTATCTCTTGGTTTTGTTTTTTTTTTCCTTTCAGGAGTCACATAGGTAAAGCAATCCTAAGCCAGCCAGCCTGTGTGTCCAAGCTTCTGTCGCTTCTCTTGGATCAGCGTCCTTCTCCAAAGTTGGTCCTTATAATCCTCCAGTTGTGTCGTGCTGCACTGCCTCTCATGAGTGTTGAGGACTGTGGAAATGTGGAATTGCCTCCCTGGAGTTACTCGGTACCCTCTCTGAATAGTGAACAGGATGATCCCAGTGACCCAGCCTCCAAGATTGCCTCTCTGCTGTTGGCAAAGCTGGCTGATTACGTAGTACCAGGTACCAGCATCTTTTTGGTGTCATGCTGATTTAAGAAATTGCCAAGCAAGTCATGTTTCTGCAAGGAGCTTTTGTATTGACAGAAAGCTCAAGTAGGAAAAGGTGTATGATATGTCAGTGTTGAGTGATAGGATATTTCTGTGACTTTAATTTAACTGTTCTCAGGCTGAGTTGTTTGTCATAGTGATGATTTAGATGCATCTCAGGTGTGTTGGCATTAGTTTCAAGGGCAAGAAAGTTTGTTGGTGGAGCTCATGGCTGTATGTTTTTCTTTGTTTTGGATTTTTCCTTTCTACTTCAAGGATGCCAGACAGTTCTTTCTCCAACTGCCTCTGAGCCGGATACTACTTTGGCAAAAGCCAGCCCTAAAAATTCCATAAAAGGTGATAAAGATCCTGGAGAAGAAAGTGAGGCAGTGGATGGTAAACTTTCTATTTTTATTCATAAACGGGAAGACCAATCATCCCATGAAGTCCTTCAGCCACTACTAAGGTAATCTTAACTCACTAAACATAACAGTAAATGGAAAAGCAAACAGTTTTCCCAATTTGTTGTATTTACTGGCAAAATAATTAGATGATGCAAAAATGGTTTATAGGGCCAATGCCTGGCATACAGTTACCCGGATAAAAATGCGTACCACTATACTGAATTTGTGGTGAAGCAGCAGCAGAAAGAATCTAAATCAATGCTTCCTAGGCTTCTCTGTTTTGTAGAAGACTATTTAGCAACAATGAGAGCAGCAAAGCTGAAACAGAGGAGAGCAGACAGATTTATAAAAGGAGGAGGGGGACATGAAGTGTGACGTTTTGTTTTTGGATTGCTTACAAGCCATGTAAGCCACTAGCAAAGGAACATAAAAACATTTTAATCTGTCTGAAAACAGTCACATGAAAAATTAGCTATTTAAATGATGCTCCAGCTGAAAAATTGAATGTATCTTGTTATATTATTACAGACTATGTAGGACTAACAAATAGAACTATCAAAGCAAAATGGCTTTAAAAGCATTGCTTTTAATAATGCACACTCTGGATAATAACTTGCTATTACAGCTGCTTTAGTATTGTTAGTACTTACCTGGATTTTGAGATCTCTGAATATCAAACAGCCAACATTACCACCTATTGCATTTTGTACTATTTGTCTCATCTTCCCCCAACTCCAAGTTGGTTTTGAACCTATGCCCTAAAAATTATATGAAAAGGTACAGCTGTTGGGTGTTCTTAGCTGAAAGATTAAGTCAGCCCTCAGGCATTTATGTTCAGTAAAGACCAATTTCATGATGCTTCTTTTTGATGCAGGGAAGGGTTAAATTACTACGCAAATGACTACATTCAATAGTATTAAATTCCTTTTGTAAATTACAGTGCAATTGGGTATGTCCTTAGCTATCAAGTATTTTTGTTACTGTTGAGCAATTCAGTTGCAAGGGTTGCTTTCAAATAATTTCAAAGTGCACATAATACATTAAATTTAACTGTATAGTTCAGCTGTTTTTTCCACCAGTGAAAACAAAGCTAATGTGTTTTATTTTCACTTTAATAGTAGTTCAGAAGGTCGTCCATTCCGACTAGGAACTGGAGCCAATATGGAGAAAGTGGTGAAGATGGATCGAGACATGACAAAAGTAAGAAAAGGAATAACTGAAGAATTATTCAACATTTTTGCAAAAATCGGTGGCCAGTCAAAATTCTTGTTTTTTACAGGTGTTAAATCCCCTTTGCTAAATGTTTAACTTAGAGAACTGTTCAGAAAGATAACTTTATATATAAATGTTAACATTATATAGTTATTGAGGTAAATACAGGGGTAAGTGATGAAAAAGAATTTCAGCAAATGCTTCTTCCAACCATCATAGGTCATGTTTAATCCCCTTTAATATTCTCTTTCCTGAAGTGTTTAATGCATGTTGATGGTATGAATTTTAAACCACATACTTAAATTAAAATTTTCATGTATATTTTCAGACATATTCTTAAGTATTTGCACCAGAAATACTCATATGTGGCTTTTTGATCAGAGAAGTGAGACTATACTGTTAAGGCAAGAATGGGGTATTAAAACCAATGAATCCACATTGATCTCTGATCTCTTTGTAGATGAGAAAAAGCAACAGAAAGAATTTTGTCTCATGACTGTGACTAATATATAAACAGGAGGATGTTTTGATATGTTTTCAGTACTTTTACATATGCAGAGGGAGGAGAGTTAAATGCATCACATAGTGCGGCCAAATAGAGCTAACACTCGTATGTGTCTTATATGGCAATTTTATTTTCAGAGTGGCTGCTGTGAAGTCATTACTGAAGAAGCTGCTGCAGCCCTTCGAAAGGCAACTAAGTGGGCACAGTCTGGTCTAATAGTTAGTGTTGGGCCACCCATAGAAACCATCAATCCAGAAACTACTAGTGGGTTGTCCACTGGGGACAAAAAGAAGACTGCACAAACATCTATTTGCAGAGAGAGGAATTCTGAGCTTGCCAGGTCGGTCACTTTGATTCTAGTTAGTCTAGATTCTGCTTTTCTGGTACAAATATTTGTAGCACTCTAGAAAATAATCCGGCTGTTCAAACTTCCCTTTTTTGTGCTGTGTGGTGTTGTTGACAATTGAAGCTTCTTTTCCTTCTGTTTTGAAATTAATGGTCAAATTGCTTTCTTCTCCTGTATAGGACTGATCCTGTGAGGCCATTCATTAGTGGCCATGTTGCAAACAGCATGGCAGCAGAGGTGATTGCTTTGCTACATAGCTTGTTGATGGCACCAGAATCAAATGCAGCTCAGATATGGACAACAACTGCTGAAAAAGTAAGCAAACAGAAGATTAAGTATCAAAATCTACCCCAAGCATATCTTGAGTAGTTAGGAGAACTTAGTTTTATTAGCAATTTCCTAAGCTACTCCTTTCCCATTTACTACTTCTAACACTTCAAACCAGGATGTGTAACTGCATAGAAGCAGCCCTTTCTAGTAGGTGGTATCTGTCTGATGTCTTAGGGCGGAATAAATAACCAAAAATTATCCAGTGTTGCATAACGTGCTGTCATTCTGTAATTCACCTGTCATCCTTTCAGTAATTAATAATGCTGTTTGTTTAGGGAGTTATCTTACCTTTGCTATTCAGCCCTCTTCGCCGTGACCTCTGAGGGTCTAAAGTGTGCGTTGGAAAGTATAGCAGGTTGCTTTTACGTTCCTCTGAATCCTGTAGCACCTAGTCTGTTGCTTAGGCTAAATCCTTGAGCGAAGACTTTTGCTAAGATTAAATATGTAACTCTGTGATTCTGGAAGTTATTTGGGAATTGAGCCGGCTTTGATGGTGTTCACACTTCTGAGAACTTAGAATATTCTGAGTTACATAATTCTCTTCAAGAACAAAAATAATTCTTCTGAGACTGTGTGTGGGCTGGAGGCTTGGGGCGTTGGTTTTTGTTTGAATACTGCTTTGAAGTCACTATCTGGTATTTTTGCTTCTGTCTTCAGGTTCTGTCTCGGGCTCTGATGTACATTCCACAACTCGGGAAATATGCAGAGAGTATTTTGGAGAATGGGAGTAGCAGTGGAAGGAAACTTGCTAAACTTCAGAGAATTGCTCGACAGGCAGTAGCTGCCCTTTGTGCTCTGGGTGGCTTTAAGGAGACCATTAAAATAGGTTCTGAAGTTCAGGTAATTCAACGCTGTTCACATTTTGTATCTTAAATGAGAAGTGGTGCTTTTGACGATATTTTGCCCGCGTTGGCATACTTGTGAAGCAGTGTGCAGATTGCCTGCGGTCATGAAGCAGTTTCAGTAACACTGTGGAGACTGCTGTTGTGTGTTAATTCTGTTTCCTAAAAATACCCAGCTCTGTGTGTTGAGTTGGTGTGTGGTGTTTAACACTCAGTGTTTCTTGCTGGTAAAGCCTTAAGTCTTATGCAGACCTTCTTTGATTGTAGGTTTTGGGTAAAGGAATAGCAGGAAGCATTGGAGTTGTGGCGTCTATTAATGAACAAGAAGGTATAGCAACGGTCAAATTTCCACCCACCAGTATAGACAGTAGAAAGACCTCACAAGCATCAGACACATTAACTATTCCATTATCTAGGCTCTGTGTTCCAAGATCTGAGGTACGGTAGTTTTAAGAATCCAATATTCAGTATAATATAACTTCTTTTGTGTGTGTCATAGCATACTGGCAATTAATCTAAAGCATGTAAAAAGTCTGTTTCATCTTTGATTAAAGATTATTTGGAAAGTTTGCTTCACTATTTTAAACGTATCTTAACAATATCTATATTTAAGTTCTCATTCAAGTAACAAGGGTATCCATCTTTTGGTGCTTAATGATGTCCATTGCATACTGTGTGGGGTTTTTTTAGTTTTGTTTCTGTTTTTTCTTTTTTTGACTGGTGTTTGGTGCTGGTTTTGTGATAGTACAAAATGAGAATTAACTCCAGGTAATAAAACACCCTCATTTCTTAGAAACTAACTACTTGAATTTAACTTTTTACCGTGCCCCCCCACCATCAGGCATTGCCTCTTCATAAACTGTCCATTACTGAGAAGGTAGTACAGGCAGTCCAGTCCATGTTGCTCCCTCAGGAGGGAAGTCTATCTATTCACACCTCACTTCCTGCAACAGGAGATGGCTCAACTCCAGTAATGGCAGTGGTCCGGCTTCTTGCTGAAATAAGAACCAGGTGAGTCGCTGGTTTTTGTGCAGCACCCCAGTCTGTTTTGATACCATACACAAATGCTCAAGAAAATTGCATGGGTTCTTGTTTTCTTCCTCTTTTGATACTGATATATGAAAACAGGGGACAATGCAAAAATTCTTCCTCAAGTACGTTTAGCGTCTGAATGTTGTTAAAATGAGCACTAAAAATAAAGTGCCCCTGTAACACTGGCAATGCATTGAGCAAATGCTTCATATAAGTAAATGTTATGAAGCAGGGGAAAGCTGTCATTGTGGAAGTTCCAATGGATAGCTGAGCACCCAGACAAAGAAAAAGATCAGTCGGCGTGCTGTCTCTTAAAATAGTCTTGAATTCAGTACATGTAAAGACAACTTTGAATTCAGCGTACACTTTTGTAATGCTTTAAATGTATTATTTTTCTATTAAGAGCATGCCTGGTGATGGCTCAGCTGTTAGAAGACAGCTCATTCTGTGAAGAATTCATTCAACAGTGTCCAGCTGCTGTAGAAGTTCTTAATTTGGTAGCACAAGAGTGCAGCCCTGGTAGGTATTCAACATGTTCTTGCAGCTTCATTGTTGTGTTCAGTTCAGAGATGTAACAGCTTTTAAAATAGTTTCAGTGTTTTGTCCTCCAGCTACTTAGAGTTTGATAGCTAGCACAGTACAGCATGTCTTCTCGTAAAGAGTAGCTAATAATCAGACTAAATAATTTTAAACATTAGGCGTAAAGTTTAGGCCAGAACATGATTATCCCATGCATCACAGAAGATGCGAGTCCTGGGACTAACTCTCTACTACTGTGCTTCTGAACCCTCTCCACTTTTCTTGCTTCCAGAGTAACCTGCTCTGTATTACTTGACATTATCATTTATATGTTTTCTTATGTCCTTTTTGCTGTTTTTTACAATGCTTTCTTACATTCCTTATCAATGAGCTCTTGATTTCCTTCCTTCTTGTTTACGGATAAGGAGTGGGCCCAGCACAAGTCTTAGTTCAAGGGCAAGTTTTAGGAACATGTTGGAGCCTTTCACTGGAGGAAAAGTGGCCGAAGCAAAGGCTGTTAGGGTAGGAACCAAGTGGATTTCAGTATGCTCTCCAGTGTAAAAGGGTGCGTACTGATTTTGTTGACAGTAGGCATACATTCTTTTGACTTCCTGCTTTTGCTGGGTCATAAACATGCTCACTAAAATGAGCTTTCTATCTTAATTAACACAACAATGTCTCTGCTAACCAAATATAAATTAAACATGAGGAAAACAATTGCTTGTATACATTAGATTTTATCCTTAATTTTGTTGATTGGGTGAGACTGACTGATCGGATGTCTTAAAATGGAAATGTCATATTTGTTTCTGTTTATCAGTATTAAGATTGCATTGTTGGGCTCAAGTAACTAGACTTGCTTGGAACCTCATGACTTGGTTTGGTTTGTTACAGGGGAGAGGCTCCTTGTTGTAGAAATGCAGTGTGAAAGGTTACGAATGTTGTATCGTGACTGTGCTCGACCTCCCCCTCCACCACTCCAAGCAGACAGAAGACAGGTAAGCACAGAAGCAGTGCTGAGCCTTCTGCCCCTGGCAAATGGAGCCAGCGACTGCATGCAAAGGGTCTGCCGCTGGTGTTGGGGCCAAACTGGTTGGACTCTTATTTAAACGTTTCAGGTCATGTGAATTTCTGTAATGGGATGCAATTCGTTGTGATCATAGTTATGGCAGTTGCAGGTGTTGTATTAAATGTGCGCTTTGTAAAAGAATGTGTCGTTGGATTTCAGTCGGTGATTTCAACTGTAGTTGGTAGAATAAAATGCTCTATTCCTGTTTGTAGCCCAAAGAAATCACTTGGAGCCCATCAAGAGTATTTCCCCCTGTGCGAGCATGTATGTTTTCATCGCATCTCACAGCTGTGACCTTTTTGGCTGATCCTAGCGCAGGTGGGGGACTTCCTCGGGGCACATTTATCTATGCCACTTCACCAGTTCCAGTACAGGTAAGAACTCACAACTGTACCATAATTTGTTGCTTAATATTCAATAGTGCATGAAAAGAAAAGAAAGGAAATTTTCTATTTTACCTATGTTTTATAAATACATGTTTTAAAAAACTACTATTTTTATTTCTAGGCACCATCATTCTACTGGGAAATTGAAATAGTTTCCTATGGAGATACAGATGATGACACTGGACCAATAGTTTCATTTGGATTTGCTACAGAAGCTGAAAAACGGGACGGTGCTTGGACAAACCCAGTGGGCACCTGTCTTTTTCACAAGTATGTTGGAACGTACATCGAAAATGATGGTCTTGCTCAGTACGTTTGCATGCTCCTTAGGGAGGAGTATTGTGAGCACATTGTAGTAAGGAACATATATGTTTCAACTGGAATGTTAAAATGACTAAGGAGAGTTGAATTGCCTTTTGTCAGTGTCACAGCTACGTAGGCTTAAGTCAGTAGCAAGTTGTAATCCTTATTTGTTTCAGCATGATCTTTAATTTTCTCCTTGTGTTACTTCTTAGCAATGGACGAGCAGTGCATTACAATGGATCCAGCTTGCTACAATGGAAGAGTGTTAGATTGGATGTGACTCTTTCTCCTGGTATGTAAGAGTCCAGCTAACTTGCTTATCTGGTAAATCAGAAAATCCCCTAAATGTAAGGGAGACAGTGGATGAGAAAACAGATTAAATCCATGTTGTTCTTTTCATGATAATATTTTTCTGCAGGTGATGTAGCAGGAATTGGATGGGAAAGAACAGAAGGAACTCCGCCCCCGCCAGGGCAGCCAGCTAAAGGCAGGGTTTATTTTACATACTGTGGGCAGCGACTTGGGCCGTATTTAGAAGATGTCTCTGGTGGAATGTGGCCAGTTGTCCACATTCAGAAAAAGGCAAGTCTTTAACAGAAATATGTTGCTTGAGATATATTCTTCCAGAAATATTAAAAACATTATACATAAAGTATTGAGCTTGCTTACCTATCTAAAAAAAGTAGTGTGATAGTTTTTACCTGTATTGAGGTTGAGATATTCCATTACCCTTCCCAGGTGCATATATGTTTTGTCATTATTTTGAACTTTTTCTGCCCAGTAGGACGCTAATGTGCAGCTGGCTTGATGAGATGGCATTATTCTGTGCTAGTAGCCCTTCCGTTAGTATTCCTTCCCAGCAGTGACCTTGCTTCAAAGTATACTAGCTAATATGCTCTATCTTGAAGCTAGAAAAAAAGGAAAGTTCAAAGTTTGTGTTCAGAGGCTTAGTACTTTCCCTGCTGCAGTTTTATAGCCAGTGATGCTGGGAAAACCATATGGCATGGAGATGTGATCAGCTTATTCCTTTGGCTGAGTTTTTTAACAAGAGCAAAGAGAAGGATCAAAGCAATCCACGACTCATCTTAATGCTTTTATGTGCATCTTCTTTCAGAACACAAAAGTTCGTGCTAACTTTGGATCTCGCCAATTTGCTTATGCTGAAGGACAGGCTCACAGGAATGCTGCTGATCTGTGTATTGACCTAGCTGAAGAAATAAGTGCCAACTTTGAAGCGTTGCCTTTTGCCATGGCTTCTGATAGCGATAACGATGCTGGCACCAGCATAGCTTCTGATCCTGGGACCCATGGACCTCCTTGTAGAATTGCTGCTGTTGCTACGGCTCAACAACGTAAAGTGATGATTAATGTTGTTTTTTAAATCTCTTTCAGGAGAAATTACAATCAATTAAATAGGATTTAAGCATATCCTGGCTGCAGTCCTTAGGTACTGCCTGTTTAGGTAAAGCAGTACAACAAGCGTTGTTAAACTCGTGCTTATTTTAGACAAGGCAATTCAAAAAATCTTACTTTGGTCTTCCTTTATATGGATGCACAAATTACTCTCAATTAATGCAACTACAATGAGAAATTACCTTATTAGGGCTTTGAATACAATAGGATGTTACAGTTGATTGCATCAGCCAATTGGTTACACTATGTCAAAATGCATTACAGTTCCATAGGCTGATTGGAGACCATGGAATGCAATATATCTCAAAAACTTCATGGAATATTTTTGCATGTCTTCTAGTATGTTATGATCTCATTATTTCCATGTGTGTTTTGCAGAATATGACAGTGACACATCTTGCCACTATAAAATGGAACTAAGCTATGAGAACTTTATCACATCAGGCCCCGATCCTCATCCACCTCCTATTGCAGATGATGAAAGTGATGATGACGACGATGATGATATTCCTCGGGTGAGGAACGTGGCAAGCCTGCTATGACTTATAGTCTAAATACAGACCTTGTAATTCAGATTTTTGAGTTTTGCCACACAAGGGTTTTCCCTGCTTCCTCGAGGAAAATCCAGCTGCTGTTAACCTTTCTTTTTGGTGTTCTAAATAACTTTTTGTCTTTGTAGGAGGATCACTATGCCCTGTTGGTTAAAGCCTGGGAAACTAAAGTTTTCCCTACAATTAGAAGAAGATTCCGTAATGAGGCTGAGAGGAAGTCTGGGTTGGATCAGATTAAAGGAGCTTTACAGTTAGGTATGGCTACGTTTGTTTCCGTGCGCATTGCTCTATATAATGTGCGATAAGTGTGAAGATAACACCAGTGTTTATGTTGTATTCAGGGCTGGAAAACTTAAACTGAGGAAAAAAAAAATTTACATGCTGTTTTTGTCAAGTACTTAGAAACTGGTTTGGGGTCGTGATTTTTCTGTAACGCTTTTACTTACATTGGCCTATTTAAATAGAGAAAATGGTTTTAGAAATAGTGGCAGAATTTGTTGTTCTGTTGTGGTGTGGATGCAGAAGTAGCTTGGAATAATAGTTTGGGAAGAAATTATCAACATGCGTTTTTTGGCTATGACTGTATCAACACAAAACTTGTGGGAAAGTCACAGTAAGAGCAAAGTAAGAATTCTGAGCCCTAATGAGAAGCATACAAGTGTCTCTCAGGAAAGCTCCACTCCCTATCTATTAGCCTGACTGAAAGAATGTTTAAGTAATTAGATAGCTCATCTGCTTATGATGTTAATGAGAATAAGAACTTATTTCAAGTGGCTGGGGAAAATAACTAGCACTCCCTTTTGTCTGTCAGGAATGGTTGATATAGCAAGACAAACTGTGGAATTCCTCTACGAGGAAAATGGTGGCATCCCAAGAGACCTCTATCTTCCCACTATCGAGGATATCAAAGATGAAGCAAACAAATTTACAATTGATAAAGTACGAAAAGGTAACATCAGCAAAAAATTATCTTGAGGAGAAAATGAAAGCTAAGGAGCTCTAGTACTTGGGATCTACTATATAAACTGTCAGTCTGAGGAAAATGCTGTACCTTAAGAATTGTATTGTCCCTTTCCATCCAGGTCTCACGGTGGTAACTCGCTCTCCTGACAGTAACAACGTTACCAGTAGTGCTGTTGGAACAGCTTTACCCAAGTTTGCTATTCGTGGGATGCTGAAGACATTTGGTCTTCATGGTGTCGTTCTGGATGTTGATTCAGTGAGTAAAGATACATCGGGAGGGTTTTGAATGCATCGGCATCACACATCTGTGAGCAAATACGACTAAGTGTCCTACACTGCTTAGAAGGCTGGTTTGGTTCTCTTTTTGAAGGAAAAAAAATTCATCATTACTGTGTTTATTGACAGTGTTGGTTTTGGTGTTGCAGGTAAATGAATTGGTACAAGTAGAGACATATCTCAGAAGTGAAGGAGTTCTGGTAAGGTACTGGTATCCTATTGACATGTTAGAAAGGCCACCTGCTGGTTATAGGAGGACAGCAACAAATGGGTTGGTTACCCTGGATAATACCAACATCCAAATTCACAGGTAAAAAGAAAAAGGAAATGTGCTTAGAAGTCATTTGTATTAGCTGACTTGATCTGTAGCATTTCCTATAGTATAATTATTTACTGCAACCTTGTTTTGAGCGGTAGTAAACTTCTGAATCTTATTATAGTTGTTGGATTAAAGCTGACAAAGATTCATTAAATCTTCATGATTTAATGGGTAGTGGGGTTTTGATTTTTTTGTAATAAAGGAAATTGGTTATAGTTATCTTGTTGGAAGGATTTTACTTAGTCACGGGAAGGTGTTTTTATACACACTGGTCTCGCGGGTACCTTCCGTGAAGCTTAGGTTTCTTGTACCATCAGTCAGTTGCTATCTAAAAGCTCAAGAACTCTTGACTGACTTTGTGGAGAGCTGGCTTCTAATTCTGGTGCCTTAATTTGGTACCAGACTTAGGTGATCTGAGTGCTATCTTAAGTGAATAAGAAAGATTTGGGTCTACTTGAACCTTTTAAATAAGAATAAATTAGGTATATATGTTTGGATTCAAGGGCAGGTTGGTGGATATGATTTATTTTAAGCGTGGTGAAGCAATTTTATGTTTTGATGTTTGTGTCTTTCTAGAGAGCTTTTACGAAGTGAAGCTTCTCTGGCCAAGCTATATTGCCGCATGGCGCTCCTCAATATTTTTGCCCCCAAATCTCCACATATGTTTACACGGCTGTTTCATATTCCTGCTATCCGTGATATCACTCTGGAGCACCTGCAGTTGCTATCCAATCAACTTCTTGCACCACCTCTTCCTGGTAAACAGCTCTTTTTTTTGTGCAGTAGTTTTCTGGGGACAAAAAAAACCTAACTAATTTGGCACTTACTGATTAATTAGTTACTAATGATAGTATTTGAAAAAGTGTCTCGATGGACTCCTGACCTTAGCGATAGGGTCCTAAACTGAAATTCTTGATAATGATCTCATTAAAAGTGTTCAAGATAGTTCAGAGTCCCTCTTAAGATTACGTTCAGTGTCCTTCTGTCCCTTTGTCATTGGTGGCCTTCTGTTTATTAGGGGGCGGGGGGAGTATCCATATGGGATACCTGTAACGAACTGAGAATGTTTTATAGTTCAAATCCAGGGTAGTAAAACTAAATGCCAGTTGGGTCTCACACTTTTCAAAATTCAACTCTTCTTCATTTCACAAAGTGGTTTGTCCTTTTCCTACTGGAATCACAGATCTGGTTAGAGAATGTATGTGCTGAATCATGGAAAAGAATCTTTGGCTAATTCAAGTGAGTGTTAACACAGACAATTATTGTGACAAAGCTATTCTGCATGCAAAGAAACGTGTGCAACGTGGCTGGAGCATAAGGAGGAAGTGCTAAATATAGGCTATTAAAAATGGAAAGTAATTATTTACCGTTGGAAAGAGTCCTGTTTCCTCCTCCAATTACTTTGAAACTTGGCTACCTCTAACAGATGCCGCATTGTAAAAGATCCTTTTGCAGAGTACAGCACTACTTTGCATGGCTTTGAGAATAATTTTACAAGCTTTTATTTATTTTTTCCTCTTTAAAATATCTCTAATTCAAGTCCTGCTAATACATACAGTTTCCAAACTGGCATTTTGGTGAATTGCCCACTCCTTTGTGTACTGCCCTTTGTCTTTCTTTGACTTTTCCCATTAGCTCCAGAATGACAGCCATGAGACTGTCAGGGCTTGTGACCCGCTCGGGGTCACCCAAAAGCTATCTTGTTCATTTATGGGGAAAGCTGGAGAACAGATAAAGCTGCTTTCACCTCACCTAGAATGAGTGGGGAAGAGAGCGCTTCTGCTCACTTGTCATTGTACTTACGCAATAAATTGAAATATGGGGCAAAGTGAGGCAGCTGTGAACCCACAGCTCTGTGTATGTATGGCAGGCCTCCGTAAGCGTTTGGCTTAAGGCAGGTGAAGAATACAGCTGGCATTGAGAGGGTCATCCCATCTGCAACCAACCGTGTCAGGGGTGCAAGTTTGGTCTTGGGAGGATCCTTTCTACTCCTGACCTTTGGCAGGAGGTTTGCACTTGCTCAAGAGTGACAGCAGAGGCTTGTAATCTTGCAAGTGTTTTAAAACTTCTCTTTCCACTGTCTGTTTCACAGGCTTCATAAACATGTAGCAGTGACCTCCAAATTTGTCTTACCTTACTTGTTATTACAGATGGAACAATCAGTTCAAGTTCTATTCTTTTGGCCCAGTCCCTGCAACACTGCATCCATTCCCAGAACTGTGCCACCACAGACCTCTTCTACCAGGGCAATTCACAAGCCATCAGAGAGTGGCTTACTGTTGCCATTACTCGGACACTGCATCAAGGAGAGGAAAGTCTGTTGGACCTCACTAAACAGATCTGCTCCTTTTTGCAGGTAAAATATTCAGTAATGGTTTATGAGCAGTGTTTGTTTTTCTTTCTAAGGAGCCCTTGCTTTGTGTGTGATTCTGACTTCCATAATACTGTCCATCACATTATTTCTCTGGGTGGATTGTATTCGTGTTCTAGTGGGCACACTGAAAGCACAAGCAATAGCAATACTCTAGATCATACTAAAATGAAGTGGTCTCACACTGTGTCATTATTTACAATGCTATATCTTGTTTTAAAAAAGAGGAAAGTAGTTTGCTGCTGCTGCTTGGGGTCTTTCGTTATAAAATGTTGTGTTACAGACGGCACCAGAGCAGTTTCCTGCTGAAGAATTCCCGATTTCTGAATCCAAAGTCAATATGGATGTTAATTTTCCTGGGGCTGCATTTGTAATTGTGTCCTGTAAGGAAAGTCAGTCTGGATTCCGCAAAGAGTAAGTAATTCAGGGGCCGAGAGTGGCAAAGATTAAAGATGAGCCTCTGTCAACCCTGAGCATGTAGTTGCTCGGGTTTTTTAGACTTCTCTCTTCTCTGAGACTCATTTTCTGGGTGGTGGGATAAATGCTGCGGAGTGGTTTATCTTTCTGTGATGCTAGTTATGGTCTAACCAAACTGTTCTTGCTCTTTCCTTAGTTCATCGCTGTATAAAGCTCCCTGGGCTCGAGTGCTTGTCTATGGGCTCGGGCATAAAGTTAAAAGGAATGGTCAGTTAAACCTAATTGAAGCAGTGTGTTATCCTCGAGATGCCTCTCCAACCAACACAGGCCTAACACCTCCCCCAACAACCAATCAGTACCCTTCAGTGATCACACCTACGGACAAGGTCCACATCAAACTAGGTAAAAAAGAAAATAAAAATAAAAAACCCCCCACTTTTAAACTGTATTGTCAGAAATGAGACAAGCATCATCATCGTCTCTGTGTAGAAGCTTCCTATATTGTCGTCAGCCCTGCCATTGGTTATGACAGTATTTTTGTACAAGGTATTAAGAAATGTGTCCTAACAGAAATAGGCAATCATTCTTAACCAAAGAAAAGATGGTTTTATAAACGTTGGAAGCCGTCTGACTCTGATTTGTGTTAGTTCTGTTAAATCTGTCAAGATCGGCGGGGCGTGGTGGTCTGATTTTTGTGTTCCATGAGTTCACAAAGCACTGGTTTTGAGTATTTCTGCGGTGTTCGAGTTGGTGCTATTGCTCTGTGTTGCATATGGAGATTAATTTTTATTTTTTTATTTTGCTTTTGTAAGTGATTGTAGGGCCCTTTAATACCCAGAGTAATATATATGCGCTATAGTAATACACAGGTCATCCCAGCTTCTCAGGCAAGAGCAATCATTAATATTCTTTTTATACTTCCAGCCTTGGGGAGAGACAGTATGATTTATTTAGAGCAGTGAAGATTACTGAGCTGCAGTGAGCTCTTAAAACTTTCCATTGGAAGTCCTTAAGTTCTTTTGCTGAACTACAGCATCTCTGATGTTTTTCTCAATACTGATCAGACACATGATACTACAAATAAATCGTTTTGTGAAAGTCCTACATGTATTTAGAAATGTACAGGCTAAAAATAGTTTTATTTCATATGTCATGTAAACAAAATGTTAGTTGTACATTTATAATTATAGATTGTATCAACTTATTATAGATAAACATTACTGTTTGTTTATTACAAGGTACTTAACGGAGACAATTGTCACTTAGCATAAATTTAGCTTCAAAAAAGTGCTAAAATGTATGGTACTACTTTTACTTTACCAGTGTCTAGAGTCATGATAAGTATTTTCTTTGACCTTTTTGCTTAGGAGTATCTCCCCCTCCTGGAGCTGTGTTGGTCTTGCATTCTCTTCCCCTTGAATTCCCCCTGGCAATGGCATTCACAGAACAGCTGTTAACTTGGAAATTGGAAGATGGAGATGGAAAATCAGAAGACGAACTGGATACTGTTCCTGCTTCAGTTCTTTTGCAAGTAGTGGAATTTTTAGGTGAGAATGCAGTAATTACTTAGTAAGGAGTACCAATAATGTGCTGTCTCAGATGGAGAGCTTAGGAAAAAAAGAAAAATTATAGTCACAAAGTATTTCTGAGCTCTTCCATTGTATTGAAATTTTCTTCAGAAATTTTCTGTTCATTTGCACTTAACTGGAGTAGTCTTCCTGTCTTTCTTACTGCTGGCATACAGCCATTGAAATGACCTTTTCTTGTGCTTTTTTTAATGTTACTGTTCCAACTCGTGTTATAAAGCTGCTAACTGCTGACTCCCTTGTTTTGCCTTCCACACACAGGGAACTTTCTCTGGACAACTGATATGGCAGCATGTGTGAAGGAATTAATATTTCAACTCTTGGCTGAGCTGCTTCGCAAAATTCACAACCTGGAGCAGAAAAAAAATCCAGCAGGATTGTCATCTTCTATTGCCCTTCAGCTAAATCCCTGTCTGGCTATGCTTATGGCCCTGCAGTCAGAACTTCACAAGTTGTATGATGAAGAAACACAAAACTGGGTGTCTGGAAATGCGTGCAGTGGTTCTGGTGTTGGAGGGGCTGACCAAGGAAGATTTTCAACGTACTTTCATGCTCTGATGGAAGTCTGCCTTGCTGTAGCAGAAGTAACCTTACCTATCAATATGAGTGTAACAGCTAATGTGATGTCTTCAACAAGTGCCCCAAATCTTAGTGACTCTTCTTCCTCATCTTCGTCTTCTCCAGGACAAACACCACAGAGTCCAAGCTTGCTGTCAAAGAGAAAAAAAGTAAAAATGAAGCGGGAAAAGACCTCATCTTCAGGCAAACGGTCTTCATCTAGAGCAGCTGAAACAGATGCTGCAATGCTCAGTATAGGAGGAAGCAAGCCTGAGGATATGTTATGGTTTCACAGAGCACTGACTCTGCTTATAATTCTCAGACACCTAACTAAAAAGGATCCACAAGGGTTGGGTGTGACAAATGATGCTGTAGCAGATGCGTGTCAAGCACTAGTAGGTCCCACAGCTCATAGCCGCTTGCTTGTCATTTCTGGAATACCAACTCACTTGGAGGAGAGCACTGTCAGGAGTGCAATCAGAAAAGCGTGTAATGCACATGGTGGAGTCTTCAAAGATGAAATCTACATCCCTCTGCAGGAAGAGGATCCCAAAAAAATCAAGGACAAAGCAGAAGGAGGAGAATGCAGAACTGAACTGGAAAAACCAACTGTTTCAAGTAGCGCAGACAGTTTGGATATCAGCAGCTCTAGCAGTGTCACACCTGCCATGAGTGTTAGCGCTTCAGCGTCTACAAGCCAGGCTTCCCTCTGCAGCTCGCAGGGTATATCTCGGACCGTTAGTGATATCTCAGTTGACCAGTTTCAAGCCGGACTGGAACTGGCCATCCCACCAGGATTGCTAGAACCACATATTGTTTCCAGCCAGGAGAGTTTGGATCTCTCGCACTGCAGTACTGGAAGCCTTGGCAGCCTCGGCAGCCTCGGGGAACCACTTGACAATGTAGAAACAGCGTCTGTGTCTGATGTTGGATCAATGTACACAGTCACATCTCTGGACAACCAGCCGCTTCTGTCACGGCCAATCAAGGGCTTTGCTGTAGTGGAGGTAATAGACTTCAGTCAGGAGAGGGTGCCTCTTGGGTCGGTTTGTTCTGAAAGAATGAGATCTGACTCTAGTAACTTTTCTTTTTTTTAAAACCTCTCGCCTTGAGAAGTACTGTACTTTTTGTGGTTTGTGTGTAACACCATGATCCGACTGTTAAGGAAAAAGCGTGCTGGTTGTTTAATTCTGTAAAGATTCTTCTGCTTGACTGAGGCCACAGCTTGAATGACAGAGAGTGAAAGGTACTGTTAGCAAGGTGTAGCTCAGCATGGGTCGTGGGTGCAGAATAAATGTATGTTAGTGAGCATGCGAGGCTAAGGAGACT
This sequence comes from Phaethon aethereus, assembly GCF_964289735.1. Lineage (NCBI taxonomy): Eukaryota > Metazoa > Chordata > Aves > Phaethontiformes > Phaethontidae > Phaethon > Phaethon aethereus. The sequence continues at coordinate 2,067,668 of NC_138593.1, forward strand.
CGGAGTTCTCAGCTTGCACAGGGTGGCTGAGGAATACAGAACTTTATTCTCCATTGACTTTCTCTGTACCGTTCCCAGTCTTAGAAGCATTCACTGTCTCTCGAAGGCAGAGGGGACCTAATCGTAGAGCTATCAAGTAGCAATGTTAAAACTCTTGCATGTTCCAAGTTGTAGAGCTCATTGCCGCAAGGTGTTGCGGAAGCCAAGAGTATAAATTAATTCATAAGGGATTAAGTTCATGGAGGACGTGCAAATTGGTAGCTATTAAGCACAGCAGTCAATGCAGCCTTCAGTTTGGGAAATCTTTATAAACTGCTCATTTCTGGAGGCTGAGAGAATATGTAAAGAAAAAGATCTATTAATTTCCTCTTTCATGTAACTTTCTTCAAAGATTTGCTACTGGCCAACTGCTGGAGATTAATTTAGACATAGGTGGCCCTTTGGTTTGACCTGCAAGACAGGTTATTTAATGTTTAATGACGACATTTTCACGTATTTTAAACCATCTACAGATTCCTCTATAAAGTTACTTCAGAAGAGCTGATAAATTTTGTTGATATCCGGTTCCAGATTAATTTTTAAAAGCATTGTGAGTGGTTGCCATTGATGCCAGATCACTCCAGGTTTTCAGCTATGCACAAGAACCCTTCCTCTCTGTTGGTACACTAACTGCATGCTGCAGACTTACCAGAAGCTTGCAAAAGCACAGCCATTTCTGATAGCTTATGAATGTAGAGAGACATTTTTGCATAGCCTCAGATTTTCAGTTCCCCTTTTAGAAGAAAATCAGCTTATTCAGATAGAAAATCTTCAGTTGCTATTCTTAAGCTGTGAATTGACATGAAGACACCAGAGTTGAAATAAACCATAAAGTGTGTACAGAAAGCTGTCAGTGTATTCACATTGAAACCTACTCCAAGTCTGTAGCTGCTCTGACAACGATACATGGTGGTTATTCTTGGAATCAAAGGAAGTTATTGTTCCTGTTCCCAATTTGTGTGGCTGAGACTTAAAGGCCTGTGCTAATTTAGATACATTTTTCTAAACGGAGAATTGAAGCAAGGACACCAGAGTTGCAAATAATGACAGGTTATCTGAAACTTTCAGCTTCTTATCTGATATTTCTAAGGGCTGTCTCCAGGCTAAGAAATGGAATAGCTGGTTCAGAGCTGTGCCTGAACAACTCGCAGCATGGTGGTTTCAGTGGCCACATGTTCTTAGAAAGGATGTTTTCTAGGCTGAACCTGAATTCTGGTATCAAATTATTGATGTAGAAGAATGTTAGAAGAGATACAGTAGTGATTATCCACATGGGGAGGGGAGAAAGCTTAAGACCCAAATTCATATAAATGGAAGTTAATTTGTTTTGTCAGAATTCCTGTTAACTTACTTCATTATTTGTACAGATAAGATCAAGAGCTAAAATAGAGAAAATCCGAGCCAGTCTATTTAATAGTAGCGATCTCATTGGTTTGTCAAGTCTGGATGGTGAAGATGAACTGATGGAAATGTCAACTGAAGAGATTTTAACTGTTTCTACTGTAAATCAGAGTTTATTTGACACACAAGGGAGCCCAGCGCTAGAAGATTATTTCAACGATAAGTCAATAAAAGGTATGTCGTTTTCATATTGTCAAATATCTCACTTGTATTCTGCATTTTGGGGGGAACATACAGGGGTCAGATTCTCCTTGCTGGTGTAAATTGACTGACTAATTGACGGGTGACAACAAGGGGGAGCAAGGGAGTAATTTCAAAGCAAGTTTCCTCCCTCGGATTTGGCAGGCAGCTATGTGCAATCTGAACATTGCTCAACTGTCCTCAAAACTAATCAAACGGGAAAAAAAAACAGAGGGGGGTGGAGAAAAAACCTACCAAAACCAAAAAGCCATGACTCCCCACCAACCCAAAAAACAACTGCCTGAGTTGGTTTAGTGACTTTTTTGAGAAAATAGCCGCTGTGGTAGATTATTACAGCATTAGACACAGCATAACTTTGAGTAGAAACTGTTCAAATAGAACAGCTAGTCATTTATATTCTCTAACAACCTGAAAGCTGTATGGACCCTAATACGTCTGGAATGGGCCAGAATCCTGAATCAGGGGACCGAGGAGGATAGTGCTTGGAGGAAGTTCAGTTGACTAGTAGTTCAACTGATAGGTGTTGGTGTGTACCTACACAACATAATTTTTATACTGGCATCATAAATAAGTTACTTTTTTCATTACCACTACAGTCACTCAAATAATAATTACAGTATGTAAAAACAGGAGAAGGCATTCAATGCTTTATCATAAATGGGATATTAGAGTGCAGAAAGGTCAGGTCTGCTAGTAGAATTTTTCTAAGTGATTTTCTCTCTGAGTAAGTGGCATGTGATGCAATATTTGGGCTGAATGTGAAATGTTGTGAAAAATTGTACTGCATTGCTTTTATTTTTTAACTAGGTGAGAAATTGGTCCCAGGTGCTCGGGAAGTCCTCACAGAAATATTTAAAAGCTGCATCCATTCTGAGCAAATGCTGAGCCTAACTCCAGCGAAACCCATTAAGGTTGCTGATATCTATCTTAGTAAAGAGCAGATAAATTCTCAGACTCCTGGAAACCTTCTTCATGTGTTCTTCACAAATGTCCGCCCTCCAAAGAAAGTGCTAGAAGACCAGCTTACTCAGGTAGTACTTTGAAAACTATTTTCAGCATCTTTGTGGAACTTGAAAGCATTGGGTAATTATTCACTTTCTATGTTGGAAGATCTTAAGGAAATACGGTGTGCCCAAGCCGAAATTTGACAAGAGCAAGTACAACAAGGCAGGCAAAGAACAGCATCCAGTGAAAGTTGTGAGCACCAAGCGCCCAGTTACTAAACCACCTACAAAGGAGAAGTCTATGCTCAATAGTGTCAGGTTAGTGCCTTCAGCATTTTGACAGTGCGAAACATTTGATTTCTCTTTAGGAGTCCAAATTTCCATTCCCCCTCCCTCTGTGTTTCCATGTACGTACTGGAAGAGGGAAATGCGACTTTGAGATTATAAAAGACCTTCAAGGAATGCTTTGGTTTCTTGAACAGAGGAAAGAAAACTTCCATCCTAACATTCACTTTGTCCCTTAGCCGAACAGCCTTAAGTGAGAAGAAACCGACTGTAAAGCCAAAATCTCCTGAGAAGAGCAAACCTGAAGAGAAGGACCCTGAAAAGTCTCCCACAAAGAAACAGGAAGGTAGTAGTTGTATAGAATATTTCTATAGTCATATATCATAGAAAAGAAATACATTGTTTGTATTGGCATGCTTATATGATGTCATGATAGGCTTAGTTTCTTTTCTTTAATGAGGCTAACTTAATTTTTTAAAATAGTGATTTAAAATGCTGCTTTTATTTGTATGTCTGTAAATCTGGACTCATCAATGTATGTGAAAGCAAACCATGCTCATGCAATTCCTGCAGTAGTGTGCGTAGGCCACGTGAACACTTTGGTTAGAGAACTGACGTCCTAAGGGGTATAGTTTCAAGGCTTTTTTTTTTCTACAGTGAGGGATTAGGCTATCATGGGGTTGAACTAGGTGACTTTAAATCATGTTTCTCAACTTGTAACTTAATAATTTTACTATATAAGAGGAAAATTGGAGGAAAGAGAAGCTTCAGATGCCTCATAATTAGTCTATCCATGGAGGAGGCAGAACAGGCGTGCCATGACAGAGGTTAGTTCCAGGATCTTGCTAGATATTTCTTTCTCTAGTCAGGTAGAAGAGTGAATAGATTCAGAGCTTGGACTCCGCTCTTCACTGTAGGAAATGCCTGGTTAGTTCAGAAAAGGGAAATTTCAGCATTCAGCCAAGTATGGATCCTTGATATACCTGGTTAGATACATTGGTGGAGCTATTCCAGAGCGCAGCTGAGGGATTTCTGTCCTTGAGAGGAAAGAATGAGTGCCGTTTACTGAAAGCTAGGATGGACCTGAATAGCATGATGTTCAGAACTACTCAAGAAACGAACCATGGTGGGATGGGTAGAATCAGGAGAAAGCTGGCAGGTAGCCACCTCATACACCAACCATTTTCCTGTGCGGTGTGTAGACTTTATAGTAAGTCATTAACTATTTGATGGTCATGTCTTTGCTGTCAGTTCCTGAGGAGAAGTATTTGACACTGGATGGATTTCACAGATTTGTGGTTGACCGATCTAAACAGGATATCCGTAGTGTGTGGAGAGCTATTCTGTCCTGTGGATATGATCTACATTTTGAGAGGTACATTTTGCAAACCTTTTTGTAAAAGTGATACTGATGAATTGTGCTTGCTTTAAAAGAAAAATCTTGATCCCAAGTGTTCCTACTCCAAGTAGCTTTAACCAGTGTGTTAGTAACACACAAACTTTTATCCATGGCTGCAAGGCATGTAAAGAAAATTGTTGGTTATTTTCTTAAAGCATGCTTTAACAGTCACTATGCTGTCAAAATGCAGGTTCCTGACTTTCTTGTACACAACATAGCTAACAAAATCATATGTCATACTGTCCTTTATAGATTCCATACTGTGAAACAAATTGGCCTGATGAGAATTTAGGTCCATCTCGCTGCCTCTGGTTTCCTTCCACAACAGCTTTCTGTTCTGTGCACTGGCTGTTTGTTTAAACTGACAGTGTTGTTACTGGGGAGTAGTAATGTAGAAGGGGGAACGGTTACTTCCTTGTTAATACTGTACAGGAGGTAAGTCCCTTAAATGAATCCTCCTTATCTCCTTGTGTCAAGCCACAAGCTAATTGCCACATCCCTTTCCCCTCTATCCGCTTCAGAGCATAAAGACGACTGCAGTCAGTAAGCTTAGTAGGCAGTTCCTTTTTTTCTTCTTATTTCATAACAGGGAGGCAGGGTGGGTGATAAATAAGTTCTTGTTCTCAAACAGGGATTTTTGTAGCGAAACAGCTCTGCTTAAGAAAAGGGAAGAGAAGTAGAACAAGCTACCTTGTTGTACTACGTTGTGCTCAATGTGCTCTTAGTAAGCAATATTGGACTTGGGTTTCAGCAGGTCTTTATGCCTTTTACATTTCAGGTGTGCCTGTATTGATGCAAGACATGCTCAGAAAGCATCCCGGAAATGGACACTGGAAATGGATGTAGCCCTTGTTCAGTATATTAACAGGCTTTGTCGTCACCTTGCAATTACACCAGCACGACTCCATCCCCATGAAGTTTATTTGGATCCAGCTGATGCAGCAGATCCCAGAATTTCCTGTCTGTTGAGTATGTATAGATTGTGTGCATAGAGGCTTTCTTCAGTGGCAGAGCTGGGTAGGGCTCCTGAACAACTTGGAGGTTGCAGATTGGAGCCTCTGTGGGCCAAGGGGAACGCTTTCATCTAGGTCTTCTCTCTCCTTGGCTGTGCTTGGGCACCACGATGCCTTTGGCAGCATTGTTAGCAATGAACTGCAACGGTTCTGTGTCCTCCGAGCATACCTCCTAGATCAGGCTGGAGCAGGAACGTCTCTAGTGAATTTAGCTTTGCAGGGGGAAGGAAGGATGGGTTTCAGCTCTGGACCTCGGCAGACTTTAGTCACCTAAATCCTGTTCTAAGCACTAAGTTCCTTTAAGAGGGTCTCCAGATAATGCAGATTCAGTGGTGATGAAAGATACTGAGCTCAGACACCCAGAGGCTCGAGATCCAGGAAGGAACATCATGGATCACGGCTATTCTTGCATCTTCAGCCTTCATGTTGATGTGCAGGGATCAGGAGGGGCTGCTTTAGAAGGAAGCTTGTGTGATTCCTGGACTGAATCTGCTGGGAAGATGGACTTTGCAGTAGGCAGGGAATCTCTTTATATCTCTTTGACCGGATGTTTCCCACCTCAGATGTGCCCGTTGAAAGTCTGCGCCTACGGTTTGCACTGCTTCAGTCTCTCAATACGACGTTGGAGACCTTCTTCTTACCACTGGTGGAGCTTCGGCAGACTGAGATGTACGCTAACAGTATCGCTGCGTTACTGCAAGAGGCCAAAGGTCAGTTTTTCAGGGAACACGGTTGGTGCCTGACGGGGCGCACTGTACGCCGCGTTGCATTTCTTAGTATATTTTGCAGAAGATTTTAATGTGTGTATACGTGTGACAGAAATGAGAACACGGAGAGGAGAAGGAAAGCAAGATAGTGAGTGGTTTCAGTGTGCTAACAAAGGCCTGTTGGCTTCATTCTCAGCCTGATAAGCTGGCACACGGTCTGTCTGAGGTGACAGCCAAAAAACAGCATTAACCCAAGGGCACTTCTCAGTGTGAGAGTTTTTTCTTTTTCTCAGTTTGATTTTTAAAGGTGGGGGATTATTCTTGCAAGTCATTAATAGACACTGTGAACCTTTCTTGACCATGGAGGGAGTTGGCCCATCTTTTCTGTCTGTGGGTAGCCTTCAAATGTGCCTTTATCTTCTTGGGGATATCCATAAATTAAAATTCTTTGTTAGCCAACAAACAGCAGATCAGGTGAAAGTTCCGGGCATATTAGCATCCTAGTTGTCATTGAAGTTGTACAATTAGAGAGATCAAGAAAATACTTATTGTGCATCAGCATTTCAAATAATTTTACAAGCCTCCATTAGACAACAAACCAACCCAAGATTTAGGTCATTACATTTTCCAAACTTGTTTTCTTCTGAAAAAGGAGAGGATGCAGAAGGCACCAAAGGTGTCAGCGTGTCTAAGTAGGCTTTTGTATTCGCCCAGCTAAGAAAAAACCTTTTGTAAACCCAGTATGGGGAAGTGAGGAATGTTGAGAGATTTTGTCTTTATAGAGCCCGTATTTATGGTGCAATGTGACAGCCCTATTTTTTTATCATGTTTTCTTGCCTCTAGCATTGCTGTCAAAACATCTCAGATTTCTGAAAGCTATTTGGCAAAGTGTTTCTGATTTACAGAGATCTGGTGGAGTTGCTAGGATTTATTTATATAACATTAGAATTGTGTTCATCAATGTTCTAACCCAATGTACTTCTTCCAGTAAATATTAGTAACAAATACTTACAAAAATAAAAAATTGAAGAGGTGGATTAGCCATCTCTTACCTACCTAATGAAGATTAAATTGTTACTCTACCGTTTTCCATTAGAGAATTTCAGAAAATAAGATTGTAGAAGGATAGATTAAGTATGCTGAAATAGGTGTTTCTTTATTTAGGTTTAATCTTTTATGACACAAAAGTAACTGTAATGAACAGAGTGCTGAATGCCACTGTCCAAAGAACTGCTGACCATGCAGCCCCAGAAATCACCCTGGATCCCTTGGAAATAGTCGGAGGTATGGGAAACACTTACCCTTTTCAAAATTCATTTTCATCTGTTGCAACAAGTCAGACCTGTTTTAACCAAGCTCAGATGCTTACTAATGCAAAATACTCTGATACGAGGATTTTCTTTATCTTTTGTTTTTAAATAGGGGAGATCCGTTCTTCAGAAAATTCCTATTTCTGTCAGGCAGCAAGACAGCTAGCCTGCGTTCCGTCCTCGCAGCTCTGTGTTAAACTTGCCAGTGGTGGAGACCCTACGTATGCTTTCAACATTCGGTTCACGGGGGAGGAGGTTCATGGCACAAGTAAGTTGGGATTACAGAGTTACCAGCGTGGGTGACATCAGGTACAGTTGTCAGAACTTACTCCAGGTGGAATCCGAGTTTTCACCAGATGTGGCTCGTGTTAACTTTAAGGAGCAGCATTACCTTTTGTGGTGTTTGTAGTCCTTCAGCTGGAAAAAGATGAAGCTTCCAAGAATTAAGCAAGCCAGATGCTTAATTTTCATATTTTAGCTAAGAGAGCAGGAATTAAGTGTGCCTGGGTGTACGACTTTGCTAACTAGAGCAAGTAAATAAAGTAATACTAAGTTGTTTGAAGCACATTTAGTAAGAATGTCTCATTAGGTTGTTTTGATGCTTGGCCATGGTAAACCCAAACTGTGCTGACAACAGAGATTTTTTTTTTTTTTTTTTTTTTTTTTTTTTTTTAGTACTTTCTTGTTGGTAGTGAGCTGGGTAATGCTACTGTGGTTTTATTGTTAAGGTGATGTGAGATTATATGGCCAACAGATGAAGATCCCATTAAATACTAGTATACGTTATCAAACGCAGCTGTCAAGGAATATGCAAGCATTGACAATTAAAAATGGTCATGCCCAGGCGAGGGTGTTTTGAGAATTGTTTTCAGCTTGACATCAGAAGTGTGAACTTAAGCTTGTCCTAGCCAAGCTGAAGAGATGGTGAGTGTGATAAGGGTTTTGTTGCTTTAAAAACTGTCCTTAATTTTTGCACTAAAAGGTACTAAAATTGCATTTCCTTAATTTTTGAGAGATGTACAGTATTTCTTGTAATTGTTTTAATAATTTTCATGCGTCTGGTTAAAAGAATGAACCTCATAAAGGAATAGACAATTAACTGCCCTAATTTCACCTAACCAGTACAGAGAGAGACTCCTCATGACATAGGAGCACTGCTTTTCAACAGAATGTGTTGAGCACTAACCTTACTTTATTAAACAAGATTATTACATCATCTCTTCTCTTGAGGCTGTATTTTAATTTGTGAGGTTTCACTTTGTAAGATCGCCTCTGTGCGGATGCTGCCCAGCCCCTTTTGGATTTTGACTTTCTTTGGGAGTGCTGGCTCCCTTGGATTAACATCTTTGCACGTTGCATGTACTCCACCAGGAAGAAACTTGATTTAAACAAGAGCTGGGAGAATCTTGCTTTGCAGATCTGTTGAATAATTGATAGGGTATGAAGGCAAATCTCAACTATGTGTCAAAGAAGAAAATTGATTGCTGCTATCTAAATTAATGCAGCCTGTGTACTGACTGTAGTAGGTCCTTTTTGGAGATTCATGGGGGTATATGGAGCCAGAGGAGCCCCAGATGCACTTCTCATATTGCCAACTAGTGTCATCTATCAAATGGCGTAAAGGAAAATTCTTGTAAGTGTGCACCTATTAGCTGAACGAAGGGCTCCTTGATGCTTCCTCTCAAGGAGAATTCTTTTCTTCTTAAGGTCTGTGGTGTTATTGACAGTATCTATAAAGAGAAAAATGTTAATGTCCACAGTTCAGCATCTGTAATGATTTCTGATGCATTGCCTCACTGCTTATAGCTGTGGAAATCTCTGTTGTTACGAAGACAGCACCATTCGTCTTCTAATCAAGTAATGAATTCCATTTGCAGGCCAACTGGTGTAACAAATGTTTGTGCTAGTCTTACACACAGAGTGCTGGAAGACAAAGCAGCACTTAAGAATTCATCAGGAAGCAATTCAATGAATTTATTTGCATGTAGTGAAACTATTTAAATGTCGACTTGCAGGTCAGTAGTAGGCTGGCATGGCTGGCATCTACCCCACCCTTGTTTAAGCCACATATCTGTGCAGTCAGGGAGGTTAAGTGTGTCATCTAAGGCTCAAAACATGATTTCAAGGAGAATGGCAAATTCTGGATTAAAAGGCAGTGGTAATAAGCCTCAGAGGGCATTTCATTGTTTTGCCCCTCTCTTTTTCAGGTGGATCTTTCCGTCACTTCCTTTGGCAAGTTTGTAAAGAGTTACAGAGCTCCTCACTCTCTCTTCTCCTGCTGTGCCCAAGCTCTGCAGTGAATAAGAATAAGGTATGATACCTCAACGCAAGAAATTAAGTTGGTCTTCTCTCTTTGAATGTGTGTGTTTGAGCAGGAGTAGACCACGTTCAGTTAGCAAAACAGAGAGAAGCTTCAGATGAACAGCCCATGTTAGCACATCTGACCTGACAGGTCTCGCGTGCCTGATCGAACTGAAAACGACTGTTGATGAAGTGTAACACGCTTCAAGTGGCACTGCAGGTACCTCAAGTAGCCAAGTAGTCAAAACTACAAAATGTATCAGAATTAAGACTCCTGGTCAAAATTCAGTCAGAGTGAATCTGGTTCAGTTGTCTGATTTAGAGATTGTCTGTCCCAAGCTAGCAAAGTCATATTCTGCTGGTATTACTCAAGGGGTGTCACCAGGAAAATCAGTTGCATTGACAGTAGAATAAGACGCTCCATCCACGCTATTTAATGCATATTTAGTGCATATATAATGAATATTTAATACTGCTTCTATTTTGTGCAGTAGATGTATTCTAGAAACAAGATAAAGCTTATGGCCCAAAGAATTTACGAGAGTTGAGGTGTAGTTCCTTCCTAGGAATATCCACAAGGCAGGAAAACAGCTCACTTCCCTCAAGACGAACTACGTAGCAAAGCTGGCTTTGCATATCCAGACTGTATTTCAGGAACATCCCACAACTGGAAAAGCTTAGATAGCAAACGGATAACACAAATACAGAAAAGTCTTGTGGATGCCGGCTTAACAGAGCTTGCAAAAGCAGGGCTCTCAAGGAAACCATCTTTATGGTATTGCTTTTGATCATTAAGTGATAAGATAATGTGATATAGTATCACTGTGTAATATATACAGACTCCATGCCACGCTTGAGCAAATCCTTTTGTAGCCAACTAACCAGTATTCATCACATTCAAATCAGAATTTTTACAATTTAACTTGTGGACCTGCAGGTATGCATCGGTTGTTAAATACTGGTTTGTGTGCTCTATTCTGTTTGGTTTTTTTCCTAAAGGGGAAGTACATCTTGACACCTAGCCCTATAACCTACGCGGAGGAGCAGTTATTCCATTTCTTTGGGCAGCTCTTGGGTATTGCAATTCGAGCAGATGTTCCGCTGCCACTTGACCTCCTGCCCTCCTTCTGGAAGACCCTGGTAGGAGAGCCACTGGATCCTGACGTTGATATCCAGGAAGCGGACATCCTCACCTACAACTATGTCAAAAAATTTGAAAACGTAAGTAACGTTTTTTTTCTCTTCCATCCTTTTTTTTTTTTTTTTTTTAACAGGGTTTTCCCCCATCAGCACATTATTCCAGTAGCTGCTGGCTTTACTGCCTGCCCAAAATGGTAGTGGTTGGCTTCACTGCTAGCAGATGCTTTTCGTGTGAGCAGGGTCGTGAAGTGTTTTGCCTCATCTTACAGGTGCAGGATTTTACATCCTGATGACTTGGAAAAGCTGCTCAGTCTCCTCTGCTGCCAGGCACAATGGAATTAAGGCTTCTGAAGTATTTACTGGAACCTGGCGGTGCTAAACCAGAAGATAACCCACCAAAGCAATTACTGGCGCTCACTGTCCGTGATGTCTCCAGATATGATGAGTGCACTTTGTACATTGTGGTGATACCTCGAATGAGTCACGAGAATAACATGCTACGACATGCTGGTCATCAGATACTGTTCTTGTGTTTTGTGACAGATAAATGATGAGACAGAACTGGAAGCTCTGTGTGCAGAAATTGCTTCTCAACATCTAGCGACAGAGAGCCCTGACTGTCCTAACAAGCCATGCTGTAAATTCACCTACCTGACCATGACAGGGGAAGAAGTGGAGCTTTGTCCCAGAGGCAGGCACATTCCAGTGGGGTGAGTAACAGCTTTCTTGGCAGGATGTTGCACTGGGTTACATAGGAAAAAAGCATCTCTGGAATAATTTTCCAAGCACCAGGCTCTCCAGAGCCGCTTTTGTAACAAGCGTGAGGCGGGAATGGTCTGGGAAAGCTTTACATTTGCTGGCAGGAACTTGGAATCTCTAGCGCTGCCTCTTGCTCTGGTTGCTGGCTTCAGTAAACACCCACAGTTATGAGGCTTGTGAGAAATAGGCAAGCACGAGAGAAGAGGAGGAAGCTGAGGAAAGTGGAAGTAAATTGAGAAACATCAGGATGCAAATAGCTTAATGCTCACTCTCGATTAATCAAAAGTGGAATCTCCCCATAAATCCCTCCTGTATGTAGTGGCCTGGGGTAGGGCAAGGAGTTCTTATACTCTCTCCTGTCTTGAACCTCTGCCCTTGCAGGTGGGAGAACAAGGATGTGTACGCAACAGCAATCCGGAGCTTGAGGATGCGCGAGCTGCAGACTCCGGAGTGCATGACTGCAGTGCGTGCTGGGCTTGGGTCTATCATTCCCCTGCAGCTTCTGACTACGCTGACCCCTCTAGAGATGGAGCTGAGGACATGTGGGCTTCCATACATTAACCTGGAGTTCCTCAAGGTGTGAAGGACTGCGGCTTCTTTGGCAAAACGTATATGTCTGACACGTAGAGGAGAGGACAGGACCTGTCACGTGGAAGGTGTTAGGGGAGAACCTTCTGCTTGTGATACAGCCAGGGCGGTCCTTGTGGAACACTGGCCTGTACTTGTACAACTCCCCCTTTGCCCTCCAAGGACGTTTTTTAAGGTTTCACTGGATTCAGGAAATAATAGGAGTGAGGCTTGTTCCAGACAGGACTTTTTAACATCAAATTTTAAATCTATCTCCTTTCATTGAGCTTTATTCACTGTTTGCCAGTTGAGCTAAGGGCTGAAAGAGCCATTGCCTTTATTTTGAATTGCAAATAATTTCTGAAAACCTAAAATTAATCCGTAACAGGCAACTTCTGGTCCTCAATACTTTGATTTTGTTACCGTGAGAGATATGCCATAAAAAGAGCCGTTCTCCCGTGTCAGGAGCGGTAGAATATTCTCAACCGTGGGTGTTGGTGTTGTTTTGTGTTTTCCTTAAACAGCAGCAATGCTGAATTGCCCCAGTCCTGCACAGGAAACAAAATAGCAACGAACACTGCCTGCCCTACAGGGGAGGCACACAAAGATGAGCCTGTGGCAGAAGCTGATGGGCTAAAAAGACAGAAACCCACCTACACTGACACTCTGCGGTAGCTGGATTTCCTAATTTGAAAAGGCAGGAGAACTTGGGGAGGGAGGTGTAATTACCGTCCCCTTCTGTCTGCTTAAAGTATAAGTGGGGAAGATTTACAAAGGGAGAAGCAAGTAGCCGGGGCCATCTTGCGTTCTTTTCCCGTAGGCACACACCATGTACCAGGTGGGCTTGATGGAAACGGATCAGCACATCGAGTTTTTCTGGAGCGCGTTGGAGATGTTCACTCAGGAGGAGCTCTGCAAGTTCATAAAATTCGCCTGTAACCAGGAACGAATCCCCTTCACCTGCCCTTGCAAAGATGGGGGCCCCGACACTGCCCACGTCCCGCCGTACCCCATGAAAATAGCCCCCCCCGACGGAGCTGCAGGTGTGTTTCTGTCTCCTAAGGCAAAGAAAATCACTTCTGCTTGCATCGTGGTTCTAGCTTTCCGTTCCCCTCTTTTTAACTCAAATGTGTGTTTAATACACGAAGAATGACGAGAGGCAGGCAGGTAGTTATGGCCGTAAACTGGAAGAGAACGAACTTGTTTTTAAACCATATAAAAATAAAATTTAATAAAAACTTTAGCTGCTTTATTTAAAACATTGCCCTCTGGAAAGAAGAGGAGACTTTGTATAGTATTTGTCTCAGATGCTTTTAAAATGATTGGACTATCGGAAAGATACCAGCCTGAGGACTGCCTGAGAAGCACAGTGGTATTTTTAAGGTTCGAGAGACAGGGCAGGAATTTTGACTTATTCTGATACTTCTGGGTGGGGGGTGAGGGGGAAGAATGCTTTTGGAGAATAAGGTGAAAAGCGGAGGGCGTGTTCCAACCCTTTCTGGCGCTTCTTCCCCCGCAGGTTCTCCAGACTCTCGGTACATCCGTGTGGAAACGTGCATGTTCATGATCAAACTTCCTCAGTACTCCTCGCTGGACATAATGCTGGAAAAGCTCCGATACGCCATCCACTACCGGGAGGACCCACTCAGCGGCTGAGTGGGAGAGGGGGCTGCCTCGAGGTGACTGTCTGGATCGTTTCGTGACTCCGCTAACGTTGGAAACCCTTCAATTCACGTAAAAATACCTCCTGTAACACTGTGTGACGAGCTGGAGGTTAATTTATTTTCTGAACTTTCGTTCCCGTTACAATAATTACTGGAAGACTTACATTTTGTATTCGTAGACTTTGTGGTGGACTGGTTATTTTGCTGCCTTGTTTGTGGAATATTTGTAGGATAGTTTAGTAAAGACCAGTTTGTGTATAATTTAATTTTGAAAAACCTTTAAACATGTACATTTCTAATTTTGTAATTTAGAATGATATGACCATGCAAACACAACAAAAGCGAGGGCGTTCTGAGTTCGGGAGCACCCGGAGGTGAAGGCTCATAGATCGCTCTCCCCTGAAACATTTTTGAGTACAAAAATGGAAAGAATCGGGTGTGGGGAGGGAGTTGCTGCAGGGCCCCTGCAGGAACAGAGCACGGTCCCTCTTCTGTGGCAGGCGGGCGGACATCGTGCACAATTTCTAGCACTCGCTTGAGTTTTAGAGCAGAAAATACGCTGCCAAGCTGCATGTTTACATTTCCACCATTTTCTTGCCACTTTTTAAACTGTAAGCAAGCACACGGGTAGCTGCTGCGGTCAGTTTGGGGTTTCAGCTAGGCACTTGTGATTAGGAAGATTCATAATTGAAAGAACAGTGAAAGGGCCTTAATTCAGTTGGGTTCTTGCCCTACGTGTTCTTGAATGTCTGCTTTGCATAGTAACAAAATAATTTATTGTAATTAAAATATTAGTGGAAACAAAATGGCTTCTCTCTGTATGGTGTAAGATTATAATCCAGTTCAAGTTTATAATCTGTGACTTTATCCTATTTCCAAATGAACAAGCTTTCAGAATAATCCGTGTGTGGTTAAACACCTGGAACTCATTTTTGTACTCAAAAATGATCTCTGATCTAAGAGCAAATTATCCTAGAAACGTGACACCCGCAAGGAGGACGGGGTGGGGGAAGCACGGAGTTACGCGTTTGAAGAGAAGGGTTCTGTTTTCTGTGGAAAGATAATACCAGGTTACGGGGAGGGGAGAGAGAACGATTCTCTACGTTTAACTTTTGTATGTTCTCAAACACGTTCTGGGGTGGTCCCAAGCCAACCCATCGACGTGCATCTCTTCCTTTACTCCTGTGCAAGCGGCTGCCCTGCACCAGGTGCACGTCCAAGTACGGTGTTGCTTTGTGAATCTCTTAGAACCCAACAGACGCGAGACTCGCCTGCGTGCTGAAGAGCCCAAGAGAACACACGGGAGTCCCTGCTGAGCTGCTTGGCTCGGTGCTATATCTCAGTTTAAGTGCCAGCACCGAGCTGCAGGTTCGTTCTTCTCCTTCCGCTGTGCTTGCCGCGCATCGGCCACACGAAAGGTCCGCGACGGTGCGTGTCACTGTACTTTAAGGTTGGTATTTTATGTCTCTCTAGAAGACGGCATATGCTAATTTGGCTTGTCAGTGGTAATGGGAATTGAAAAAGCTGTATTTATTGTATATTATTGTGAATATTGGGAATGATGAGCGTGTGGTACTTGGAAGATAAAATGTAAGAGAGAAAAGCCTAAACAAGTGTGTATATTCTTGTTTGTCTGTGAGCGAGTGAAAAAATGCGTGTGCAGCGGTTGTAGAGAGTTGCCAGCACACGGAGCCTCCAGATCCTGCGGCTGGGAAAGCTGCGTTACCCTGCCACTGCGCAGTGCCCTTCCAGAGAAACCGATACCCGGGGGGAGAATATTTACTCTTGAACCTCGTCCCTTTCCTGGTAGGAGCACATACGTAGCCGAGAAATCCCTCGGAGTTAAGCGCAAGCGTGTGCGGAGCTCACAAGCACCAAGAGAAAACTAAGCAGAAGGAACGGCTGGAGCCTGTTTGTTCCCTGCTCGGCCGCGCCTTCCCGAAGAGGTGCCCTGAGGAACAGCAGTTGAATTCCGTGGCAGAACTGTAGTTCCTGGCAGTGACGTGTTTGGGGTCGTGAGTGGGTTTGCGTTGGGCCTGAGGCGCCTGTTCCCAGCCCTTCCTGCTCGCGGGGGTTCAGGAACTCGCTATGCTGGCGTGTTCCAAGGCCGTGGGTAAGCAACTGCTGCTACTCCCTGTCCTCTCCTTCCCGAGAGCACGCCTGCGGGGGCACATCCGCACCTCCGCCCTGAAAAATGTGCTGTAAAGTTACTTGATACGTATTTATTACAATTAATTATTTATCGTCACAAATAACAAACTTTTAGTTGATGCTGTTTACACCTGGCTGTGTAAATGAGGCTTCTTCTACAGGAAAAATGTCACACCAATAGATAACCTTCACTGACTTCGGTTCTTTTATGAGGCATAGTATGAGAGAATGAGTTGGGGGGTGGCTTTTTTTTCTCTTTACATTACTAGGAAGGAAGTGCCGTGGTGGTTTGACTGCAGCTCAAACGGCCTTTTAATTAAAGCTTTTCTAATCATTGTTACATCCCTGTGCTTTAACTAAACTCCACATTGTCTGTAATAGGCTTACTCGTCAAAGCAAAGATTGGTTTGTGATTATTTTTTAATACATATCAATTCAAAATGTGAACTTCTACGAAATGAGAAATCTCTCGAGCTGGGTATTAGTTCTAGCTTGTGTGTCCCTCAGCGCCGTACACAGCATTAACCTGTTCAGTGCTCTTGGCCAGACAGTGTACGCTCGCATAAAGGAGGTTCTTAACATCCCTTTAGATGTATTGTGTCCTTATTTGGGGCTGGAAATAATTAAAGGAAGAACAAAACCTCCAGTGCTGAAGCTGTATGGATGCAGAGGATTGGAACTGCTGGAAATGAAGCTGCAGGTTATCTGCTTTTTAAATCCTGCATGTGTGGGCCAGTAGTCTAATTTACTTGGAGCAGAAAGGTATTTTGTACAAAAGGGGAAGCAAGCCCAAGGATTGCTGGCGTTTCTCTTAGCAGAGAAGGCGCGGGATTCTCGTGCCTGAGGAATAATGCAGACCAAGCCGCGCCGCCAGCTCGGGAGGTGATTACTTTTCATACGAACGATTTCTCAGCAAGGCATCCTCCACAGACCGGGGGCCGGAGCAGTTCTCTCCTGAAATGCCAGTGCAAGGTTGGCCACCACCTGTCCTGAAATACCTTTATTCTGCTTCTCTTTTATAAATGAAGGCGTGGAGCGTCCGTAAAATGTCTTCATTTTAGAACCCAGATCACTTCGGCCACTGTTGCTCTTCTTCCATGCTGCAGCTTGGGCAGAGACAAGGCCTCCAGTACAGCCTTGCCCTGGAGGGCTGACTGGCTAATTATCCCTGCTAATGCCAGCTGCTGTACCCTGTTAATTAGGCTGATGCCCACAGTCATTATCCCGACCTGCCTGCTCCAGCGTTTGCATTACCACTTCCCTAACGCTGTGCCAAAGCTCTCGTCAAGCAAATTAACAAAGACCTGATGCAGGTAGCAACGGCAGAACGCAAATTAACAAAGCCCGCGCTGCGTGATTCCATGCTGGCCGTCGCGAGGTGTGGGGTGATGAACTTACCCTCTAAGGGCGTTTGTGACCCCACATCACTTCATGGAATAGATTTCTACTGCACAATGTTTTGGGATGCCATTAGATAAATTTTATGACAAGGAATTTAATAAAGCGTGGACAAAGACAGCATCAAAAAGCATTTCACAACATGTCTGTGGGCTCTGAGCTCATCCCCTGACAAAGTTAATCCCCCGAGGGGATGTGCCGCTCGAGGCGCAGACCCCCCAAACCGTGGGGCCCCGGCCCCCTCCCTCTGCTGCAGAGAACGTGCCGAGCCAACGCCCTCGATGCAACCCTTCATTCCAGGTCACAAAGACCGTGTTCGGAAACATAACTCAGGTGATTCCCAAGGTAGAAGTGTGGTTGCTGTCTCAGGGTGTTGCCAGTAGATCACTGAAGTAAAAACCTGTAGTATACTCTCACAAATTAAAAATACAGATATATATGTATATATATAAAAAAAGATCACTGCCTATAAAAATTCATAGAAATTCTTCAATGGCATGGCAATACAGGAGTTGACTTGCGTGCAGATAAATGGGTATTAGAGGGCATAGCGATAGCGTGTCGAATGCTAACTGTGTTTTTTCTAAGCAGTGGATCACTTCTCCTCTGAATAACCAGATGCTGGGCTCTGGGCTTTTGCCTAAAGGGAAAGGAGGAAAAAAAAAAAGTAAAAATGTTGTTTTCAAGGAGTACTTGATAACAAGCAATTGAAAACCTCACTGAAGCTGGACGGGCTGTACAATAAGCTCATTGTCCTGGCAAAAGCATCGCCCAAGGAGGGGCGGCTGGGTGGCTCCCGAGGCCGCGCCGCGAGGGGCGGCAGCCAGGTGCTGGCCTCGCTGAACCAGGGGCATCCAGTCCAGAGAGCGAAGCCGCCCTCCTGCTTTGCGCTGGTGGCCTCACCTTTGTGTTCCTGCGCCTGAAGCCGACGGGAACATCCGACAGCCCGAGGCTCCTTCCTCCTCCATTGCCGGTGCTGTGGGAGAACAGGGACACCTTCAGAGGAAGCAAGCCTACCGCTTACGGTGCTCCTACTGCTGAGTAAAGGCGGCTCCCTCACGCCAGGGAGACTTTGGAAGGTCAGAAGCAGCCCTTCACTCTTGCCCTGAACCCTGACCAGTGACGTCTGCAGCAGCAGCACCACAGCCTAGTCAGCTGCCTTCAGGCCTTTCAAGAATACACACTGCGCTGCAGGGGAGGAAAAACACCACCCCAGCAGGTGATTCAGGCAAGCGTTAACGCAAGCTGAATTAGGCAGCAAAGCAAGTAGGTGATGGGCCATAAAGGTGTCACACTAAAATTTCTGGATTTCATTTTAGGTTTATGCACGTTTGAGTTTTGAAGGAGCAAAGAGAAAAGCCAAGATGAGAGTGCTAGAACAAGTAGGTAACAAGACATTATCCTACGTTGTCTCCCACTGACCGCTTTGCCCGTTCTATTTTGACACAAAAGCCTAAGTTTGTTGTGTGGAACTCAGATAAGCACCAGCCAAATCAAGCTGAGTGAAACCCTCTCAGCCACAGGCAAACAGGAGGGAACCCCGATTTGCACCGTAAGGAAATGAGGCAGAGGACTGGAACGCATTTGTCACCACCGCTGCTGTTGGGCTGCTGTCATCTGAAGATCAGAACACGCCAGGCCTCAGGCTGCGCCCCCACCTTCAGCAGAGCAAAACTTGCCCATACGCTGCCCCTGAGCCTTTCTGCTTGAGGGCAGGCCCAGCGTGGCCGCTGGAAACGGAAGAGAAGGCCGTACCTTGGCTGGGTTGTAGAAGTTCTCGAGAAGCTGGATGTGAAGGCTTCTGAATGAAAGTTCCAAGTAGGTCTCGCACATGGTGTGGTCCCACCTGCAGATTCACTTGTGCCTCTGTCCTTCGATCTTCCCTCGTTGCCGGCCACCTTCCTGGGCTTCCCTCTCGAGGCGGGAGCATCGCTAGCTCTCGCCGAAGAGGACAACGGCACGTTCCTGGCGTTTGCCGTATTACTCAGCGACTTGGTTGCTCGTGCAGGATCGCTGAGGTTCTGCTGCCCAAAGCCCTCTGTGCACCAAGGAGAAACATCTGAGAGAACAGGAATACAGCACTTAATAGGAACAGTAAATGCGGCATGAGGCATTAGAGACTGCTCAGATAGCAAAACTAGACCTAATTTCCATTCCAGCAGCATACGGCTTTATAACCAGCATCTTTGAGGCTACCAAGTTTCAGTGATTTAATCTTTCCAGCAGAAAACTAGACCAATAGTAGGGGATTTTTAAATTTTGGAGACAGAACAGGGGAACAACCTCTCTTCAGCTTGGAACACACACAGTGTTCCCACAAACGTGAAGGAAGAGTGTGCTTAAGTCCGTGTTTTGCCCACACCTTGATGCCCGTCTCGTCTCCGAGCCAGCTCTGGTGCTTCGCTTCTCTCCCTGTTGTCCTGAGGAGACAGCAGGTGCTGAGGTGGAAAGCTGGCTGCTGTGCTGGCTGGGCGCAGATCACAGTGGTGCTAAAGCAAAACACAGATTGGAGTTTTATTTACACAATTTACATTTAAATGACAGCTCATTCAGACTTATGCCTGTAAAAACACTGCGGAGCATCACCCCTCAGAAAGATTCAGGTTAGCAGGGAACTGTTTTTAGGAAGAGGCAGGTAGTGCTTGTCGACACCCACATTTTCTCTTGCACAGAGGTCAGGAATAATCACCAGCTATCACAGAACCTACGCAAACATGGAACTGGCAGTGTGAGCCGGTCCTGCTGAACAGAACCACCCTGCACTTGGGGCCTCACTGCCAGCCAACCGACAACCAGACGCACTCTCACTCAGCCTTCCGCCTCTCATGCCTAAAAATGACCCCACAAAACCAGCCCCCAGCATAGGGAAAGCAGCCCTGAAGTAGTCAGTGTAATTCTGATCACGTTCCTGCTATCAGTGCTGTCATAAAAACCAAATCCAAGGACAAAAACCAAGTTAAAAGTGATTTCATAGAATCATTTAGATTGGAAAAGAGCTTTAAGATCATCAAGTCCAACCATTAACCTAGCACTGCCAAGTCCACCACTAAACCATGGCCCTCAGCACCACATCTACACATCCTTTAAATCCCTCCAGGGCTGGTGACTCCACCACGTCCCTGGGCAGCCTGTTCCAGTGCTTGACAACCCTTTCAGTGGAGAAATCTTTCCTAATATCCAGTGTAACCCCCCCCCCCGCGCAACTTGAGGCCATTTCCTCTCGTTCTATCACTGGTCACTTGGGAGAAGAGACCGACCCCCACCTCACCCCAGCCCCCTTTCAGGTAGCTGTAGGGAGCGATGAGGGCTCCCCTCAGCCTCCTCTTCTCCAGACTGAACAACCCCACTTCCCTCAGACGCTCCTCATAAAACTTGTGCTCCAGACCCCTCCCCAGCTTCGCTGCCCTTCTCTGGACACGCTCCAGCAGCTTTCTCTCTTTACGTCTACCCTCTAAGAACTCCTCCATCTCCTAGATTTGTAGTCTGTGCCATCTACTTCCTCTCTTACCTACGCACACCATACGCTTGTGCTCCTCTCCCACTTCAGCTATGACTCACACATCCTGGTTTCAACATAACTTGTACATACAAGTCAAACATTTATATTGTGCAATTTCAGGGCCTTTTGTTTAGTTTTCTTTATAAGAGCTTTCAGAATAATTGTTATTTTTCAGAAAGAGGAATACCACAGCATACCACAACATTTTAGATGGGACACAAGGGGCTTTGTTTAGGAAGATCCGACACAGGGGACAGTTACTTCAATACCTGAAATGTGCCACAACAAGAGGCCGCAGGACTTGGCATAGTTCTCGAACAGCTGGATGTGATACAAGGGATCAAGTTCTGTTTAGTACCTGATGGTGAAAGAGTGTCTCCTCTTCTAGTTGGATGCCACAAAATTCACATGGAATCGTAATGTTTCCTTCTGCCTGGACAGAGATAGACCTACAGCTTTTGGGCCCAGTATTACGCAGACCATCATATTCTTGTCGATTTGGAGAAGAACGTCTTTTACTGAAGGAGGCAAAGGCACTTGCTGGGTTACAACCTGTCTGTTACGTGAGCAAGATGGAAAAATTAGCTCTCCTGTTGAGCACAGATGGACTTTAAAATACATGTTTTGCAAAGACCAAATTGCTAGAGTTCTCACAGTATCACTGAGTGAAGACTGCACCCTTGTTCGGTCATGGTAACAGAAAAAAAGTATTTCCTGCAAACCTCTAGATACAATACAAGAAAGTACTAAACCTGGTGAAGAATCAGATCTTCGGCAGGGTAGAGCTCCTCACAAAATTCACACGGCAACATGATGATCTCATCATCTGCAAAGTAAGTAACAGTTATACCCTCTACCATAGAGGA
Source organism: Phaethon aethereus (assembly GCF_964289735.1). Lineage (NCBI taxonomy): Eukaryota > Metazoa > Chordata > Aves > Phaethontiformes > Phaethontidae > Phaethon > Phaethon aethereus. The sequence goes on from NC_138593.1 coordinate 2,089,312, forward strand.
GTCTGATGCAGTTGGATCAACTTCAAAACTCCCAAGCGACAGACTCCTGTTCAGTGCTGCAGGACAGCGACCACAGAAAATGCTAAAGAAATAATTACTCTAGTCCCACTTGCTCAATTTCACATAAGCAAATTCACCTCACCCAGAGTGAGAACAGTGTTTTGGGGTCAAAGATATATCTAGTGGTCTGGTAAAAAAGCCTATTACTGCCATCAGTAAATCCTTCGGTACCATTTCTCCTTTCAAAATAAGCTGGCACTTCAAGTCTCCCCCAGGCCCACCCTTCCTGTCATGTTTACTTCAAGAAGAAAGTTGTCACCTCCTCGATTGTTACAAAGCTCTCGCCACATACCAAGGTCAGAGATTCACTATAGCTTTTACTTTCTTCCCTTGCTTTCTTGCTTTAGTAATACCTCTTTGAAAGAAACTATTTTAAACACTAATATTGCTAAGTTTTGAGGAAGCAGACGATAAAATTTAAGACAGGAAGGAAGAATGGTACTCACAGAGAATGTCATCTCCTATGTATTAATTATCTAAAAATCACTTAGAGGGAGTCTCAAAGAGATTCATTTCAACATTTTAAAACATCTAGGTAATTTCTGACATTCCCAGTCCAAGAATCCTCTCTTTCCTTCGCCATTCTCTCCAACTTCAAGGCAAAAAACCCCACCACAACAGCGTTTATACTTACTTTTTATGTGGTTTGACGTGCTAAAAGACACTAAAGAGTCACAGGAGAAGATATCTGACTTGTCTGCTTCATTCAGACAGGCTGATGGCACAGACTCTTTGGTGTAGTAGCTTTCCCAGAAGTCACTGGGAATTTCAGCTGCAGCATTACGGTGAGGATTATTCTCATTTTGTAGGCTAAGAGCCAACACGTAGTCTAAATCGGCGTTCCACTCTTCATAAAGCGAAGAATGAGTGTTTTCATTTCTCTCCAACTGCTCCAGTTCATCATCTTCAAAAGATAAATATCATAAATTTGAGAGAACATTAAATCTGCAACAAGCAGTTCACTTCTGTGCATTGGACTAGCTCAACCATGAGGGTTTCACACGTGAACAAGTGGACGCTCATGGAGGTCAGCGTTTCAAAGCCTGGAATGACACCTCTATCAAATTCAGGAGGAAGAAGGAAAACAGTCACCCTATTTTTTGTTTGTAACAAGCAAAAAAGGAGAAAAAGAAGAAAGTCATTCTTCTTACTCCAGAAGCTTGAACTTGAGCTTCTTGGGAGCTTTACGAAGGCACTGGGAACCTTCTGTAACCTGCACTGTGAACAAGGTCCAATTAATATACTGTAGTCTCGTCCCTTTTACAAGGCTGAAACACTTCAGCTTTGTTTCTTCAGTACGTCAATAGGAAAACAAATTCCTTTTAATAATATAATATTTGACGACAGTGGGAATTGTACACGTACAACAAAAAAAAACCCCCATGAAATCTTTTCTGGTAGGAAAGGTACCCTGAAAAAGAAAACCAGGGTTCCAGACCAGGGCCCAAGACTCAACTGATGATGCCTAAAGATAGGCTAAGTCCTCCTCCCCTGTGCTGGCCTATTTCTAATCTCTCTGGCATTTCATTTGTAGTGACTACATGAGGATTTTTAAAAAAGTTTACATGTGCATAAAAATACTTCTTGTGAACACTCTTTGGAATTTAGTGTCAGTGGCCTACAAGTTACAGCTCCCCAGATTATTCAGTTTTATTAAATAAGACCAGAATTTATTTCTACAAGCCGGGCTTTATTTCTACAGCAAAGACTGTAATTTAGTATTCTGCAGTCTTAAATCCTCCTAGTGGCCCACAGCCTGAAGTAGAGCATAGATTCAGCCGAGAGCTCATGGAAAGGCTATGTCTTAAGTGTGACATGACCCTCTGCACGTGGAGGTAAGAGATTAGAGGCTTAAGAAAGAGCAGAGGCATTGGTAATAGTCTCAGCTATGCCCAAACTGGATGTTACTGCAGAAATGCACAGCACTATGTATGTGAACCCACATCCAGAACTTATTTACCCTTCTACTTAATTGAAGTAAAGAGGAGTGCAGCTGCTAAACAAAACCGGTGAACAAACAACTCCAAATTCATTTTTAAGCTAGATACTTTGAGACAAAAGAACAGGCAGTGGACTGGGCCTTCATACCGGGTACCTCAGCAGTCGTCTGTTTAGCTGGCATATACCTTTACAGATCTATTCCACAGCAAAACAGTCCCACTCTCATTGCTTCTGGAGCTTTTGTTATTTGGTATTTTCACAGAAAGCAATTACAAAACCTTATACTTGGATCAGCTGCCAAATGTCAAATTAGAAGCCAGTTATTACTCTTCTCTACACCTTACCTTGCTTTTGATTTCTTTGGACTGCTGAAACATTTCTTCTGCTAATGTCCTTAAGTGTTTTGTCTCCTAAGCAGCTGCTGTAAATCTGCTTTTCTAGCACCCCAGGCATTCTCCACAAAGACCCAGCATAGTTACCTGATCTGAGTCGGTTTCTAATCTCTCGAAGGGCGTGCAAATCTGCATCCTCATCCTCAAAGCAAGGCAATGTTCTGCTTCCTCCTACTTCTTTCCCCTCTTGCCCACAGACTCGAGGATGCTCTTTTAGATCTTTCACCATGATGTTACGACCGCACCCACCACACGTCTCAGTCCTAGCTCCGCAGTAAATTTCATGATCCTGGAGCTTGTTGAAAGTGAGCTGTATGTCACAGTACTGGCAGACAGCAGGACGCAGAGGGCACGCCGATGCCTGAAAAAAGAAAGAGGGTTTATTCTTCACATACAGAAGACTGCGGCAAAGGTGGAAGGAGGTTCTCGGTTTGCTTAAGAGTGGTCTATTGTTTCTTTAGCCAGATCCAAAGCTACAGTAAAGAACAGCCTGAAATAAGATACCATCAGAGAAATAAAAGAACAACGTATTGTATAAGCTGTGTAGTCATAAACATGCCAGCTGAAGCACTCCAAATACTCAGAACATTTTTTTTAAGTCTGTAACGCTTGGACAGCACATTCACGCAGAGCTTTTTGAAGTTAGCTTTTAGATACCATCTTGACATCCAGTACTAATCACATTTAATTAAGCACTGCTAAAAAACATGCTAGTGTGTGTTCCATTACGGAACAGATTTATAGCACATTTACTACCCAGCAAGAATTGCTTGCATATGGTCTTTACCCTTCACTGAATGACAGGTAAGCTGCCCTTCAAAAGGGGTTAAACGTAGATGAAATACATGTTACATTTGCAGATGCTGCAATAATACAGCATCGTTTGCTTTATAAACGAAACTAAAAGCGCTACACACAAACATGCAGGATAAACTACTTCCAGGGTTTTGAACTGGACATATCTTCAAAGAAAATCCTCTTTTCCTCACCGATAAGCAGACTTGCGTGGCACTTCCAGAGCTGTCTTTAAATGAGTCCATAAGAAAGGAAGGTACTGACATTTATAACAAGATTACCTGCGACAGCAGCCAGCCGGATTCAGAAACTCAGAAAATCCCACTGTGTCCCATTTTAGTTTATTTTACAAGCTATTTTAAAAGTCTGTTTGGACACAATGAGTTATTAAAACTCACATAATGACTACAGCACACTCAGAAACGTGTAATGTTACAGGAATGAAAAAAACCCAAATTAATCATATTCTGTACTTTTGAAATAGCGTACCATTTTTCACCTTCATCACTAGTAAGGACAAAACCACCAACTATCACAGATACCCCTTTTATAAGACAGTCTGAGCAGGTTCCACCACTTTAAGGCAGTTTCTAACCACATTCTGTCAGAGGGTTTGAATTTAGAAAGCATGGTTCAATAAAAAGGATGCATCTATCACAGGCTGGAATCCAGGTCTTGGCTGACAGAAAGGGTCTAGAATCAGTGCTTGGAAATACCGTAGAGTATCTTCCAAGTGTCTAAAGTTCACCAACCTCATGATCCTTCACGAGACATTTTTCTATCTTCATCCTACACTTGCAGGTAACCTACAATAAACAGACGTCGTTAGATTAATTGCCATAGAAGTCAGCAATTTTAGAGGAGAAATCTGTTTCTCACCTGCACGTGTTCAGATTCAATATGGTTCTTCATTTCAGACTTGGGGATTAATTCACTGCAGTAGCGACATACTTCAATATTCCTGCTACAGTGGATTTCATGCATGATGAAATTAGCAACAGGAATATCCTTTTTGCTATGAGAAAGACACAGAGGTTACTTTTCAGAAAATACAGTGACAACAACTTCAAGCAGTTTTTCATTTAAAAAAAATCCCAGGAAAGCTTTCTATGAATTCATGGTTCAGAGAACTGAGTAACTGAAGAGAAAGGCAAGCCCAACCAGGCCTCCATGTTCCTTTATAGTTGGGATATTAATGTATATAGCATGCAAAGGTCACAGTCTTCACACTGCATTAAGATAAAATCAAGGTGGATTTATTTCCTTATGTGAAAGACAAATTTTGCAGCATAAACAGGTTATCACCAGGTTCAAGTTAACAAACTAATCTGAGAAGATAAAAGTTTCTTCCTGAAGATAATTTGGCTATGAGAAGTCGAACAGTGCTGTGCTTGGAAAAAATAAATAACAGATCCTGTTAGGCCAGATCCGTTCAGGGAATGATAGCAATAACCATATTACTCTGTAGCCAAAATTCCCCAACTCACCTCATTTCTAAGATACTAATTTTCCTCTCTTGAGGAGGACGCAAGGCTTACAAACACAAAAGGTGCAAAAAGAACTGAGGCACTAGGAGCTTAGCGCTTATTCCTTCCTGAAGCAGGCAGCATCATTTCTAGATGGATCCATCATTCTCCCCACACACACAAGAAATCAGCCTTCAAAACACCAAAATTAACTTTAGAACCTATTGCTTATTGCCTTCCATGTCACAAGGGAAAAACACTACAGCTGTTTGGTGTTCTCCCTTGCCAGATCCCGAGCGGCCAACAGCCTGGCAAAGCAACAGAGTCCAACAGCAGCGTCTAAGCTGCCCGGACTCACTGCCTGCAAACAAACCAGACTGATGTTGCAAGGAACTGCTGGGATTCCAAGGTCTCTTTGAGAAATATATGCTCGTTTCTTTAGTTGCTTGTATTCAAGATGCAAATTCTGAGATGACATCATGATCAGTAAATGGATTACTAACACTGGAGCTTCTGAAGAAAGGGAACTGTTAAACAACTGCCACAACTGTATGTGCCTATTGACTCTGTTTTTACATGGCTGATTCTGAGCCCCAGAGCTGCTGAAGAAAAACGTGGAATCACGTACTTCATCTCTACCTCGCTGAAAATCGAGCCTTCCTTTTTATCAGAATACTTTGGTTTCTACCTAGCGGCCTGTTAAGTCAGAAACTTGAGTAACGGTTGGGAAAACGACTTTGTTAAGACAGTAAGGCTTGATAAGGTAAAAGCCAAACATTTCTAAAAAGACAGCTTGTTCGTTATTAACCTGCACCTTCTGGTATTTCACAGCATTTCAAGGGAATATATACTCATTTAATCCCTGAGCTCGCCTGCCCAAAGGACAGGCAGCAACACGGAGACAGCCCTGCCCGAAGCATTCGGTTTCGTTTCTTACCAGTTGCCGCACAGCCGGGTTTCCGCCTCGGTAACTGCAGCTATAGCCATGTTCGTGTCCGGCGGCTGAAGTAGAGGCACCTCCTTTCCCTCAGCCCCTCCGCGCCCGGCGGCACCCGCGCCTCACCGTCCCCTCAGCGCGGGGCGGCGGCCGCCTCCCCTAGGCCGCGGCACCGCGCCTCCGGCGGCCGGGAGCGGGGAGGCACCGCGGCCTGATCGGCGCAGGGAGCCGGGGGCGACGGCGCGGAAGCGGACCCAGCCCCGAGGAGGGACAGACCGGCCCTGCTCCCGCGGCTCCCCAGGAGCCCGACGCCGGGCCCGGCCCCGCCCCGCGCGTCCTACCGGTCCCTTCACCCCCGCCCCCGGGCCGGCCCGGCCGGCGGCTGCGCACTGCGGTTCTGCGCTCTCATCATGGCGGCGCGGGGCCATGTGCAGGACCCCAACGACCGGCGCTTGCGGCCCATCTACGGTACGGACCCCGCAGCACCCCGGCCCTGCGGCCCACCCCGCCGCCGCGGCCTCGCGGAGTTGCCCCAGCCCGCCCGGCAGTGCCTGGGGACGGCGCGGAGGGGCCCGCCGGGCGGCCGGGCCCGGCCCGGCAAGCGCTGGCCGGCTCCTCCGGCGGGCCCGGCCGCCCGCCTCTCCCGCCCCACCTCGGTGGCGGGGCACCCCCGCGCCCCGCTTGACGGGCAGGCAGCGGGGCAGCCCGCTCCGGGGGCGAGCGGGAGCGTGGCCCCGGCCGCCCGCCCCCTTCCCCCCGCGGAGAGGCTCTCGGCCTCCCGCCGCCCCGTCCGGCCTCCCGCGGGCGCCGTTGCCCCGGTTAGCCCGCGGTGTGGGGTGGGGGTGTGCGGGGAGCTGCGGCGGAGCCCGGCCCCGGCTCGCCGCCCCTCCCCGGCGCTGGACGCGGGAGTTTGGCCGGGACCCGCGTCCGTCCCTGCCGCGCGTCTTCCGCGGGCAGCGGCGCTTTCCCCTGAGCTCCCGCTGCCCGCGCGGGGGTGTCCCCGCGCAGAACCCCCCACCCGCGTCCGGGAGAAGGCGTGGGGCGGCGGGCTCATCCCGCTGGCGGGCGGCACCTCTGTAGCGCGCGGCGGTGTTTCTGTGCCTCCTTCCCTCAGTCGAGGTAACTTTGGTCGGCGTTTGCTTCCTGCTGCAGAGAGGTTAGAAACGGATTAATTCATAAAAGGAACAAGAGCGGTCACGGAAACCTTAAAGCTGGGCGTTGCGGTGTTGTGGCACAGACTCATTACGATGTTACGAAAATTAATTGGGAGACACGAGTGAAGTAGGTAGAAAGAGACGGTCTTGTTAAGAAGCCTCTTGTATTAAGCTGTCCCCAGGTATTTCCAAGGGTATTACATGCAGTTGGGATTGCTTAAGAGATTGTAGACAAGCTTGTTTCTCTGTTTATGCAAATATAGAGAAAAGAAAAACACTTCCCCAGGCTACGGTATGGTTTCTTGCCTAAAACTGAAGATTGGATAGAGACTTCAGAAAAGGTTCTCAACTCTTTCATCACCAGGAAGAAAGTCTCTTCCCCACATACGTGTGGAGAGCTGCCCTCATTTTGGGGTGAATGTGCTTTGGGAATGAATGTCCTTTGCCGCTCGGGCAGTGCAGACAGTGCGGTACAAGGCTTGCATCCATGATGGGTGCTGGGGAAATGGAAGAAGGTAGTTTTGTTCGATTAAAAGTGTAAACACACAGCTCTCCTAGAGTTCATTGCATAATTATGAGTGCAGCTGTGCAGTTTGTACGTATGTAATAATTTTAATGTTTTTCCTTAGTTTTTTGTATATGCTGTGATTGCCATCTTCATTAATGTGCAGTTTTTTCTGTTATAACCTGTGTAACATCTTAAATGTTCTGAAAAGAAAAAGCTTGGTAAATTCAACCGACGTGAAAGCAGAAGATGTTGAGATGTAGTTCACTGTATTCATTTCAGAGAGTATAGCTATTGGAGAGAGAGCTTTAAAATAGCTTTCTGCTAGTTCTAGAAAGGATTATCTGCAGTGTAAGATTTTAATTCAGACTTCTGTGCTGCAGAACCCGAAACAAAGCGTATGTACTTAGAGAGGTAAATACACAACTTCACAGAAGTCATAAACTGGAGACGTGCAGCGTGAGGTCGAAGGTCTGAGTCTTGGCTTAAGAAAGTGCTTTTCAGCTTGCACGGTGTGCCTTGGTTACTCATCGTTCCTTGACAGCTATGTTTATCTTTCATCTTGATTTTTATTCCCTTCACCTGACGGTTCACATGTTGCGTTTCCAGCCATTGAACATCTCCATCTACAGACTCACACCTAACATAGACTTAAGTTTTTTTTTTTCCTTTAGCTTGAATTCCTTTGGAAGTTGCCAGCTACTTTGGCTTCCAACAAACTTACTTGTTGTTAGCAAAATACAATCTTTTTATTCTGCTACACTTTATAGAGGTTTGTGGTTTATTTGATTTACTTTAGGAGACTTATAGCGGAGATCTTATCGGCACAGTTGTTAAACAATCCAAGACAGGCAGTGCAGCAAGGCAGATAATTTGTGTGTAAGTGAACCGTGCAACACAGATCCGTAAATCAAGAAATCTCTGCTGGTCTATGAAGATATCACCAGGATGTTCTGTTCCACAATTTTGAAACCTTTTCACTGAGAAATCCCCCTTTAACTTGTAATGTTAAAGGTGATGCACAGGTTTTCCTAAGTTAAAATAGCCATCTAACCCATGTAAAGACAATGTATTACAGTTTCAAGCTATATTTTATGCAGAAACATTTTGTTTTGGTTAGTGTGGGCAGGGTGCCTCGTTTGAGGTTTTGCCTGTATGGTCTCAGGAGTCTAATTAATTTTACTTTAAATCTGCAGCATGCACTTGGCCATGGAAGCAAATGTTAAAGCTGCCGAATATAAATCTCATTAGTATAGATGCGCACTTGGTACAATATACGAAGGAATTACTAAAGGTCACCTCTCTACTCAGAGTTCTCTCTCGTAATGAGAACTACAGTCTTGACAAAAAAAAAGATGTGTAATGTAATTTCAATTAACTGGCTTAGCTCTGTTCGCAGTTTGGTAGGGGGGAGGCCAGGACAGCATGAGCAGACCCTTCCCTGTTGCCACGTCAGGTGCAGCTAAGCTTTTCTGCTAGGTTTTGGTTAGTAAGTATTCATTTTTGAGGGAGGGGAAGCATGTAGGGGTCATGTTCTAATCTACAATTGCTTGTTTGTAATTCTCTAATAACATGACGGTGTGCTGTAGATGAAGTTGAAAATTATGATAGTGAGCTGAAAAAAGCAGACAACGGTCTCGAGGCAGGGGTTTTCTACAGCTGAAGTTTTACTAGGTAGTGGGATATCCCACTAGGAGATAGGAATTTTTTCTCTTTAAAACCAGTCTGGTGAAAGCATAGTGATACTCCATTAGGGGACAGATTTGCTCTGCCTGCAGTATGGATTTTGTGGACAAGTAGGTCTTCTCACTTAATGCTTTGATAGATTGTGAGTGCTTCATTTCTAACCTACTGCCTGTTAAAAGTCATTGAAAGTTTCCCAAAGGCACACCAAATTAATTTCTACTTTTACTGAAGCAAAGAATGTAAGCTCCATTGCTAGCAAAGAGCTGTTGCTGCAGAACCTGCTCTATTATACATCTCTTTTGTTGCTGTAATGATCTATGTGGAGTAATTACAAAAGCTTGTTTGTTTGAATGACTAAAACTAATACAGCAAGATGAATACTTCCTCTACAAAATGACATGTTTCCTGAACGTTTGGCTTAGTAGTGATTGTACAAGGAAAATGTGTTTTGCGCTACTGGCCTAACAGCACATGCTCCACTGTAAAATTAGAGGTAGCTTTCCAGAACGGTCTTTTGTTCAGTTATAATACTATATCTTCTTCTTATGCAGATTATCTCGATAATGGCAATAATAAAATGGCAATCCAGCAAGCAGACAAACTGCTCAAAAAACACAAGGATCTTCACTGTGCAAAGGTAAGTGTGATTGCGGTGCACCAACCTCATTTGATCAGCGTAGCTCGGACTCGTAGTGTTCCGCTGTGCCTTCTGATCAGTGTCAGTGATCTTCCAGAGACCTCAGTGTTTTCTGGACCCTCTGGAACATCTCGAACTGTTCGAATTCACACAATATCATGTTTGCTTGAGAACTTGTACAGATCCTCTTGGTGGGGTGCCTCTAATGACTAGAGTTGTAATTGGTTACACCTTAAGCTAATTGTCTGGCTCCCTGTCAGAGCCACTGCAAGCAACCTTGGCACATGGCCTGTGCCTTAAAAATGCCTCCCTTAGACCTTAGGTTGGGGGACCTACCTGTGGTAGTTTGGACCAAAACGTTTCCTTGGGTGGTGTACTCCTTAGTAAAACATAACAAGGTGATTTTGGAGGCATTTGCTTTTCTGCTTCTTGTTTGCTGCCCTCCTTGCTTTGCCGCTGTTGAAGGGAAAGGAGTTCTGTTCCCTGGTTTTCTGAACATATGACTATCTTTCTACTTTTCTCTTTTCCCTGTGGGTTTTCCTCTAGAGTTCATACCACTTCTAGATTTTGAAAGCTTCCCAAGCTGAAGCGAGTGTCACTGACCTGAGTCTCTTTTATGTCACTTCTGGCCAGTTATTGAGAGAAAGAAAAAAAAGAAAAAAAGAAAAAAAAAATTGGCCGGACTGGTCAGTGTTCAGCCTGCAGGTAGGGAAAATGGAGTGGCAGCTGATGCCTTGGAGCAGCCTGCATGTTTGTTAAAAACTGCAAAGCCACACTATTTGATGCAGCTTGCATTTGGAAGTTTTCCTCTACAGCCATATGGATTAGAAGCTTAATAAAACCTGAAGTTCTGTAGAAGTAATGAGGTGGTTGGGCAAAGCCGCTCCTCACCAGGAATGAGAGGATTTTCACTGGTAACTGCCAACTGTGTTTCTAACAGCTGCCTCTGTGTTGTGTCAATAGGTTCTAAAGGCAATTGGCTTGCAGAGAACTGGCAAGCAAGATGAAGCGTATGCTCTGGCACAAGAAGTAGCAGCACTTGAACCCACAGATGATAATTCCTTGCAAGCACTAACTATTCTTTACCGGGAAATGCATAGACGTAAGCTTTTTCCTTTGCCTCTCTTAAAAATCATAATGATTTACACTCTTCTGGAAGTGTATGTGACCCACAGTTTCATGGGAAATGTGCAAAGTCCGGGGTTCATGTATAGGTGTGTTAAGAGACTCGGAGAATTTGAATGATGCCTGTTTTAAATGCCTCTAAGGCTCTGGTGATCACCATAAAGCAAAGAACCTTGTTTAGGCTTCTGTCATTAACAGTATTGTGTACACCGTTCCTAAATGAATGGCATGCTAATAATCATCCATCACAATCAGCCTATGAGTTCACTTTTTTTTGTAATGAAAGCTACTGGAATTTCTCAGTGGATGTGGTAGAGGTGACAAATCACATGGTCTGCGGTTTGGAGCGTGCTTAGTGCTGTGAGACCACAGTCAAGGGGTTCAGGCCTCAGGAAGCTGTGTGACAAACAGAAGGGAAATCCTGGCCTCTCAGTTTGACTGCATTAGCTTTTTTCAGTATGGTTCCTTGTAGCAATACGGTGTTTTAAAAATACAAAATGGTGAATGTTTGAGTGACAGAGTAAAATTGCATGTGCTTTTCTGAAAGAAGCCAGCCCTTATATACTGCTTTTCTACAGCTCTAAACAGTTGTTGTTTCTGGCAGCTTCTTGTGGTTCTTGATGGTTCTCAAGGTTACTGTTGAATTGCTGGAGCAATGATAATGGGGTGAAACAACTTCTGTAGAAATGGATATTTGGTATCATTCTGCAGTACAGCAATTGCTTAGGCTCTCCTGGTTTGTTTCTTTCCATATGTGTGTGTATATGTGGAGTTAAAGTGTCATTTCTTGAGTAATACGGAATTTTTCTGTGTCTCTCTGACTTCAACATAAGCAAACCCCTGAAAATGTCAGAAGCCTTTCTGTGATTCTAAATGACTTGCATAAGCATTAAGTTCTGGTTTCTAACTTTTAGGTTTATAACTCAGAAAGGAGACGGTGGGTGTTAGGCACTACCACTTTTGGTCCTGCAAGAAAATTGTAATGAAGTGTTTTATTTATGCGTGTCAAGGATATGTAAGCTATGTGAAAGACAAATTATGCTTTGTTTTCTAATACTATGCTGAGGTGTGATTGTATGTGTAAGGGAAAAAAAAATCTGGAAGGATGGAAATGTGAGAAAGTTTTGTGTGTTATAAGTATTTAGTCATGATAGACCTATTATTAAAAAGTATAGTGTGAAGTATTTTACTTGTTAAGAGTACTAAAATAGGCAATTGGGAAATAACAGGATATGACTAACATAAGTAAACCTGCGATAAGAGTAACTAATTTGATATTAGGCTCTGAAAATGCTCATGTGTTTTCATACATGATTCACGTGAAGCAGTCATCTGCCAGGAGTAGAAATCTTCATTCAGTTTAATGCTCCAAAATAGATAAACTTTCTTAAGAAAAAAGACTTAAGTGCTTCTGAGCAGTTCAGTTGCTGCTGTTAACTCTATTTGAGGTTTGGTTGGTTGGGTTTTTTTACCACTTTCCTCCTTTGCCTAATGTTTGTAGTGCTTGGGGTCTTGGGAGAGAGAGTACCATTTCTCTGGTTGACAAGTGTAAGTGATTGCTGTTCAGAGTATCACTGATGCTATCTTTAGGTAGCTGTGCTTTAAAATTCTTCCCAAATTTGTCTTAACTCAAGCATCTGGTTTTGGTTTAGCGGAACTGGTAACTAAACTTTATGAGGCAGCTGTAAAGAAGGTTCCCAACAGTGAAGAGTATCACTCTCATCTCTTCATGGCCTATGCCAGGGTTGGAGAATACAAGAAGATGCAACAGGTACAATCAACGATTTGTGTTCTGACCATTTTAAGGTGGCTTTTTCTGTATATCTTGCGTTAATGCCTTTTTCATGTTTTAAGTAATCTTCCAGAAGGCTAAGCTGGGTTAATTGAGAAGGTTATACTCTATGTTAGTATTTTACAGAAAGGCTTAAAAGACCATTATTTAGGGGGTGGGTTATCTGAAGACAAATGCTTTCTTTTCGTTACATGTGCACACCTGGTCTGATCGAATATGTTGGTTATTTTGGGAGGTTTTTATCAATCTGTCTTGAACAGTATGGTGGTTACATGTGAGGCAGTGTATTATAAAGGAATTCTGGAATAGATAGAAAAAGATCGAGCAAGATCTTCTATTCCATGTTTTCAAACTTGATTTACTCCTTAGTTTGCTGTTATCTTTGGGAAGAGTAATCATGCCCATGCTCTTAACCTCAGGAATCTGACAAATAACTGGCATTGTATTGGTTGTAATTCAGTGAAGAAAAACTAAAAAGCACTTCCTTTAAGTACATCTGACTTCTCAGTTGGCAGAACAGTGTCATGCTGGTTAGTTTTGTTTTCATCCCTTCCAAATTAGGTGCCTGGAGAATGCCTATAAATGGAAGATTCTTTTCAAAGCATGCACGCTTGCTCTTCTGTATAAAAAAAGTACAGAGCGCCGACTAAATGAGTCCTAAGCTCCCTCTCGTTCCCACTGTGTTAAGGTGACTTGAATTTTTGTTCAAGTTTGGTTTAAATAACTAAAAGAATATATTGAGCAGAAGTGTTATTCTCCATTGTAGCCAAATTTGTATGCTCTTTGAATTCAAGCTGTAGATAGGGGCTAAGTTGTTTGATGTACACGAAGTTACAAGCTTCATATGATGATCCAAACTTGAGACATGACTGTATGTTAATTGTACTCCTGTCTACAGCCACGAGTGGGAAGAATGCCAGTCTTAGACAGATCACGGTATTTAATGTTTATGTGACCTTTTGCATGTTTAAAATGTCACACAAACATGTATCTAGTTAAGTTATCCAGCCATTGTCAGAGAGTAGGATGTTCCAGATTGGCCTGTGCTTTTGACCCAAGGACTTAGAGATGTGAGGAGTGTGTGGATGCTAACTGATTGGAGAGTGAATTTAAACCTCAGCGTCCTGTGTTTTGGGGTATTTCAGCTGAAAGTGCTGGAAAGTGCAAACTGAGACTGCAGTCAGGAAATTGGCACAAGAGTCCATCTGTGGCGGTAGACTATATTAGATGTAGTTTCTTAAAATTAATTACAGATTTTGTATGGGTAAAAGTGTTGTCCTTCATTATATACAGGTACTGGAAATCTGTGAGAGACATGCATGAATAACTGTTTGTGTTAGGCTAGAAAATCTATAATACTTTGGCTCTGCTTTGATACAGCCAAGCTTTCAGCTCAACCGTTGCTTAACCACTGCTTTGCATGTATAGGTGACCTCACATTTCAGGTATCTGAGTATGTGTATGTATGAAATGAGTGTTGAAGGGCAGTTGCTTACATGAGGGAGGCATGTGGTTTGGTGTGCCTTTTAGCGCTGACTGAGCATACTACTGCAAATCAGCACTGGAAATGTCCCCCTTGCTCCTAAAGAGTAAGTCTTCTGCTTCCTGATGTAGTTACCAGTTCTAATTAAAGCTGTCATCTGTTTAGGCAGTCATATGTGCGCACGCTCATTGCTGTTTCTTGTCAGACCTACTCAAAGTACTTGATCTTTGAAACATCTTCACCCTCTGTTTTCTTCTTCAGCGATGTGTGTTAGGGTAGAAGGGCTCACGGGTTGATAAAAGTCTTCCCATCTAGTTGCTAATTCTGTGTTGTCTGCTGCTTAGCTTGCAGTGTCTCTCATGAGAGCTTATAAACAGATATGTTTTAGGAATGATGAAACTTTGTCTTATATTTTTCAGGCTGGAATGGCACTTTATAAGATTGTACCCAAAAATCCTTACTATTTTTGGTCTGTGATGAGCCTGATTATGCAGGTGTGTACAGTGTTGCAAATGAGTTTGACTTTTGCTGCAGGTATAGTGTAAATATAGAAATGTTCTGAGTGAAAATATTCTCTAATATTTTACGTAAATGTGTGTTTGAACTGCTTCTGTATGATGCTGGGAGAAGGGCTGAGCCCTCCTTAAGTAGCACGATTGATGTGGTCCAAAATGAATGCTGTAGTGTTTTTATAATGCTACTTAACTGGTCAGCCTTACTACAACTTGAACTGTTCCCTCACCTGAATTAGTACCCTACTGTCCTCTTAGTTAGAGGGCTAATGAACAAAACCTCAGATATCTGCAGCTCCTTAGAACTGTTCCTCTCTGTAACTTAAGTTAGGAAGGCTCTAGGAGGAAATAAATGAGCGCTCTGGACTTTGCATGTCTTTAAGACTGCAGCAAGTCTGCAGGAACAGAAAGCAGGTCGGCTGTGCTGCTGTTCGTTGCGATAGCAGATTGAGGCGCTCATCAGACAACCTGATGGAGCGTTGGCCAAAACAAACAATAAGCATGGGGGCATTAATCACATTCTCTAAAATACGGTGCCATGGAAGACACAAACGTGTTCTTGCTACATGTTATTTGCCATGGGTATTTTGTGCCTAGATGTGCGAGTCTCTGGACAGTGTGATTAAGAGTTAGATTTTCTGTACATCACTGGTTTTGCTGCTGCCTTTTAACGGAGCAGTCACTCTCTGCATGTGACGGATGGCAGCTCTGAATGTGTGGTTTTGGGGGGTGGAATTGAAGCACCTGGGTGGGTTGTTTTTCCTCTTCTAATGTGAAAAAAGCAGTGGGTGGGACAGCACAAGTAGTTGACGGGCTGTTACAATAATTCTCCTCTTCCTTAGTCTATTTCAGCGCAGGATGAAAACCTCTCAAAGACGATGTTTTTGCCGCTAGCTGAGAGAATGGTGGAAAAAATGGTGAAAGAGGATAAGATTGAAGCTGAGGCTGAAGTAAGGCATGCAGATACTTTCAGCTTGATCAGAACATTATTGCGCGAAGGAATGCGCTGTTAAAGGAAGTTGATTATTTAACAAGTTTTCCAAAATAGTAATAAGTAGTGTTCTGGAAGTAAATGTGGATGTAGTGGGACAGAAGGAAAACTAAGAGCACGGAGGGTTGAGAGGGATTTGGAATCGTGTGGCCAAGGAAGTTTTTTTGGCATTTGATTTGACTGATGAAGTACTTCATTTTGCTCCCTGGGAGGCCCCAAGAGAAGCTTCAGGACTGAGAATGGAAAAAAGACCTAAATTCCTGAATACTCCACCCTCTGGGATGCTAAATATAGCTTTGCAGGCCTGGCTATCTCCTATTTCTAAAAACAGTAACACAAGCCACTTTATTTCTTGGCACACCTGTGTATTGTTTTACTAGCAAATCTCATTGCAGTCTAACCTTTCTTTTAAGGTCGAACTGTACTACATGATTCTGGAACGTTTGGAGAAGTATAAGGAAGCCTTAGATGTTGTGAGAGGAAAACTAGGAGGTAACTTATTCTGTCAATTAATCATAGTTGTGTGGAGAACACAGCAGTTCTCCTTTGCTTCAGATTTGTCCACTGGTTCCAAAAAAAAAAAAAAAAAGTCTGTAAGAAGCCTGACTCTTGGCACCAGTTTCAAACATTGATGCGAACTCTGGAGGTACTCAGTGCAAGCTGGTTTTACCCACCTGTTTATGGTATTTAAGTATTATTCGGTGATGAACTTCGCAGCAGTACGCTTATTAGCAGTAGTAAATTGATAGCATGTTAGTTTTGTAGCTGCCATTTTTAAAAAAAGTTTCTAATATCCTAGATTTTTGAGAAGTCTTTCTGGTGATTAAAATGCACTTGCAGTTTTAAGGAATTGGGATATGAAGGTTTCCGTAGGAAATCTGTCCTTTCTATCCTTTGAGGGGCCTCTCTTTTATTCTTCTACACTTACTGTTTTGCATCGTGGGCTATAATAAGAAGCTTTATGCAGAAAGTAGAGAAGGAAATGAATTGATTAAATAAATTTGCCCTTCTCTTTTTAATTTAGAGAAGCTGACAAGTGAGCTCCAAAGCCGCGAGAACAAGTGTATGGCAATGTACAAGAAGCTGTGTAGGTGGCCAGAGTGCAATGCGCTGTCGAGAAGGCTGCTGCTGAAAAAGTGAGATTATATTTCTGCTAAAAAAAAAAAATGAAGAAAACTTCGTGGCTGGTTGCGAATTGCCTTGATTAGTGGTTTTGTAAATGGTGGTTAAGAACATCAGAGGATCTCAAAGCATTTCCAAATGTTTGCACTCCAAAGCCTGAGGAAAAGGGTAGCAGAATGGAGTGTTAAGGGGACATGGTGAAGGTCATGAGGAGAGTCAGTGTCAGGACTGTAGTTGCTTATTTTTGAGGGCCGACTTTAGCGACACATTAATGCAGTAAAATTTTGTTTACCTCGTTTCTGAAGCCTGTGCTGATTGTCCAGCTCTAACTTTCATGGTGGGAGAGGAGGAGAACTGCATTTACATTTAATTTTCTGGAACTTCATTTCTTTCACTTGGCCAGACTTCATACTGGGAAATGTATGCAATGCTTTGAACAGATGCATCAGGAGAGAGCATACTAGTATGATCAAATCTGTCTCTTGGAAGTGTCAGGAGAGATTTGTTGTTTACTTTTTGTATTTAGCTGTGCCCTAATCTTAAATCTAAGACAAATACAGAGGAGAAACTTCTGCCTTAGCATTTTGTGGGGATATTAATGAGCTCTGATTGGAATGTAAATGGTAAGAGGAGAGTTTGTAGCTTGCCTCAATTCCTTATTGAAATTGCTTCCTTTGATATGTTTCAAGAAATTCAGGATGATGACATTCTTAAGATGTGAGACCTTCTCAGGGAGAAATGATTCTTATTACAGTTGTTTTTCCTGTAATATGAGTATGTGCTACTCCTTAAATTCAGCTTTTGCAAGGAATGCAGTTTTAGAAGTGAGATACTGTTTTGGCAATTCCCTAAACTTTGTTATGTGCCTGATTCTTTTTGTTTCAGCTCAGATGATTGGCAGTTTTATATAACTTACTTTGATTCAGTGTTTCAACTCATTGATGAATCCTGGACACCTCCATCACAAGAAGAGCAGTAAGTTAACAGTTTTGCTGTTTATATTTTTCGTGGTGATTTGAGTTAGAGAATCTGTCATGCCAGATTTCCTTAAGAGTATCCTGGGAGTATGTTGAGCATGTGTTATCAGTGCTTTAGGAATGGGAAAAACCAAAGACCCTTTTGTCTCTTTAATTGCACAGCTCTTTGGAAGGAGAGGTACACTACTCTATAGAGCAAGCTGTGAAATTTATAGAAGAGAGGATAACAGAAGAATCTAAGAGCTCTCGGCCACTTCGGGGACCATATTTAGCTAAACTGGAGCTGATTAGACGTTTGCGATACAGAGGTTGTAATGATGAATATAAACTAGGTAAGAGCTACGAACTGCGTGATGAATTGATCTTTTGGAGAGAGAACACAAACACAAACTTGGAGTAAGCTCTTTGCTAAATCACTGAGTTAAATACAATGTCTGTTATGAAAATGTTCGTGCTGTTGTGTATGTAAAGAATTTTGAAAGCATTGGATGGTGAGCCTTGAAGAAGAGCAGGTAGTTCCGGACTACTCCAGGGCTTGTAAAAGCAAGCAGGGAAACTGTCAAAAAGACATATGGGATCTACGAGGATACAGTCACTGACTTCGTAATGAAAAGTGCATTCCTGATGCACTGCTCTTGTAGAAAGTCCTGCTCTTGCACTGTCATCTCTGGGTGTTTTTTCATTTTAAGTTTTTTGGCAGTAGTACGAGGTTTTGCTTTTTAAAAATGTGCGTTTAAAAATCGCTTTTAAGGAATTGGTGAAGGAGATAACATGATTAGAACATAATCTGTGCTATTTTGTATTTCCGTCCAAAAATAAGGTACTGTTAGATAAGCAGAGGCTGTGCATGCATGCCTGTTATGCTGAGCTCTTACCTGCCAAAGAAGCTTGAATGAAGCTGTTGGGCTTTTTTTTCATGTGTCCTTGGTTACCAAAGACATTGAGCCTCTGTTAAAATCTGCAGTAGTGCAGCTATCCATTTTCTAAATTGCTGTATAATCTCAAAGGAGTGGAGAAAAAAGGCATTACTGAAGATTTCTCATAGTGATTTCACAGATTCAACTTCTGATGGAGCATATTAAAAAGATGAACTGGCCTTTTTCCTAGGTGATCCAGAAGAACTAATGTTCCAATACTTCAGAAAATTTGGAGACAAACCCTGCTGTTTTACTGATCTCAAAGTATTTGTGGATCTCCTCCCATCCAGCCAATACACAAAGGTAAGGAAGGATAAAGTGGTGGCAGGAACTGCAGCCCTTGTTTGCATTCTGGTCGCTTTATCTTAAAATACCCATGGGTCATATTAAAAGACTGGAAACATCAAATTTTTACCTTCTGTTTGAAATTCAGAAAACTCTCTGCAGTGCAGAAAATATAATGAACATCTGAATACAGTGAGCAATTTCAATCAGACCATTTTTATTGGAGATTAAAAACTTAAGTTTGATCCTGCAGAGTCTCAGACCCAGATACAGTATTCATTTGGCTTTTTTATTACCGTTTCAAGGTGCCATGGTGCTTTGAGATGGTCTTGGTTGAATTCTCAAATTGGAAATGAAAAGCTCATATGAAAGCTGATGAAAATTACAAGGTACAAGCTCGTATCTTGTAACGAAAACCTCCTAGAAACTGTAGTTCAATTGATAAGCTACCCCATTAAGCTTATTTTTACATGAGTATTCTCTCATTGCTTTTGTTTACAGATCACAGCTTACGAAATGGAGTAATGTAACACTACAGAAACACCACCCTGTTCATTCATTTGCAATTCTCATTGCTGTGTACTGTACCTTTTGTTTTACAAAGACATCCTCCTCTTTCCCTTTGCACTCATCACTTGTTTTTCCCGTTAAATTTATATGCTTAATAGGAGAAATCTGCTCCCTCCTCCGATGCAGGCAGGGTGTCACATAGATGTTGTGCTTGGCTCTGCTGCAGTACTGAAGAAGGGACACATTGATACTGATCAAGGGGTGACCAAGGGACCTATGGCAACTTTTCCAGAACCTCTTCCTGAAACAAGCTCTCTTTAACTGAAAAGACTATTTTTGCAGCGTCATGAGCAGCTCGTCGAATGACTTCAGCAGCTGGGAATCCTGTCGCTCACCCCATTGTTTTTCTAAGCCATTGTGTAAAATAATCAGAGCTGGGGAGGGCTGGACAGAGAATCCTGGATCAGCCAGAGGCTGTTGATAAAATGTTTGTAAACAAAGTGTAGATAGCGATGGTGTTTTCTTAGTTTATTAAAATATTTTTCGACTGCTAAGACAAGCTCTTCGCACAGCCTCACTACTAATGAGAATGGTGGCCCTGGCATATATGGCTTGCTGCTGATTTTTTATGTTAAAAGGTGTGTTTTTACCCCGCTGGTAAGAGATGTGGTCAGAAGGATATTTAACTTGTAGTTCTGGAAATGGTGATACCATTGCAAGGTAACCCTGAAGTCCTGAACAGGTTTAATCCTAACTTTTCAGGAAGCAAATTCTAAACCCAGAGCAGGGGGGAATGATATTTAATAATAACAGTTTAGGCTACAGTTTTGTCGCAGTGCTTGTAAAAACCATGACTTTGAATAAATTCTCTAAAATTTTCTGATTGGCCTTAAAACTGCTGCTGATTCAGTGAATGTATCATGTTGTGTCATACTGACATATTAGAAGGTCTTCCCAGTGTATGGCTGTCTCCTGGCTGTCATGCCTCTGAAGCCTGCGTCTGTAGCAGTTTATCTTGGTCAAGGAGACTTGTAGCTGAGGAAAGTTAGTGGTGCTGATGAGTTTTTGAAATACAAAAGTTTCAAGGTACTTAATATTTCTGGATCATTGTAGATTTATTCTCGTTTCACAGCAAAAGATGCTGAATGTTGTTGTATCCTAGGGAAAGTAGCAGGGTCATACTGAGGCTATACACAGCTGGGGGAGTGTCTTTTTATTTTTTTTAAGAGTTCTGGATAGTCTCACAGTTCAGTAGCTGAGAATGTGGCCATCTTGTAGGGCCGCCAGTTGCACAAGATACTCCAAAAATAATTGTCATGACATCAGTCTTGACTTCCGCGAGGTATAAATTGGAGTATGCAGCCTAGTGATTCAGCTGACCTTGCTCAGCTTGGCAAAACCTCAAACTGCAAAGATTTGTCAACACAGTCTTCATCAAAGTCTACGGGAAAACTGGAATTTGTGTGCATGGTGCTGTGTGTTCCTACTATCCAGCTGTCATGCTTTTTTCCTAGGGCATGCATTTGATGCGGTTCTTGGTGTTTCAAGACGAAATGTAGTAAAGCTGAATTCATTGGCTTTAACTCAGTTTTCAGTTTGTAAACACTGTTGGATTTCAGGGCAACGGGAAACCACTGTCCGGCCCTGGCTGTGTGTTGTGAGAAGTCTGCTGTCTCCCATTAAAATTGTATACAATGAGAGGCTGCTTTTCTTACAACTTCATTCAAAAAATAAGTTATTAATCAAAGATGATGACCTCACTGAGTACAGCGCATTACTTCAGAGTTGACAGAAAATGTAATAGCTAGTACAAAACCACTGTTTCCTGGAAGTATGCTGTGAAGCCTTTCAGTAACTAATTATTTTAATTGCATATGTTATTACTGTGAGTGTTAGCAGGTGCCTGAACTCTCTTGTGTGTCAATGTATTGGAAACTTGCCTGTGATTTATTTTTTTCCTCCCGTCTGTTTGATAAAACTTACTAAAAGCTACTGAGTACAACCAGAACTGTGTGCTCATCACCTTTCAAAAAAAAAAAAATTTTTGAAGCCAGCTCTTTAACCACTGACTTCAGTGTGACATCAGGGTTGATGCAGATGTGTTTCCACCTTGCTTTTTTTTTTTTCCCCTCTTGATTTGAGGGAGAAAATGATGCCTTCTGTTTGTGCAGTCCCAGATGCCCTGAAGAATTTAACAACTTTCTCTTTCAGTTCATCAGTCAATTGCTGGAAGTAATCCCTCTGTCGGCAACAGCAGAGAGTGAAATTGCACTGCCAGCCGATATCAAAGCTCTGCAACAGCACTTGTGTGTGGTGCAGCTCTCAAGATTGCTCGGTATCTATCACACCATGGATAAGAAGCAGAAGCTGACTGTGGTCCGGGAGTTGATGTTAAGATACCATCATGGATTGGAGTTTGGTGAGAAAAAACTTGAAACCTATATTGCAGTTCACTTGCAGATTTTTATGAGCAAAAGTCTAGAGCTTTTTCAGAGGGATGGAACAGCACAAATGCTGATGGCAGCCATTGTGCCACTAGATAATACTTTGCTTTCTCCTTTACGATTATATCCTTGGCCATACCTGAGTTATCCGTTTCCTTTCAATTTTTTTCGGTTCAGTCGTTTACCTTAAAGATAAATAAGACATTCCTGAGTAGTTCAGATGATACATTTGCATGTTTGCAAAATTGCCTGTGCCTTTAAGAAAAGCCAGGCTTTATCACTGGTGTACATAAGACAAATACATGGGTAAGAATATTAATTCGTAAATTTTGCAGTTGTAGGAGAGTCTTCTCTTCTTCCAGCAGATGTCAACATATGAAGTGGCCCAAAGTCCACTTCATGCAGCATGGGTACAGTTGTTTCACTTTTTAAGACAACTCTGGATTTTATAAATTAAGCTGTGGTTACTGTCTGCCAGATATCTGTGTCATTTGATAATGCTGACAATGTGAGAAGCAGCTGACAGCACTGTAGTAATTCAAGGGTAACTTTTTTCATTTTAGGGAAATCTTGTTTGAAAACTGAATTGCAGTTTTCAGATTATTACTGCCTGCTTGCAGTTCACCTGCTGCTCGATCTGTGGCTAGAAGGTATGTTCCTAACATTGTGTCTTGTTTAATACCACCCTGGATGGTTGTGATAGGGAGTCTGTGTCCAGTGTGTACCTGGCATGGCTTGTTAGGCCCATAGCTTTCTGGGGTTTTTTCTCAGTATGAGACATTTCAGGAGTCTCTCCATTCAATTAGTGTTTGATCTGAATCTCACTGACCTCTAAAGGCATTTAGTTTTTCTTATTAATTCCTGTAAGTCTTGGCAGAGCTGTGCTGAGAACTCTTGCAGCTCAATGCTGGCTGTCTTCAGAGGCTTGTTCCGAGTTTCTCATGTAGATAATGTTTTCTCTCTCTTTGCACGAGTTCTGCTGACAGTTCCCTTCTGGTATCAGAGGTGTTCCGAGAGTAATTCTTTCTCTCACAGACATACTTAGTCTTTTGCATCCCCTGCTTCTAGACCTTCTGCTGAGACTTGTTGCCCTGTCTTGAGTATTCCTGTGCTCCACGCCTGCTCTGCCTGTCTGTCTCCTAATCCCACAGAGTCTGTCTGCAGCGGTGGCTGTCCTTGGGCACTGTTTATCTTCCCGCCCGTCAGTGTAGCCATCAGTTACACCTTTGTCTTTCCCAAGGAAGATTTAGTCTTTAACCTGAGTAAATCCATTGTCAGGTTTCTGGCAGATCACCGGTGGAGCGTGGGCTCTTGAATTCCTGGCTCTGTGCTGCGCTCTTGCATAATGTTTGGGAGTGCTCTGTATGTATAAGCTAGAAATCCTGGACAGTCCAGGACTTGGGAGGGAAGGTCACTTCTGCAGTGGGCCCGTGTACGAGTGCTGTGCTCTGTACAATTGGCAGCTAGATAATCCCTGTGAAGAACTATTCCTCCACTTTTCCCTCAGAGAGCAGCTATAGTGCTGGAGTGGGTGTTATGTTTTAAGGGCAGCGACGCAGCTGACGAATGCCACGTGCATGTTTCAATAAGTGGGACCGTTTTGAGAGGTGTGTAACGTGCGGAAGCTTCAATGTCAAAGTGAAGCATGCTGTCAGTGTTCAGTGCCTCTCTCTGATCACACCTGTGTGTTTTGTCTTTGTCACCAGGTGAAGAGATGGCTGTGTGGCAGTGCCTAACTCTCTTAGAAGAAGGGTTATCTCATAGTCCTTCTAACTCACAGTTTAAATTGCTGCTCATTCGAATCTACTGCAGGCTTGGTGCGTTTGAACCTGTTGCAGAGCTCTATTCCAGCCTTGATGCAAAACACATACAGCACGACACCATCGGGTGGGTAGTATATACTGAGAATAATTGGTGATGGTGACCCTCCAGTAACCAGTCCTGAGATCTTCAGTTTCCTTTGCTACTAGAAGATTATCAGATTTTTATATGGTGTTGTGTAGAAGTGTTTTGGAATTACATGAGACGCATCTACTGAAGTATACTCTCCTTCTCGTGGAGTATCTTTCCTGTGTGATTTTGATCAGTTTGGGATTTTTAGGAGTATTAACTAAAGGGAATCTGAAAGAAATTTCTGAAATGTATATCTTGATGCCAGTTGTAGCTTGGTTTTCTGGCTTGTGTCATTGCTCAGCAAAGCTTGGGAGTGCTAGATAAAACAAACGTACCAGATGGCCGTGGCTTGGTTAGTGTGTTTGTGGGTATCTAATTAAGTAAAGCTCTTGCACACTTAACAAGGGGGATGGAGGAACTCCAAGCCCCCACATTAAAACATTAAGAATTCCTTCCGTTACTGCTAAATGCATAAATTTTAGTATGAGTGTTATGATTGCCGTCTGTTAAATCTCCAGACTTTTCATGAAGGCTGGACTGCAGTGCAGGTCTCTGTTCAGAGCTGTGTTTGAAATTCAGGATTCCCCAGGGTTGTGTGCTGATATTTGACTTGTGCTGTGTTGTGTTGCAGCTATCTTCTGACGCGCTATGCAGAGTCACTGGGCCATTATGCTGCTGCATCCCAATCCTGCAATTTTGCACTCAGGTTTTTCCACTCCAACCAGAAAGATGTAAGTTGAAAGAAACATCTGTGTCCTTGTAACAGAGCAGTTACGTCAAGATGCCTTACAGAAGTCCGTGCTCTATGTAAGGGCTTACAGAAACGTAGTGGTTGATAACACAAAGGAATAATATGTGCAACTTCGTGTTTATAGTAAAGGTTGCCTCACCTGTGTTTTTCATTACAAGAGTTTGTAACGTACTGTTATATGGGGTTTTGCTTTAGCTTTCTATTTTTAAAAGCCAGTTTTAATGCCTCTCAAAAAACAGGTACGATTACTTTTACATGAATGGATTGTGATTTCTGTGCAATAATTTAAGTGAAATGTCAGTTTGCAAATAAGTCCTGGCGTCATATAACTTGAAGCGTTTTGGAAAGTCATGCAGCAGCCAGAGATGGTGGGTCAAGACAGTGATGGCGTATTTACAGATCCGTTATGTTACAATCACCGAGGCAGCATATTTTAATGATGGCTGTCCTGGGCACACAGGGATGGTGGGGAATGCACATCACTTTAAAAAGTAGAGAAAGTGCAAGGAACAAGGTGGGAGGATTTCAGAGGGGAAAAACTGAGTCTGGAAGTCTCAGCTTCACTGAAGGCAGAGCAGAGCCTGTGACTAACTGCATTATTTTGAATTGATAGGATCAAACTGGAAAACCTGGCTGTGTGCTAATGGGAATGACCTGTTTCGGTTCACCCCAAAAAGCAGTGTGAATGAGAAGAAAGTTGTCTTGAATGAGAAACTTGGGACTGGAATGGAGGAGGTAGTGAGGGGAGAGTAGCTGTATTCCTCCAAAGAGATCAGGCGCTTCCTAAAATGCGTGCCATGCCCTAGGTATCTAGTGTGCTTGTAGCTTGCTGGTTAGTAAGTGTACTTGTCAGTAATCTTACTTGGAAAGTACACTCTGATATACATTCTGATACATTCATAGGGACAATATCAATTCTGTTTCAGAATTCCCATGGAATCCATGAAAAATGAGTTAAGTAGGAGAAGGGTGGAACTACACGTTCTTCAAGTTTTGGTGGAAATATATTGGGCAAATAGGAACGGAAATAGTCCAGAATTGTGGTAGGGAAATATATGTATGTCAGTCCATCTCCCTAAAGCTTGCAAGGTAGTCCCATTCTGAGGAGTGTGAATATATCCTGCATATTTATATTTTACAGTTTGATCACTGTTGAGAGGTAGGTGGAGAAAATTAATTTTACTTTACTTCGTAAGAAACAAAGGTGCAATCCAGTTGTAGCTCTTCCAGTCAGCCGCTAGCTACGTTGGCTCCGACAGCTCTGCAGTCATACAACTTGCTTTCCCACCATCTCAGAAATAGATAAAAGCACAAGACTCGTCTGTACTGACTAGTAAAGATTCTCACAGAGTAATCCCTCAGAAGAGTACCCTTGCTCTGTCAGCAGCCCAGGTTATTTCTATGTACAAGATACCAGTTGCCATTTACTTGTGCCTGGAAGGTAGATGCTGAGTTACTGTGACCTGTCCCTACAGAAATTTCACTGTGGGGAGCAGGATGCAGAGGAGTACACAGATTGTATGATAGAGGAGCTTGCTTTCATCTGCTTCCCTCACTTGCTCATTGTTCAAGCACTGGTTCTACTTGCTAAGAGTCTGTGGGTTCCTGGAAGGAATGTTTTATGCTGGAATGAAGCCCTTGGCTCCAGACAGCTCTCTCCTACATGACTGTTGTTGGTAGTGGTGGATTTTTTTATTTTTTCTTTTTATTAATGAGGAGTAACTTGCTCAGTCTTGTTTAAAAGTCACTTGGTGGATGTTAATGAAAAGCATACCTGGAGCCAACTGTCTGAATAAAACACTTGACTGCTGGGTGCCAGGTGAAAAGAAAAGTGAACTGAAAAAACTATCGGATGTGATTTGTTGGCTTGGGAACATGCATTGTAAAGCATCAAGAAATCATCTTTCCCTGGAAAACAATCTGAAGTAACTTCAGGTGTGGTTACCTTGGAAGTAGGTTATTCTCTTTGGCATGAGTGATACAGATGCTTGCAGCAGAGAAGAACTGATTGTCTCCAGTAGCTCAACATCTGTACATGAAGACAGACACGTTCCAAGTGCTGTTGCCAGGAAAATGCTACGCAACTCGTGTTCCAGAAATCCTGAAAAGGCAGTGCCTGAATGGTCCAACCTGCCTCACGACCACACCTTAAAAGGTTGAAATTGCAAGAGGGGCGAAAGCGATGCAATCAGCATTATATAATTCTTCATGCTACAGGATAAGGATGTGACCCTGGAACACACTCACATTATGTCTCATCTTGGAGACAGAGTATTGCAACCAAAGGACCGTGAGCCATTGTTGATCTTGGGTAGCCAAATCGCTCGTGTGTTCTGGACACTTCCAGTGGTTATTACCTTAAGATCCTTTTAGTTGGGAAATGCATCAAAAGCTGTACTAATTTGCAAATAGCAAGCGTCCTTAAACCAACTGTAAGGTCCAAATTGCAGGAAAGTGAAGGCTCAAGTCAGGGTATTGTTCACCTAGGATAATAATATGACAAGAGTAGAGGCAAAAAAAAGGGATTCCTTACCATAAGACATGTCCCAAGTATCACAGGGTCAGAATCTGCTACCAGTTTCTGTGCTGTTGTGGTTCTGCTAGGGTTGCCCCTTCATACTCAGAGTCCTGATACCAGCTTCCCATTCGAGTCCCATAACAGCATCTAACTGCAATGTTAGAGGAGGACTATCCTTCAGCAGTTACCTTTTTACAGGATTTCGGATACTGCCTGCACCTCTCTAGCTTGATGTTTAAGATAGCTGGAATGTCCGCTGCAGCACAGAACGTGTCCTGCAGGATGCTGTGCGTGGGACTCTGCCTAGAACAGGAAGTGTGGGATATAAATGAAGTGGTCTGGCATAAAAATATAGCTCCTGATTGCTTTGGATAAATATGTTTTCATTCTGACTTGCTGAACTTAACAGCCTGAGGTGAATCCTGTTTAAGAGTGGGTCCCATGAGTAACAGCCATCTAGGATGCTGTGCAGTCCTGACATAATATTTCTGCTCTGGGAGAGGATGCCAAGGACAGAGAGGAGAGAGAAGGCGGTATTGCTGTATTTGGCCAAAACTAAAAAGGCAACTTTATCCTTCTCGAGATAGTCCTCCTTTAAATATGCAGAATCACAAGTAATCTCTAATTTTCTTGTGTCCGTCCGTCTTTAATTTCTCCAGATACTGCAGGCAAACAGAACACCAACGTGTCCTATGGGGATTTAAAAACCACGTCGATGCAGTTGAATTAGCACCCATAGCGCAATCCCGCAGCCTGACAATGAACTCTGCAAGGCTGTTTATCAGAGGGTATGTTGTTGAATATTTGGCATATCTTTTTCATACAGTGCAAATAACCAAATTTCTTAGGGGGGAAAAAAAAAAAAGACAGACTACCTAGAGGACATTTCTTATTTTGGAGGGGAAAAAAAAGGTCTTTCATCTGCGAGTGCTAGCTTCTAGTCTCTCAGAGCCTTCCAGACAGGTTGAGTCTGTTAGTACCATATAAAGTTCAGTGAACCAGAGGCATTCTTTTGTGCCTCTCATCTTCAGCACATTTCATAATCTTGTTCAGAAGAGAATGTTTGATTTGACAGAATTTCTCAATTGTGGAGTAATTCTGATGTAAAAAAATACAGCCATCTGTTTTGACTGGGGGCATAAATAGTTCACTCTGTCTCTACAGCTAGAAATTTTCATTAAAATACAGGGTTTGTTTGGGGCTCCATCATATAAATCTCCTTCTGGAGATTGCTTGGACTGATGTGACATATTAGTTGCGTGCCTTGCATTGCTGCATTTCATCAGAGGGGAAGCAAACTATCCCATGGACCCTGACAGTTTCCTTTGGTGTTTAGATTGTATTGTATGTGTATACACTGCATGACATTATCTTGTGATACTGTATTCAAAAACCTAATAAAAAAGAGAAACAAAAAAATGTGTGAGTAATTTTTTTAATCTATGTTGGCGGTAATATGTAATGCACATCCAAGTCAGTTCTAGAAAATCTGGGATATATTTTTTTTTTTCTCTGAAAGTACTTCTCACAATGAAGCAATGATTTAATGATTTTAACAATGCATCTAAAAAGAAAAAAAAAAAAGGAGAGAAAAAACAAAACCAGTCTTCCAAAATTATATTTCCCCTTGAAGTATTTTTCAGTGTCAGTGGAGACAGCAACATGATGTTTCTTAGTGTTGGTTTGGTTATTAAATCGCACTGCCCGCTGGAACATCTGGGCATTCTCAAATTCAAGTAGCAAAACGGCTGGGGTGACTTGGGCAAGCAAAAGTGCAAGCTTCTCCCAGGGAGAGGTACAGAATCTGCCAGATTCTGTACCTCTAGATTAATGGCAACCACAGAAATGCAATTTCTTGGCAGTGACCTTGTTTGAACTCTGGTTGTTTTGAATTCATGGAAGTAACTAATACAGAGATGGTGTGTGTTTTCTTCCAGACCTCAGAATATATCATTCAAGCCTACAAGTATGGTGCATTTGAGAAGATCCCAGAATTCATTGCATTTAGAAATAGGCTGAACTCTTCCCTTCACTTCGCGCAAGTTCGCACAGAACGGATGTTGTTAGACCTCTTACTTGAAGCAAATATGTAAGTACAGCAGCAATAAGTGCAGCACCTTGCACGTGGAAAAAAATTGGAGATTTGTGCCCAGACAGAACACTGGCTAAGTGAGGCCGTAGTGAGTTTGACTCTTCTGACATCAGAAGAGTTGAACAGTGGAGAGAACGTTGTTTAAGTGAGCAGTGTTTTCTGTTTCCAGTGATCAAATGTTTGATTTAATGTTGTTGCTTATTCTTACATACAGATCAACCAGTTTAGAAGAAAGTGTAAAGTCCATGAGTCTGAGTCCAGAGGAGGATGACATTCCGTGGAAAGATTTGCGTGACAACAGAGACCTGACAGTCTTCTTTAACTGGGATCCAAAAGACAGGTGAGTACAAATATCCTCAACTGTAGAGTCATGCCTTTTCCTTACAGCACACGTGGCGAAGAAAATTCTTTCAGGGCAACTGCTATATTTAAATGTTCTCTAGGCTGGCTAACTGCAAGCTTAACAAGCATCATTCATCACTTCTAGCAGTGCTGCCTTTTTACATATTAATACAGTTTTCTGAATTTCTGACCCCGCCTTCCTCTTCATACAGTATGTGATAACTGGGTAGGCTTTTGTACCTGAGTGAAGCTTGCTAGTTTGCAAAACTGAAGCATTTGCCTGAAAACATTTGGTGCCTTTCTCTAGGGACATTTCTGAAGAACATAGGAAACTCTCACTGGAGGAAGAAACCATGTGGTTGCGAATCCGGTCTTTAACTTTAAGGCTAGTAAGCGGACTCCCAACTCTTAGTCACACTATTCAACCAAAGAACTCTGAAAAGACTGCAGAGAACGGCGTCTCATCCAAGATTGATACAATTCGATCCCTGCTTCAGCAGCTGGAAGCGGCAGTGGATTCAGGGAAGAAGTTTCTAGAACAAAAAATTCAGGTACCCATTAAGGAAAAAGCTATCCCCAAATATTAAATGAACGTGAATGCAAGCAGAGAAACTGAATGCATCTCGTAACGTCCAGCAGTCTGCAGAATGCACTTAACTGACCCTGAGTTTGTAGTGTATGAATCTGACCGAGAGATGTGCCAGAGACAAACACTGTGTTCTGGATAAGGAAAAGCTGCAACACCTTTATCTTTTTCTTTGCTTCTTGCCTAGTATCCTGTCCTTGGCCCTCCTCCTACCCGAATGGCTGGCTTCTTCAGTAATGGCAGCTGTCAATGCCAGACTAGCTTGTTTTATCTTGTTAGTGATATTTATGAACTAGATACCAATGGCTTAGGTAAGTGTTGGAGGGGCAGGGGTTTAACCAGATTGTCATGATGCGTGGTGGGAGGGAGCGAGATATGTCTCCATTTAGTAGCAGAGTTGGCTGATGTGGACCCAGACTGTTACTTGTGTGTTAATTTTTCTGAATGACACTGTTACCTGGGAGACAATGCCTTAATATAATGTTTTAGCAAGCCTTCATTTTTGTACAGTATATGTAGATGTAGTACTGGATCCTCTTTGAAAGCAGTTGTATTTGCTTTTGACTGCTAAAACTAAATTACATTTAAATGTCTCTTAGTTTTCTGGAAGCCGAAAATACACAAACTTGTCGTTTATAACTACTTTTTTTTTTTTTTCCTTTCAGAAGATTCAGCAGAAATCCAGGAGAGGATAGGGAATAGTTTCAAGTCTTTAGCAGAACGACTAGCAGGTAAATGGTAGCACAAGAATAAACATGGGTAGCTAGGGTAGTGCTTCATGGTGCTCCGAGGATGTGGTGCTGAGTGTGCTGCAATCATGGAGAGGTGTGTTAATGCATCTGCAGACGCCTCTGAAAAATACTTGGGAAGGAGGCTGAGATTCCCCTTGGCTTGTCTGATTATTAAGCTGTTGCATGCCACAGAATGTCGTTATGTCCTATCATTTCGCTACCTTGCCACCTAGCTGGCAACCGTTGTCTCCCTGGTACTTGGTCCAGGTGTGCTAATAAATGGAGTGGAGATACTGTTTGTAATGAAAAGCAATGCAGAGGAAACTTCAGAGCTGGACCTTCTCGAGAGGCTTTGGCCAAATTTATCGTTAGCAGCTTAGCGGTCAGTCCTCTGACAGCTTTGCACATGGCACTGAGATACATACTGTATGGAAGATAGGCATTTAAGTTGATCTACATGTTCTGAATAAGTCTTTTGTCTTTTTTTTCTTTTTTTTTTTTTTTTTT
Source organism: Phaethon aethereus (assembly GCF_964289735.1). Classification (NCBI taxonomy): domain Eukaryota; kingdom Metazoa; phylum Chordata; class Aves; order Phaethontiformes; family Phaethontidae; genus Phaethon; species Phaethon aethereus. Next base: position 2,120,463 of record NC_138593.1, read on the forward strand.
GCTTTTCAGACTTGTTCAATAAATGTAAAGGTGATTTGATTGAAGTCAGAGATGGCACCTTGAAAACTCATCCAAACCTGTTAGAAAACCTAGTCTTCTTTGTTGAGGTATTTTTTTTTCTTTGGAAACTAGAAATTTTTGAGTGCTCTAGGGTAGAAATGTTGGGACTAAAACACAGGGAAAGTTCTTTGATCTCAGTCACTCGTGAAAGCAGAGTTGTTTGTTGCATATTCTAACTACTCTGAGTCTTATCAGTAGGAACACTAAAATGAGTTTAGAAGCCTCATGTAAATGCAACCTGTAACATACTTGTACCTTTTTTACAGACGATCTCCATTGCCCTGTGGGTATCAAGTTACTGTGACAGTGTCCTCCGACCTTTTAAATCCAACCTGCAAAAAAAGAAGAAGAAAAAAAAAGAATGCAGTGTAGCTATGGTAGACGATATTCCTTTCTTTTCTTCCTCCACCTCCAGTCCAACAGCCTATTTATACTGAAAGAAAAATCAGGATAGATGACATGTTAATAAACTGTTTTTCATACAACTTGCCTTGTAGAGGCTGACGTGGCTTAGAGATTACTCAGTACTAATTTTTAAAACTCCTGTTCTATTTAAAATCAAATGGTGATGTGCCCCATCTCTGATGTCACATGACAGCGTTTTAATAGGAAACAGTTTAGAGTATCACAGGCCTTTCTGCCTTGAATGCAGTACAGTAAACTAGTTAACTGCTGGTATTGTTTGGGTAGGTACATTATAGCTTAGCATTGCGGGGAGAAGGAATAGAATGATAGATGTTACAAAGTGAGTTGTCATAGAAAATAGTCATTTGAATAGCCATTAATATGTGTTTATAAATTTATTTTTATAGCCACCTGTATTTACACATTTTCTGGATTATGTTACTGAACTACAGACATTAACTTCCAATGTAATAGATCACATCAAAGGGCTTGAAATGATTCTGACTGCACTAAAGCTTGAAGAGCTGTCCCTCAAGGACACTCTGCTTTTACAGGTAAGAACTTGCATTGTTATTTGTGTGCTTTATACATTTGCGTGTGACCCGTAACAACCTGTATGTACAGGCCTATGGGATAACTTTGTTGAAAGCTGCTTTTCTCCAAAATGTTTTCTTGGAAGGAAAAAAAAAAAAGGAAAACAAACGGAAAAAAAAAAACAAAACACCTTTTATGACTGACTTAACTGCTCTTAACCAGAGGTTAGGGACCAGACTGTTAGAAAGCTCAGTTTGAGAGTGGTGAGTTAGGGTTTTGTGGTTTGTTTGGGTTTTTTTTTTTTTATAATGACAGTGACTTTGCCTCATCTGATCAGCTCTAGCTCACTGCACAAAATAATCTCAAAAAATGAGATCTAAACACAGGAATTTTGAAAATACTTTCATTTTTTGTGGTATGTTAGTGAATAAAAACTTTTAACATTACTTTGCTGTCTGCGATATGACTTACTCTCTTCTCTGTATTTTAGCATGCCAAAACGGATACAAAATACTTATTCCAGGACACATTTGAGATTCACCTACTGCTGATTAGTCACTTCCCTGGAAACAATGACTTGGTCTTTACAGAAGAGCAAGTGGCAACTTCTTCCCCTCCCAGCTATATAGGGAAAAAACAAAGGCAGGAGTAATAGGCACTACACATGCCAACTTTTAGACATGTGAAGCATGGGCTTAGTGAGGAAGCTTGGCTTTTTAAGCCATTGCAATCAGATAAGAGTTAAACCTTGTGATAGACAAGTTAATGTTACTGTTGTAAGGGATCTTCTAACAGTTCAGTGCTTACTATTGAACGTGTTTGTTTAAAACAGCAGTTGAGATCTGGAAAGTATCTTTGAAATAGTCTCAGAGTCCAGCTAAAAAGCGTAGAGGTGACTGAAAGCATAGAATTGGAATTTCCCTTATGGTGCTCTTGAAACACAGGTGGGCATAAAAAGTGCAGCGCAGCAAAGCGGTGGAATAGGCATCATCTTCTGACACGCAGGGGAGAGGGGCTGGGGGAGTGGTGGGTCATGCTCAGTGTCAAAGAAGAATTGCAGATTCCAGGAGAAAGGTTTGAGAGGGGGGGTCATCCCCTCACCAGTATTAGTTTGGGGGGGTGGGAGATGCTGATTTGAGAAAGCCCAGGCAGAAGTTGTGTTACCCAGGACCCCCACAAATTCAATGAGGAATCGGCGCTTATGACAAAACCAGGGAAATTTGGCGTGCAGGTTTGTCTAGATGGGAGATCTAAAGGCTTTTGAATTGGGGAGGATTATTTGAAAGCTGCACCCATGTATTTCAGAATTGCACTTCTGTCCACCTAAGCTGCTGTTAGCCAGCTTGTATTTTTTCAATTAGATTGTCCTGTTCATTTCAGAGCACGTTACTTAAAATTTCCTTTTTCTTGTTGCTGTATGAGGCTGATGTAGAACTATCTCAAATACATATTAAAAAAAAGAAACTGCAAAAACTGACAAAACAAAGAAATCCCTTAGACTATATTTAATGCAAATTTGAATAAAAACGAAAAAGTACGTTTTCTTAATATCATCAAAGAACCTTGTCTCTAAAGGAATAAGACACTTTCAGGTAATAATTGATCTTTGTGATTTTCCTGGTTCCTTGCTGACTCAGCAAATTCCTCCATCTTTCCTTTGAGGCAAGGCATCAAATTACTACACAAGGCAAATCTGGAAAACCCAACCATTAGATTCACGTGGATTTGAGCAGAAGCATCTGTGGCAGTCTGCAGCTTTTCCTGTGTTTTTTTCACATTGTTTGCTATTCTGTTTGTCTGAAATTGTCGCAGTAAACCCTGACAAATGCAGCCTGTATAGCTCTACTCGGACCTGGAGCTATGTTTGCAGCTCTGTGTTTAGAGCTAAAAGGTGCTTTTGAAAAAGTCCTCATGTTCAGGCATTGGTGAAAATTCTGGGGTGAATGGAGTGATAGTAGCAACGTGTCAGCTGAACCTTGCCACTGACACGAGATTTTTCCCACATGGGATTGGTTTACTCAGGCTGTGCCTCGCAGGCTTTTTTGCTGCTATCTGCACAAGTGTTGCAAACGGTGTCCTGATAGCAAGTCACCTCTTGACAGGACAGTGGTTGTGGCTACTGCTTTAGGTGCCAGGATTTGCTCTTTCTGCATACAGAAATACAGCATCATTCACGATGGCTCAGTGCTAACCGCACTCTCCCTGCAGGAGCAATGCCAACAATGTTGCATGATGGTGGTCCTAAAAGCCTTGGGCATTTTAGAAAACTGCATGTTAAAGGGAATCTAATCCATTTGGGAAAGCTAGGTACTAGTATTGCTGAATCAGCAACACCTGAACCTGTCCCAGGTGCTGTGGCTCACTGTGCTTTGGAATTCAGTGTAAGAGTGTCTTGGCTGGTCAGTGTTCATTTGCTGTTTGACTTCACCTTTCTGTATAAGAAACTCTGTAATAAGTGCTGACTAAAATAAAATGTTATGCACACTCTCAATTTCAGCCACAAATATTTTGCACAAGGATGTTTCCGGAAGTTTTGAAGAACTGTTAATGTGTTACCAGCCCTGTCTGGGCAATACCAGTATCTACAGGGGTTATTGCTGCTGAGCAGGTGCTGCTTATTCTGTGCTGATAGCATTCCCTTTGTAAACTTGTGGTCCTCCTGAAATTCTTATCAGTGTTTGAGATAGTGGGGGAAGTTTAACAGGAGGATTTAAGCAGTTGCTGTAGAGTGAATGATTTCTCTTTTGCGTTTTGCAGGAAGAAAAAAAGTTTACAAAGACTGTGCAAGGGAAGGTCCAGAGCAGTTACCAGCACTCAGTTCAGGAAATTGGAGAGCTGCTGAAAAAGAGACTTGATACCATTAAAAAACTAAAGATTTGAGAAATGCATCCTTGACAGACTCCACAGGGGAGTGACACCAGAGTCCCAGACAGAAGCAACATCCAATATACCATCACTTTAATCCAGAACTTCCTCATAATGCATGAAGGACTTAAAACTCATAAAACGATTTTTTTAGGTATTACAGATGTATTGAGCTGATTTAAATTATTGTACATAAATGAGAAGCAGGGACCCTTATCGGGGTTTGACCACTTTTTATACATGTTCATAAGCATATTGCAAGAGGAGAAAATTAACTTTCTTCCCTTTTGATCTCTAGAAACAACTGGAGATGGTCTTTAGAAGCAGCAATAGAAATCCAGTGTAAAGCGTATCTCTCAAAGGAGTTGTATTTTCATCACCATACAGTGTTTATAATTTTTGTATGGTCCTTGCCTTAGAAGTGCAGAAATTGTAGAGGCCCACATTCAGCCACCTCCCATGAAATGAGCCTGTTTTGGAGCTGCCTGTTTTGTCCACAAGCCGCCTGGTTGTACTGAATTGATTCCGTGTGTTGGTGCAGCAGAGCGAGGTGAGGTGGCACTGGAGGAACACACCTTCCAGCCGAGCCCAGCCCTTCGTCACAGGGTGGGAGTTAAGCCGTGTCTGGTGGTGAGGCAGTCTCCTCTAAGGAGAGAACTGCTGGAGGGAAGAGGTGGTGTTAGTGTACGCACAGGTTGTTTTCACTTTCGGAAAAATTGCAAAGCTGATGAGGAGCAAACTTGGCCATTAAGCTTTAGAGCGCGAGAGGGGAATCAGTGTTCCAGCAAAAAAAGACAAAACCAGAAACCTTGTATATAATAGCTGCAGTGAAGTCTGACGCTGCGGTCTGGTTTCGTGTCAGTTTAATGTAAAACAGCAATCATCATGACTCCTAAAAAGTGTACTTAGATTACTGAAACTTTAAGACTTAAATATTTTAATAGAAATTAAATCCTATTGGCTTTGGTTTTAAGTTGGCAAAGGTAACTTTTGCTACCGCTGTGGTATGAGGCTGAGAATACTTTTTGTAACTATGCTTGCTTTTTGCAGTTGATCTTTGATTATTCAAGTATTAGCTTATTAGGCATTCTGTTAGAAAGTGCAATTGCATCATCTGCTCCCACTGAATCTGCATTTCTGCTGCTTTGGGTTTTTTTGGGTTTTTGTGGATTTTTTTTAATTATTTGTAAAGGAGTAATGCGGCCTAAAATTGGTAGGCTAAAAAAAGTTACATGTACCTGCAACACAAGGGACAGGTCAGACTTTACAGATTCCTCATCTTCTGATTTAAAGCAGCTAGTATCTGAAGTCTATATTTAAACTTTAAAGAGAGCTGACAATCCTACCTTTGTCATCTCTTCTGAGTATGTTTTGTTAGTAATTCTAGAATGTTGATGAGAGTATTTTTTTAAAATAAATCCCCTGTGTTTAAAAAAAAAAAAAAAAAAAATCACACTGCTGCTCTTGCTGGATTTAGTTTTGCTTTGCCCCATCCTGAAAGGGAAAGAAGAATGTCTGCAGGTTAAAATGTCTAAATTGTAATGGATGTCCTGATGGTTTAATTGCAATGTCTGGTAAGTGCTCTGGGCTGGAGAAATACCAAAACGTGTTAAGTCTGTTTTATAGTAATACTTTTCCTGGAGAAAAAAGGAAAAAAAAAAAAAAAAACACCAAACAAACAAAAAAACACCAACAACACACAACCCACAACTGAACTCTTATATGTTGTATAGAAATACCTTTTTGGAACGAAGGTTGTGCTCCTTAAATTAAAGCAAGACTGATGCCTGAAGCTGATGCTTTGAAACGTGTAGGGTGAGTGAAAACAGTCCCATTGCTGAGATGATGCAATTCATAGAGAAGAACTGAGACAGAAATCTGCACTGCCCCTTTTCATCCAAGGAGGCAAAGTGCCATTGCTGGTGTTCCTGTCCCCTCCCTCCCCGTGGCGGTGCTAACTGGAGAGGGCTTTGTGCAAACTCCAGCACTGAATGCAAAGTTGACGCAGCACCCTCGTCCAGGGGCTGGTTTACGCTGGAGTTTCTTTCCACTGCTGCTGCAACAGGTTGAACTCAACCAGTCGTATCGATAAGCAATGGTGAAAAATGTAAGTGAAGTGTAAGGTTAGTATAACCGATCGTTTAAAATGCTCCCACATGCCTGAAAGCTGAACTTGCTTTAAAAAAAGGTTTTCTGCATCAGCTCCCCTAAAAGCAGAATTGAAAGTGCTGGCGAGGATGTGTGTCATCTGAAGCAAAGTCTGACAAGAGATGGAACTATGGCTTGCTCTTGCTTCCCGTCACAGCATTTGGCACAGCGCAGGTCCAGTGTGGGCTGGTGTCTCAAAGAATCCCTGCACCCATGCAGGGCAAATACTGACTCCTCCTCGGTGTTAGCTGCTGTCCCCTTTGCAGTTCCAGCCACTGGTGAACGATAAGCTTCTCAAATACAATTTTTGGATTACTCAGTGTTTTACAAAACCGGGTGCCATCTCTTCACAAGCTGTAGTTTCTCCATCGGAGGAGAGGGTGTACAAAAATGACTCCGTACTGACTGGGGGCTTGGTTGAGGGAGAAGAAGAATTTCTCTTCCCCCTATAAATTGTGTACAGTTAGATATATTATATATTTCTTACAAAAGAGCATTTCCCTTCCAGAATATGTCCCACAGGGACCTGGTAAGAAATTCAAGCTATAACCCATTGCTGCTGTTCCCCTTTTCCACTCTTGGGATTTGTTTTTGTTTGTTTTGGATAATTTTTTTTGTGATGAATTGAAAAAACATACCTAGAAGAAGCTACCAAGACTACTGTTTACAGACTGAAAAAATACTGCTTTTATACTACTGGGATCACGAGCCACGATCCTTTTACAGATTTCCTCAACTCTTCCCTTTGCTTCAAATCAGTGTCTGATGTAGATAAAGGTCAGAAGTCCTCCCCTGCTTTGTCTACATACAGGACAAAATGTACAATGCCTGTTTGTGTTGCTCATCATTTGTGTACTTTCTAACTTCAAAAATTGCATTTATATTTTGCAATCATTGATAATCACGACTTTATTTTAACCGCTAGTAATCTTAGAGGGTTTTTTTTTGTTCTATCTGCAGCCTTATCTGAAGTTTCTCTTAATTATTCATTGTTAATTTATGACTGTAGAAGATGTGTATGCCTCAGCCTTCTACGGACTTAGTGACACAACTGCAAATGATCTGCTTTAAACTGGATGGGTTTATAATTTATATAAAAGTCAGTTTCGTTACAAATCGGTATTGCTGCCTCTTTTTCATTTTTCTGTCTGGAGAAGTGCTGGCCAATGCTGTCTAGTGTTGTCAGCCCCTGGGGCAGGGGCAAGGGCAGCCAAAATCAAGTTACCTGCAAAGAGGGAAGATGGAAAGAGGGGGAAAAACGCTCATTGCTTTCTACCTGCAGACTGGGTTCCGACTGATGTCTGCTGGGCCGCTGTGTCTGTCCTTTGATGCGATCAGCTGTCGGGCTGCTGTTCAGGCTCTCTGCATTGCTTGTACTTCATCCTGGCTTCCACTGGTAAGGAAAATAAGGGCCGGCAGCGCATGAGCTCTCTCCTCTAGCAGCACCATAAAATCTAAAGCGCTTGAGAGCGTTGTGCCACCCTGCCTGGCCTGCTGCTGCGTATGAACAAGTACCGCACCACCAGCTGCTCTCTCCTCGCCCTGCTCAGCTGCGCGCCCGCAGCGCTGCAGGCTGTCCCGCGCGGCCCGATCCTGCCCTCCTCTCCTGTGCGTTTGCTGCTGGCCGCCGCCCGCTTCGCCTTCCTTTCTCCGGCAGCGGCAGCGAAGGGGCTGCCCCTGCGCCCTGCCCGTTCCACGCGCGGCGCGGAAGCAGGACGGCGCGGAAGCAGGACGGCGTCCGAGCAGCGCCGGGGGCGGCCGCAGATGCTGGGTCCTGGACCGCAGCGCTGCCCCGGTCCCCCGGTTGGCCCCGGGGCCGGCGGGGCGGGGCGAGCGCCCGGCGGCGGCCGGCACTCCGCGCGGTCACGTGGCCGCGGCAGCCCCGCTCCCTCCGCGCTCCGCCATGGCTGCGGCGGCCGCCGCCGGCTCCCTGCTCCTCTGCCTGCTCGGGCTGGTGCTGCCCGGCGGCACCGCGCTGCACACCAAGGGCTCCGTGCCCCTCGACGCCATCACCTTCTACAAGGTACGGCCCGCCCGGCGGGCGCTTACCGGCTCTGCCAGAGCGCTCGGGGGGTGGGGGTGGCCGCTCCGGGAGCGCGGCGGCCATGTGCCCCGTCGCGGCGGCCATAGTAACAGGCGGACAGCCGCGGAGGGCCGGGGGGGGGCGATGTGGGCGCTCGGGGGTGCGGAGCGGGCTGCGGGCGCGGGGCAGCCCCCCCGCCGCCGCCACCGGCGCCGGGGAGCGCCCGGGGCCGGCGGAATGGCCGAGGCGGCGGGCCCGCCGCGGAACAGCCAATAGGAGAGCGGCAGCCGCGGCGGACAGCCAATCGGCGTGGTCCAAGTGGAGCCGTGCCGACGGGGGCCGCCAGGGCAGCGCTGCGGACGGGGAGCACGGGGGGCCCGGCCCGGCTCGGCCAGGTCCGGCTGCCGCCGCCGCTCTTCGGCCCGGCGCCGGGACGGCTCACCGCGCCCCCGGCCAGGGAGCCGAAGAGCCGCTGTCGGCGGGCTCCCGCGCTGCCAGTGCCGGTGACCCAGGGCAGGACCGTGCAGAGGAGCGAGCCGGCGCCGTGCACGCTCTCCGCTTGGGCCGGTTTCACTTCTTTTTCGTTCATGAAAGAGAAAGCAACAGGCTTCTGTCAGACTGGAGTCTTGCACGGTTTCTTTCTCCAGTAAATCGCTTCGAAATGCAGGCATCTTCCTAGAGGGTGGCAGGATTTTGATGTCCGTAGCAAGTAGCACTGCGAGAGGTGTCACAGGCCCGGCTGGAGGCAGATGGCGAGACGCCTGTGGCAAGGGCATCGTCGTGTGGCGGGATCAAAGCGTGTGCTGTAGCAGCGTGAGCTGAAGAGACAGCCGTCAGCTGAGCTGTTTGAAAAGTATCTGCCCTAAACGATCTGCTCAGGCGCGAGCAAATGCTTCTCGCCACATGCCAGCCCCCCGCTTGATTTTTCTGCTATGACAAACCATTTTTGGTGTTTTAACGCTACGGCGTTCTACAACTCTTAGGAGCTTCCAGCTCTTCTGCGACAAGAAGAATTTGAAGTAACTGGCAGAACACCGCAAGAGGGACTTTAAAAGACCAGCAGAAATATCAAAGCTGCATTACCTGCCATGCTCGCTTCGTACCAGGACAGTAAAGAAAGTGATCAGCAGGCCCAGGACTGAAAACTTGTGTTAACTGCTGCAACCGGCTGTTACGTCAGCGCCCCAGCAGTGCTTGCAGTGTGCTTTGTAGGTGGGGACCTGTGTTGCAATCTGACCCTGTTCGCTAGAAAAAACTTTTGCAAGGTCTTCTCCTGGAGGGAGGGAAAAAAAAAAGCCCAAACCAGGTAGCAGATGCATTTCCAAGCTTGTTTGAAAGGGCATCATTCAGGTGGGGCAAAATTCAAAAGCAGTGGCAGAAGCGAAGAGGAATCGATGGAAACACGAATTCTTCGTTTACTGAACCGGCACAAGCACCTCCAGCACCTCCGCTCCCTCCCCACACCTCCTCTCTCAGCTAAGAGCTGCAGTTCTCATGCTGGGACACTTCAGAATGACATGAGATTTGGCCTCTATCCTCTTAATGCCCCACTGGAAATTGTTTAGCTGAGTTTCTTCCAAGATACTAATGAGATTTACAGTAAGCAAATCATGTATAGTTAAAAGCATTATCAGGTCCCCTCAAAACCTACCACATACCATCTTTATCATCTGGTGTAGCAATACAGACACCCAAAGCTCAGTCTTTCCTCCACATCGCAGTGAGTCATTTTTGAAAGGCCATAATTAACAAAATTTCCATTCTCCCTCTGCATCTGCTCATTGCACAGGAAAAAAAAGAGCAAGCTAAAGCAACCTTAGGTGACCTATAGATTACTTAAACCTGAAACTCTGAAGTTTTGTCTTTTTTTTCTTTTTCTTTTTCTTGTTTTAGGTAATTCCAAAGCATAAGTTTGTCCTTGTGAAATTTGACACGCAATATCCTTATGGTGAGAAACAAGATGAGTTTAAAAAGCTGGCAGAGAGCTCAGGCTCCAGCGAAGATCTTCTGGTGGCTGAAGTGGGAATATCAGGTGAGGAACTCTGGACAGATTAGTACAGTATGGGTTGGTGTGGAGGAAATAAACTTCACTGCAGTTTCTGATGAAAACAGGCTCTGAGGTAATTGTGATAGTGAGAAATGAGACGGGCCCAGCCCTGTCAGACCAAAGCATCTGCTCCGGCTGGTCGCTGAGCTCTGCCGCTGCACCTCCCGCCGTGAGCGTAGGAGTGCTGCTTATCTCCTTTCGGCTGGTTAATGAAGCAAGTCAGCCCACGCTGCTAAACTGGATGCCACCCTCCTCATTTGTAGCACTTTCTGTCTTTTATTTTTTTTCCTTTGCCAAGAGAAACCTTTTCGTTCATTTCTAGGGAACAGGCCTTACAAGGATCATGCTTTAGCCACAAGCCTGGTCAAAGAAAGCAAATGTGGTATGATTAATTTGTGGTAGCAAACCTGCCGTCTATCGCTGGTGAAGTGCAGAAAGTGGCCGTTGTGCTACAGCTGGTGTAGCGTGATGTTCTTGTAATTGGCTTTAAGAGAAAAGCAGTGAAGAATGGATCACAGTGACCTTACTCGCTCTTGCTTTGTAGGTAGAACTAAGAGTTCAGGCTTACAGGAATTGTCAAACTGGGAAGTTTCACCCACGCTGACATCTCTAAATACACATCGATTTAGCTAAGTAACATAGTTGAAATCTCTTTAAGTTATGCTTTCTGTCCTCAAGAATAAATGCAATTTATGCAAGACGAGAAAACATCTTGTAGCTTGGTATGCTGTCAGAGCTAAAACGTGTAAGTGTACGCGCTCTGCACATAGATCAGGAAAAAAATCCATTTAACTGTAAAATCAAATAAAATCAATGGATAGAGCAAAACAAGGAAAAAAATAATAGCTATTAATTTCCCATAAGGAGGACAGGGCTTGTTCGTAGAGGCCCTGCTGGTATCTTACGCTATCACAGTCACAGCAAAGCACCATTAGAATCTTGTATTTTTCTTCAGAAAACCTGGTAACGGTTTGCCTTGCACAAATGATTTTCTGGGGTGTTTTTGTTTCAGGGTATGGCATTTCCAGGCAAAGAGGTTATTGGGACATGTTGAAGCCCCGGAGGCAAATATTTATCAGTTTGTGTAGCAGAGGGTCCTAAATTATTTTTTTCTTTTGGTTAACATACTGTGCTTTTCTGTGTTTCATTTTCTCTTCACAGATTATGGTGATAAACTGAACACTGAGCTGGGAGAAAAGTACAAGCTGGATAAGGAAAAGTTCCCTATTTTTCACTTGTTCCAGGATGGTGACTTTGACAATCCCTTACCTTACAGCGGCCAAATCAAGGCCGGGGCTATTCAGCGCTGGCTGAAGAGTAACGGCATCTATCTGGGGATGCCAGGCTGCCTGAAAGAGTACGACATGCTGGCCAGCAAGTTTGTGAGCACCACTGAGAAATCAGAACGCCAGTCCCTCCTGAAAAAGGGGCAAGAAAGTTTAGAAAAAACAAAAGAAACCGAGAAGAAGTCAGCTGAGCAATACTTGAAAATTATGAGCAAGATACTGGAGCAAGGAGAAGAGTTTGCTGCTAATGAAGTCGTCCGAATCACAAAACTGATCGAGAAGAACAAAATGAGTGATGGAAAAAAGGAGGAGCTCCAGAAAAGCCTCAATATCCTTGCTTCTTTCCTGAAGAAGAATAATGAAAAAGATGAGCTCTAATATGTTGGAGAACTTTGTACAAGCTGTGAAACACTGTCAAGAGTCCTAACCAGTTCTCCTTATGCAAGCAAACTTCCCGCTGACTTCAAGAGAGCAGCAGATTTCTTTCTGGTATTCTCAGTTTAGAAGATCAAGAGGAAGACATTCCTTAAAACCACAGTATTATAAATGTTGGAAAAATCACCTTAAAGCAAGACGCTGGTATTGTGTAATACTATTCAATAACAGTGTTAAAGTAGACAAAAAAAAAAGCACTAAATTGGCCTGAAGCACATTCCTGGTGGTTTTTACAGCTGCTCCCTGGCAAACAAGTAACAAAATTCAGTCTCACATTCCATCTTACATGGAATCTTGTTGTAAAAGGTACAGATTGGGTGCCCCTCGCATCCCCACTTTTCCCTGTCCTTAGTGCCCTTGGGTTTTATGCTCGTTGATCTGTCCCTCCTCTTACCTTTTGTTTTCCCAATAGGGCTCCCTCTCCGAGTCTTGTTCTCCTTACCTGTTGTTGACTCAGAGACCCTGAGTTTCCTTTTTCTGCCTTCTCCTTCAGTGGCTCCTGTCTCCGTTCGGCTTGGGTATCGGCCAAATGCTGGCAGGCATAGTGAAGTCAGGTCCTCCACGTATCAGAACTTGCCCCTCATCTTCTGGCCGGAGCAGTCATCTCGGCAAACGTTCTCCTGAAACCCTTTGTGGTACCCTGACAGAGCGAGTCGTTTGAGCTCTGAGCAAGGGCAGAGTCTCCTTGAGGTGCTATTACGCTTAGTCTCTCCAGTTTGTGAAAAAAACGTGTTTTTTCAGAGGTGAATTTGGGTGAATTTTCTTACGGGTGAAAAGCACGTGCAACACCTGCGTGTTTTTGCGTGTCCTTCCCATCCAAGCTTCATTTCCCATGCCCAAATTAGGGAGGGGTGAGACCAATAAGGATGTCTGAAAGTCTCAAGCCACACTTAACATGAACAAAATATTTTCTCCAGCCTTGTCTTCAGAAGCGATTGACACTATCAACCTAAAGCTTCATCAGCGTTTGGTAGTTTTAAGTATTTGAAAATTAGGTCTTTTAACAGGAAGCAGAAGTATTTCTGCCCCTAGAAGTCCCTTCTATACAATTTTAAGGGCGATACCTGGGCCAGGGATAAGGTCAGTCCGAAAAACTTGATACTGCCCATGCTGTTCACGCTGTGTGGCGTTGAGAAGGCCGCTGGAAGATGATGTACTTCTGATCAGGGTTCTAGAGAGTTGAAAAGACAAACACCTATGCTTTTTACCTTAAGACTATGCTTTAAGCCAAGCAAAACTGATGTTTGTGGGAGCTTTGCTGCCTTCTGAATCCGGGGATGGGTACAAGGAGCAGGCATTGCTGCAAGATAAAATGTATTAATAATGCTATAATAAAAAAAATGGTTCCAAATAATAGCTGCTTCTTAAATTGCTTTCTAGAGAAACTGCTGCGGATTTTGCGGTTAGAGGGGCTGGCAAAGGCTGCTCAGCCAGATGATGGCACCTGGAAGCGAAAGGAAAGGCGCGGAGATGAGGGTTTGCACGGAGCAGTTGGAGGGTGTCCCTCGGGCCCGGCGCCTTCTCCCCCTCAGGCGGGGAGGAGGACGGACCCCGAGCAGGGCGGGCATCGGGGGGCTGTCCCTGCGAGGCCCGTGCGAAGACGCTTCCCGCCCGGCTCCCGAGGAGCCGCCGCCGCCGCTGCCTGAGGGAGCCGCCGAGGCGCTGAGGGCCGGCGCCGCCGAGGCGCTGAGGGCCGGCGCCCCCTCACACGCGGCAGCGCCGCCCGCGCGCCCCCTCACACGCGGCAGCGCCGCCCGCGCGCCCCCTCACACGCGGCAGCGCCGCCCGCGCGCCCCCTCACACGCGGCAGCGCCCCGCCCCGGCCGCTCGTGACGTCGGTGGTGCGGCGGCGGAGAGACGGGCAGTCCCGTGCCAGCTTACCGGGCGGGGGAGGGCGGGGGAAGCTGAGCGGGGTCGTTTCGGGTCGGCTCCTGGAGGGGTGGCGGGAGATGCAGGCCCCCGAGGTGCTTGGTCCGGGGGTCCTCGGTCCGGGGGTCCTGGGTGAGCCCTCCCGCCAGGGCTGGGTCGCGCTCTGCACCCCGCGGGGGATGCACGGCGGCGGAGGCGCGGGTCCCCGACCCCGGGACGCCGACCCAGCTGTCCTGCCCTGCTAAACTCCTCTCTACGACCGGGCGCCCCCCGCAGCCGGCCCCGACGGCGGGGGCCGGGCCCGGGGCGGGCCGGGCGCGGGGTGGCCCCGGGGCGGAGCGCGGGCGGTGCCCGCAGCCCCGGGAGCGGTGCGGCGGCGGCGGCGGGTACCCATGGCCCTCCCGGCGGAGGCGGCCCGGCTGGACGGGGGCTGGCAGGAGGTGAGCCCACCGGGACCCCCGTGGGCAGCGGCTGTCCCCCTGCCGGCACTCTGCCCGTTCGCCCCCGTCCCCTCCCCGCCGGCCCCGACCAGCCCTTCCCCAGCCCTGCGCCCGCTCCGTGCCCCGCGGCACCAGCAGCCCTGCCCGCTCCTCTCCGGGGACGGCGGCCGCGGTCCCCCCGGCCCGCGGCTCCCCGCGCAGCGGCTGGCGTGTCTGTGGGGCGCTCCCCGCCGTGCGTGGGGCCGGGCCGTGCTGAGCTCGCACCCGTCCTTCTCCCCCAGGTCTACTCGGCTCTCCAGTGGATACAGTTCACCATGGCCATGCTCAGGTACAAGGCGCTGCTCAACCCGCGTCCCCGCGATGCCGGGATGGAGCTACTATTGCGACGACAGTTTTCTCCGGGAAAAGAGAAATCGCTGATCCCAGCGAGGCTGATGTGCTCCTGTTCCAACCTGTTTTGTTTTCTCAGTGTTATAGGTTCCAGCTCAATTATTGCCTACGCCGTCTTTCAAAATGCAGTGCGGTCCCCCGAGGTAAGGTCTGCGCCTCCTTTTCCCTCCCTAAGTCGAGTTGTTGGTACCCTGCAGATGGGTCATGCGTGTAGCGAAGACCCGCGTGGGGCAGGCACCCTGCTAGGAGCAACTGCAGGTCTCAGGCTAAACCCTGTTAACAAGTTAAACCTTGTTTAACAGCTGGGAGGCAAAGTGCTTGCCAAGAGAGTGGCCTTTTGTCTGTGATACGAGTTGAAGGGACTAACCTTGAACTGCACCCATGCAGGGAGAAGCAGGTTCCCTAGCCCCGTGCGTTCTGCCGCTCCAGGCAAGTCCTCCAGTCATTCCTGGGAACAGGAATCTGTTAGTGTGTCCTCTTCTGTGGGGCAAAATGCTTGGAGGGCTGAGGACCTGTGCACAAAGCTGCTGAAGTGCAAACTGGAGATGCCCCTGTAGGAAATGCTTTTACAGGGATCCATCTCTGGGTATCTCCGAGTAGTTTTTTCCAGGCAGGTGTGCTGCTAAAACTCTTACAACTCAACAGCACTGCAAAGTTCAGACAAAAAGAGGCTGGGCTAAAAAGCAGTTTATTGTGCTGGGCTCCGCAGTGGGCTTTGGAAGATTCACCCTGGCCATGCACAGGAGCCACGAACATTTCTGACGCTGAAGCAGCGGGGCTCAGGGTGCAAACTTCCCTCGGGGTGGGACTGTCCGCGTGTGCACTGCAGATCTGACATGATCGCAGTGCCTGGCACGTCCCGAGTGCCTCACACGTGCAGGTCGTGTGTGCAGGGAGCCCCGTGTCTCTGGGACGTAGCAGAGGTGCTGAGCCGGTGGCTGGCACATGTGCAGCAACCCTAGACTCCATCCCGAGCTTACCAAGGCTTTTGCTGTCCACACACGGTCCCGCTGTCCGTCCAGGATTTAGAGGAGGCACTGTGCAGAGCTGATCTGGGTGAAGCTGGGGTCCGTTGCCCAGGATTTGCGGATGTCTGGCAGCCCGATCTGCGGACCACGCAGATAACAGGTTACTGCTAAGAGCAGTAGGACAGTAGAGCTGGCAGCTATGTTGTAACAAAGCTGTATTTGTACTTCCCTTGTCTTCAGTGTCCTTTGTGCATCATGGGTTTGATCTGCAGCCCAGAGAACAGGACTTCCAGGGAATGCAGTGAGTTATGCTCAGAGAAGGAGGGCACACAGTCAGGCTAACAACTGACACATCATTGGATGAAGCAGGGTGGGGAGGAGAACGTGTGTCCAGGTTTGCAGGGCGAATTGGCACCCCTTACAACACACAGGGCAGTCTTGCTCCCAGGCAGCCTCCTGGAAACGTTCTGCCCAGCACACTGACAATGAGCTGCGGAGACGTCCATGCATTCCCCGGGAGGAATGAAGGCTGAGACTTCACCTTGGTGCTGGGATGGCGAACCTTCCTGAGCTTGTGCTGCACAGGGTGCATGTCAAAGGCTCCCTCTTACCACATCTGCAACTGGAGAGCTCCCGTCATGGTTCTCGCCGGGGGTCCTCCACTCTGGTGTGATACGGAGCTGGGTTTGGCAGGTGTCCCGGTGTGACTCAGCAGCCTCGGCCCATTTACTTCCATGGCTAGAAGCCTGCATTACTCGGGAGCCCTTGTGCTATTAGTCATATGATGTGGCTGTGGCTCGGGAGCTGCACTCTTGCTGCTTGTGAGCCACACATGGCTCCAGGTCACAGATGGACCCTCCCCGCTTGAGGGAGTCCAGATGTTTCTGCTCAGATTATTTCTGCAAATCCGGATAGGAGGGATGGATACCAGCTGGAGCGACTCATCCGCATCGGGCTTCCAGGCTCTTGTTCTGTTGCCAGGGGAGATCTGTTGCTGGTGTTTCAAAAGTGGCAAAATCTTCAGTGACTTCCCCATCGTCTTGTCCTCGTGTTTCTGGTCTTAAGTGGAAATTTGTAAACAAAGGGGCTGGAAGAGATCCATATCAAAGCTTGCCGCAAACAGCTTATTCCCCGAGTCATGAGGCTTCAGAATAAATTGTTTAAAAATAAACAGCTCTGGAGGCTGGGAGGAGGACAATGTTATAAACACTTCCCCTCCTGCTCCCAGCCTAGGAAATCAAATATTGCATTCTTGAAGCTTGTTTGCTGTCTCTACGCAGTCAGTAAAACTCTTCAGCCTGAGCTAAATCGTTCAGAAGAGATGATGGCAAGCAACGAACAAAGAATTTCCTCTGTCATGTCAACAGGTTCTGTGCAGGCAGATGTCCCTGGGCAATGGCCAAACGGAGCTAAATCAACACGTATGCTCCAGCCTGGCAGCTCATCTGAATCATTACGTCTTTACATTCCCTTCCTCTATTTTATAAATACTATTTGTTGGGTTTTTTTCTTTTCCCTTTTCGCAAGGCAGAGCTATGCTGCCTTTCACTCACCACTATGTCACCTACTTCTTTATTTAGGTCTGTGCCAAAATAGCTCTTCAACCAAACAGCGATGCCTCGCTCCAAGGACACTTGTTGCTAGAGAAAGGGGTCACCTGTTTGATTGCAAAAGTTGCTGCTTTGCTTATTTCAGAGCTGCCGTGCTCACAAACTGGACGATGTCCCCAGCCTGTCATGCCTATGACTGCCTGCTGGCGCTTCAATTCTGCACCGGCAAGGAAAAGCCTGGTTAAAAAAAGTGTTCATAAATGCAATGACGTACAAACTAGCTCCAGATATTTAGCTAGCAACAGCAGTTTGATTTACCGTGTTGCTCGGTTGGATGGTACGAATAAGGAACTGGAGGGACAAGGGTGTTGGAGGAGAGAAATCCTGCAGAAGGCAGAGGACCTGCCACGCTGCTGCATGGCAGCAAGGGATCCAGGAACACACCAGGCAGATCTCCCTCAAAGTATGGCATAAGGATAGATCTGGTTCAATCAGATCAACCTTACTGCTTATCAATTTTACTAAGCCCTTTCTCATTGCTCACGGGAACAAGACAAGCATAACATAGCGCGATGGGCAGCAAACATTTATTAAAAGGACAATATTGAGGCAAATCTCACCAAAGGCTGTATTCCATGAAAAAAATCTTCTCAAAATCAAGGCCTCCTGAAAGATTTCCATGCTGTGTTTAGCATTATAATTTCCTGTAGGGCAAAAAAAATGCCATCATTTTCTCTCCAGGATGCTGAAAATTACTTACCAAAGACTGCAATTAAGAATCTAAATAATTAGGCTGCTTTTCCAGACTGTCTGCTCTCCCACTAACAATGAAAATGTTGGCCAGAATTTTGCACAAATGTTTTCCTACAGTGTTTACAGTCCTCTTGGCCGGTGCCTGCAAACTGGAAATGGGCAGGAAACTGCCATTAGAGGAGACGCGACTCTGTTCCAGCAAGATGCAGTGTGTAGCAGAGACTAGTGACTCTCGCAGTGCAAATTAATCCGGCATGCAAAATAGATTCAGCCCTAGTCACCGACTGAAATGACATGCAACACGTAGGAAAAATGTCTCTTTCAAGTTACTGCAGACCTGAAAAAGCGTTTGTGTTTACCTAAAGTTTGATTTGTCTATCGGTTGGTTTAACAAATAACGTCGCCTCTCCCTGCCAACCTGTCCCATTGTAACATTCTGGACCTTACTTTCTGTAAGATTTGATGCTGCTCTTGGATCCTGGGGCATTGCAGGTGGCAGAAAGGGTGAGTAGAGCCAGGTATCTGCATTGAAACAGCTCCTGAGAGCAAGAATCAGCATGGCTTTTTGCGTGCAGGGAGAGCTGCCCTACCGAAAGAGCTGGGGGACAAAAGCATATCTAGACGAGGCGGGTAAAGCTGCTGCTGTAGGCGGTCGCAGGCGAGTTGTGACCATCACCCAGAGCCAATGACTAATTTCACTTTTCCCAGGTTCGTCCTCTTTTCTACCTGAGCCTCTCCGACCTATTTCTGGGCATGTGCTGGCTCGCTGGGGCACTTCTCTATAGCACACCAACCTCCAAGCAAGATCTCATCTGCTATAACCTGCAAGCAACAGGACAAGTGAGTAGCCTTGACATCACCGTTCACGCCGTTACTTTGCATCCATTGCCTTAATTAGCCTCGCTGGTGATCAGGGCGTGGCTGGGGGGGACACTGTTTCTAGACAGGCTTTGGCAAACGCTCCCCATGTGAACTTGACCTAACAGATCTCTTCACCTCATGTGTAAAAAGGAGATAACGGTGCTTGGTTTTAGGTCTGTCTGGTTTGTGAGAGGCAATGAGGAAGGCAAAGAGAGCATGGGGTTATGTGGTTGCCATGTTTGAGTTGCTTGTGTAAAGTGAGTAGATGGGTTTTAATCTATTTCCTGTTGGACCCATGCCGACGATGATCTCTGTGCCTCTCACATGGCAGCTTTTCTATTCCTCTTCATGCTTCCTCCATCCTGGGCAGGAACAGACATATTCTGCGATTTGCTTGAGCTCAGACATACAACATCACTCGCATAAACAGCCCTGCTTTTGCTGACCTGGCCCTCTCTCAATCAATCCCAAGGATGCTCAGGGGCTGCTCCGTCAGCACAAGCTCAGTCCTGTGCCCCAGCGATTTGGCTGCTTTCCAGCTGATTCCGTGTGCTGGAGACTAATTGGAGTGGAGTGAGTGAAACACCATTTTCCTGACAGTTTGCTTTTGTCTCATCGAGTTCCCATTTCAGCGTTAAGCTTTGCAAATCACTGCTCTCGAAAAACTCTCCAAGGTATGGCCAAGCTTGGGCCAGAGCAGTGGTTCACAAGCGGTGACCTCTGAGCTTAAATTCCCTTTTAAAGGACCCACAAAAACATGGCTGGGAAGAGCAAGAGGCTGTCGGGAGCCTTGATGTGTGTTGTGTAGGCTCGGGCAGCTCCCTGGGAGTGTGGTGGTACCCACAGGTTTGAACTGAAACGTCCTCACTGAGCAGCAGCGTTTGGAGCTGAAGAGGCTCTCCACGTACCTCGGAGAGGGCAGGGAAGTAGCCGCGTGTGCGGTATGGAAGTGTTCACGCTGTTGTGTGTCTGGGGATGGGTGCCTGCAGCCCAGGGTTGTTTCAACAGCTGTTCTCGTGGGTAAAACAGTAATAGTCATGATGGCGAGAGCAGCTGTTCCGCTCCTGGCTTATCTCTGGTTTCTCTAGCTCCCCTGTGCCGCCGTGGAAGCACGGCAATATGTTTACGTCGAGAGAGGAAACAGTGGGGTGTGGGAATGGTGCAGACCAATATCAAAGATGTTTTTTAGCTGATGGTACAAGGGAAAATGCGAAGAACCCGGGAGAGGCTTTTCAGAGCCGGAAGGTGGAAGGAGCATGCGGGACTGAGTCTTTCTGAGCTGTTCCCTTGCAGCTTTGCCTGGGGGACAGTTCTTAATGCCGGTGCGATCTTTTTATGGCCCGGAGAAGACAGGTTGCACTGCTAGAGGAGAAGCACGTCGGATATAGACAATATGCCATCGTTTCTCAGCGGAGACACTGAGAGCTATGCCCCCATGCATCCCTGGCTCTTTTCTGCCCTTGCTTTTCCAGCCTGTGGCCATGCTTCTCAGGGACACGGGCAAGGGTTGGGGGCAAGGTGGGAGCCTTACTTTCACGCTGGGAAAGGCAGCGCGGGTAGGCAGAGCTGGCCTTGGGCAAGTCCTTACAGGACTCGCCTTTGCCTCAGCCCCACGGGGAACGGTCAGGGTGCTGTGGTGGGGTGTGCAGGGTGCCTGCCACATCCCGACCTCAGCCACAAGGTCACTGGGCTTCTCTCCTGCGTGCCACCAGCAGGCCACCCCCGGCAGGAGGACTGCCAGGCTGGCAGAGCCGGCTTGCCTCTGGCAAGAGCTGCCGCTGCTGTTTGCTCTGGAAGAAATTAAAACAAACGGAGCACTTGCCATAGCAACTGTGCCCGCATGGTGCACGTGACACGGTGCGGGACACCTCCTTACTAAACACCCCAGCAATGCCCTTGCGTGGTGGGAACACCTTGTGCGCAAGTAGGAGCCAGTAACAGGTTTAACCAGCAGCTTCTGCAGAGCATAAATGATCTGTAACCGAATTACATGAGTAAATGTCTCCTGGCCCCATTCTGCCCGTGCTGAGGGGAGCTCGCAAGGGTTGTATTCCTGGGTGTCTCATAAACACACGCGGCTTCTTTGCACACAAACACCTGGAAGATGTAAAATGCACTGAACGGCAAGGGTGAGGACAGGCTCAGGACTGCTCAGCTGTGGTGTTTGCAGATGGCAGCCCCTGGAGAGGCTCACACCACAGTCCATGTGCTGTGGTTGTCTCAAGGGATTGCCTCAGGAGCAGGACATTGTTTTGCCTTATTCAGCCTGTTTACCATGACTTTATCACCAAGGGCTGACGGCGGATGGAACAACCCCAACATCCATGTCGCGTCGTAAAGGAGGAGATTGCTTTGTTTCTTGGACTTCCCCTGTTTCAGCCCCAAACTCTTGGTTGATACTAAATGTAAATACTGCTCCCTCCTGCTGTCCCTTGACTTGGTTCTCTCCTCCTCCCTGCCTTGCCTTTGCATTACAATAATAAAGTCCAGCATAGAGATTGTGGTTATAATTGCACAATTGCCCCACATTCTTCCAGTTCAGTTCCAGTGGCCTAATAATGTCCTGGCAGGCTCTGCTCACCCTGGTGAGCACAATGGGGAGCCGCAGAAGTGTTATAATGAGGGACTCTCATGTCTCCCAGCCCCTGCTCTATCTCCTCATGGTGGGCGCTGCAGGACTGTCCACAGCCCCGAAGATGGGGCTCAGGAGAGCAGAACTCCCTTCGCTTTCTGCTGGCAACTTCACAAGTGGTTTTTGGTTCCCTCTTCCAAAAAAGAAGGCAGTGCTGACATTTTGTGAGCATTCTGAAGTGCAGGAGAACGATCCTTCTGGACTGTTTTGATGACCTTCCCTGGAAGGAATTGAAGAAGGGCAACAAACCCTCATTAAACCTCGTCTAATGAGCTGGAAAGTCAGTGTAATGTTCCTGCTGCAATGTAGCTTGGACTCAGCCTCTTGAGTCAGCCGAGAGCATTTGCAACCTCGGTGAAGGAGACCAAGTTTATTTAGTGACTACTTTCCCAGACCTAGATGATACCAGGGTGGCAAACCTGTGCTCCTTGTCTCTTTGGCAAAGGATAGCAAATCCACAGAAAAATTCACTTGTCCAGCCCTTCCTCTTTGCTTTTGCCACTGAAGCATGTGTTTCCTGTAACAAACACAGCACACGCATATATATAGTATGATTAAGCGGCACTGTTTATACTCGACTGCCTGGAGCAACCGTGGGTTCAGAAACAAATGCAAGAAAGATTTGGGGGTTTTTACAAGAAATTTTAGATATTTGGTCTCATCTCAAGCTGGAGTCAAGGACTGTGAAACTCTGTGGGAAACGGTGTTCTGTATCTTTTCTTTCTTCCTTTTTCCTGTGGAGAGAAAAGGACTCTTCGGGATGTTAACTCAGGCTTAGTGCAGATATTTTCTGCCCCTACTTTCCTTCTTAAAGATACTATTGTTTTCTGTTTCCGTGAATTTGCTGTGTAGTGAGCTCATTATGCGAGAAGCAAGTCTAACTGCCGCATCTAAGTTGTGTTTCCTAATGGATGTAGCATGTCAAAGTGCTTTTGAACCCTTTGTTGCCAGAATTTAGGCCAAAAAATGAGCCAAGCCACAAAGGTTTGTATTTTTAAGATAGTCTGCTGTCATTAGTTCTCCTGTCCCTGGTTTGGGGCCAAAGTGAAGCTGCCTTTGTGCAGTCTAAAGTGGGAAGCCCTCCTCTACCTGGCTTTTCCCACTTGGGGTCCCACTACAACCCAGTAGCCATGAGCACAGGGGCTGTGCAGGGACCCTCACCTTTGGCAGTCCACTACGCTGTTTCGCACCCTGCCTCCGGCCCATGGGCTTTGGGTTCATCAGCAATGAACTAAACATGCTACAGCAACTACTATTACTTGACTGAAATACCATCTGTTTGCATTTCTCAGATATTCTACGTCGCCTCTTTTCTATACACTGTCAACTACACCTGGCATCTGTACATGGACCTAAAGATGAAATACAATCAAAACCTCCACAGGATGCCCCCCCAGGTGAGTGGGACTGACATGCAACAACTATTGGGTGCCAAGGTCTAACTGTGGGGTTGTGGGGGGGTTTAGGAAGTGCATACATAACAGCATATCTAACCACAAGGACTTTGAAGGCCCTTCTGCCCCACAGATGTATGAATTGACGTATCTTGCCCACTGAGGCCAGCAGAGTTACAGCTAGGTCTGCTGTAGGATCTCAGGATTAGGAAGATTAGGCTTGCAAGACCAAAGCAGGCAAAGGCCAATGGCAGTGTACCTCTCAGAGCAGAGAAAGCTCAGGACTGGCTATCGGTGAACTTCTTCTGCAGTTAGAAGAGCAGAAATTTGCACCAGCTGAATAACCGGTTTGTTGCTGTCACTGCCTTCTGCCAGTGCACGGCAGAGGGGACAGGAAAGCAGGGGGTGCCTGGGTATCCTGGGACCGAGAACGGACAACTTCTGTCCTTCCCAGGTATCGTACAGCGTTCGAGAGCATCAGTAAGTATGGTAAGAGTTTGAGATAGGAGGTGTGACGGAAGTGAGCTAGTGATAAAAGGGCCAGTGGGCTCTGTGAAGAGTGGCCAGTCCTCACTTCATCATCGCTGGCCTTTACAAAAGCCCTTTGGGGAACTGGTGTAATCGCTGGGAACCCAGGAACAAGGACATAGTACTCAGAAAAAGACTCTCTGCGTTGCAGGCTGAACAAACACTTCACATGCCGTGTGACTAAAATCTCTCCTTGCAGTGTTTCATTCCTCACACCTGGCTAAACAGTGAGGCACCACCGTCGCCGTAACCGGCGTGTTGCTCCTGATGTATTGCTGCAAGACGACAGATTCCTTATGCAACTCTTCCCATTGAACTCATCAGCCTCATTTCCAGACATAGCCTTTTTCTTCCCCAGCCATTTGTTGTGGACAGCAAACTTTATATCCCAGATATTCCACCTGTCTGTTCGGGAGCAGCAGCCTGGGCAGATCAGTCTGTATTTCAAGGGCTCTTGTCCATAGGGTTTGGATCCACTTGTGGGACTGGTTTCCTTCATGCTGGACTCCCTGCATTCAGAACACACCACCCACCATAATTCCCCACCACTACGGCGGTGCCCAGGTTGCATTGTCACAGCTGGCGCATGGACACCGGCTGCCAAAGTACGTTTCCTAGTGAGCAGATAGAATGACACTCCAAATTATCTGCATTTCTTCACCAGAACGTGAAGTTTCTGAGGAACAGGGCCAGGTTAAGTGAGTAAGCCGTACAAAAACAAAGTTACACCAGATAGCTCATCAAGGGTCTGCTCCTTGTACAGTTCCAAGTTCCCTTCTCAAATCCTCTAGTCTTGAAGGAGAACAAGGCAGTAAGCGGGTGGCAGCATCAGTTGTTTCTGTTGCAAATCAGCACAGACTGAGCTTGGCGGTGTTGATTCAGTGCAAAGGGAAAACAAACATTTCTGCTGGGTCTGGGGGTTAATCAGCATTTGAAGGGCCCTCAGCTGCTGAAGTGCTCCCTGGGAGCTGGTTCCTGTGGACCACTGGCTGTACGGAAGCGATCATTTAATTAAGCTCTTTTGGATTTTGCAGGTTGTAGATTATGCGAGTTGCATTGGCCGAATAGCAACGATCTCGTCTAGGTAAGATTTAATTCTCTCTGGCAGAGTGATGTGGTTTTGGTAAACTGTAGTGTGCTGATCTCTGCTTCCTATTTATTTTGAAGCAAGTTTTACTAAAACCTGTAAAGCTAATCAGTAACAGCAGAGTAGCCTAACAAACTCAGGGTAAGAGGTTTTGGATGTAAGGGCCTTTCTCCAACCAAGTTAGTTATAACTATATTAACTACATGTAGTTTTTCAGAAAGCGTGCCCTTTAGCAATGTATTGCCTGCATGAATGAAAGTGCCGAAGTTAGTAAAGCTGATACAATACTCTTCCAGAGCAGTGTCAATAAAAACAATTTTTAAGAAGTCCTTTATAGTGACAGGAGAAAAACCAGGTAGCGCTTGGTTGGGCATGGGAGCAGTGAAGTGCAATAACTAACAACTGGGCCTTTCTCCTCTTAGCCTGATCCCTTTCCTGCTCATGGTGCCTGTGTTTTGCCTGGGCAACAGCAGTAATTGCTACCAGAACTTCAGCCAGAAGCATGGGTAAGCTTCACACGCCTCTCTGGAACAGCCCCGTTGCTTACGAGTGACGGCAGGAGCTCAGGCTGTTCCTTTTCTCCCCACAGATGTCTCTTGATGCACACAGAAACAGCCGTGCCCACCAACGAGCCACAGACCCTGAGTGGCTCTGTTTGCCGTGCGATGCATTTCTACGGTGTTGGGATCTTCCTCATTTCCTTCCTGATCAGCTTCATAGCCATTCTGGTAAGAAGCATAGTCCTCGCACCCTGGCCGTTGCACCCAGCTGATCAGTGCGAGAAGATTTGCCCTTTTTCATCTTTTTGCTTGGGTGGTACCAGGGGCCAGGCAATGTCAGGGGAAGAACTGAGTGGTGCTGCTTCCCTTTTCGAAGGGGTGGTAGCGGAGAGAAAATATCAGTGTGCCACCATAGAAATCCATTTTGAGTCCTGTGTTCTGTCAACCCGCCTTGAAAAGGATTTAGCGGGTAGAGAAGGCTCAGAGCATGGCAGCAGAGATCACCTACTGCATGGGTCAATAAGAGCCCAAGTCAATTCAGAGTCTTCAGTTCAGAAAAGATCACGTACAAAGCAACTGCTCTCCCCCAGGGAGCACACTGCTGCCTCAAAAGGTTTGATTGATAGATTGAAATGAGGTTTTGGCTAAAAAAAAGGTGGGATACTCTGTCCTAGATGGACAAGCCAGGTCAGAGCGTGCGCACAAAGTGCAAACAACGATGTATGCTTGTTCTTTTCTAGGTTATACTCAGTCAAGCCCGAGGTTTGTACAAAAGGTTCGTAAACTCCACAGGATTCCTGGGGGATCAGCAGTGGGCCATGATTAAGATGGTGGAACAACGAGTGGTTTTTTACCCCATCACATTCTTCTGCTGCTGGGCCCCAGGTTAGCAGAGAGCTGAATTATTTTCACATTCTCCTAAGACGTATAATGCCTGGCAATGAAACTCTGAAGAGGTGGGGTTAAAGCAGTACCCTCTTGTCCACCCCTTTTCACAGCTGTCCTCCTTGGAATACTGAAGCTGACAGTGTCAACAAACAGCAAAATCTACATGGCCCTTCTAATTCTACAGGTAAATGTCTTCCTCCGCAACCTCCTATGTTTTTGCCTTCTCTGCTTGAACGGAAAAATGAGCGTTTCCCCGTTTCTAATCTCTGCTAGACAAAGCGTGTTCGTAGCCACAAAAATCATAAGTTTGATTGATTTATGCTTGTGGTTGGCAAAGATCTTTGTTAGTGGTTTTTCACAGTGTTATGTTTTTCACAGGCTTGAAAAAGGTCTCAGGTAACCCCATGAAAATTGTAGAAAATAGGACTAGAAGGGATCCCCGGAAATCAGTTAGTTTATTCCCTTTCCATAAAGTCTCCAGATGCAATTCCTCCACGACGCTTGTCCCGCTGCTTGATGTGCCTGAGGCAGCATTTAGCAAAGATTATTAAAATAACCGTGAGATTCCTGTATCACGTGGGGATGCAGGTAGATAAAATCGTGCTGGAAGGGGGAGGCTTGGCGTAACATGCCAGGTTTGAGAGCCTGGTAGGGAGCCGTGGCGTGCTGTGCAGTGCTGCCTGACAAGAGAGCCCTCATCTCCCCTGTGCTCTCTCCCAGGCTCTGACAGCAGCTTCCCAGGGGCTTCTGAACTGCATCGTGTACGGCTGGACGCAGCACGTCTTCCTCTCCCTCAAACGCAACGCCTGCCGGGACGTTGACACTCAGACTCCTCTCTTGCGCTCCCAGAAGAAGTTCTACGCCAGCACGCTCCCCGTCAGCCCGCCGGACGCAGAGGGGTCCACGTCCACCCTGCTGTGATGGATCCCTGCGTCGAAGGAGAACAGGCAGCGTCCTAACGAGACCTCGTCGGGTTTTAGCAATGTCGGCCAGACCCGGTGTCGGGCCGTCTGGTGCGAACTGTCTTGCCAGCAGCACGGTTAGCTGTAGTGCTGGAGGAGCCTGAGCAGCGCTGTCGGAGACAGACACTTTCAGTGAAGATAGTTATTTATTTTACAGGTTTGTATGGATTGTAAATGGATTCTTTAAACGTGGTAAATCTTTAGTACAGACTTCCTCCTTCTGGAAATATCTCTAGAAATGCAGCAAATTACATGTAACAGCTCAGAGATCTGGTACAGCTCCTTTGAGGGTGGGTGGTCAAAGGATGTTTTACTTCTCCAAGTATTTGCCATTACAAATTAACAGTAAAGCAAAGGTGAATATTTTTCAATCTCCGACTTTTAATTCACTATAAAAATAAGAACATGTACCGTACTAACAGCCAACTGCAAGGGATGAAAAATTACAAAGTAGCGTAAAAAAATCAGCGCTCATTTCTGTGCCTCGACTTTTTGCACATTTCCCTTCCGTTCTTCATGTCAACTCCTGCTCAGCTACAATACTCAGAAAAATAAGTTTCTTCGACCTGGTGGAGCATCTCTCCTGAAGCGGGTGAGCAGGACTTCGCATGAATCTGTCTGTACTCTTCTAGATGCTCCAGTGAATTATTTACTAAGGTGCCACCATTCTATAGAAAATAAAACAGTTCTTTAGCTGCATTGAAAACAACTCTCTAACTTTTACACTCTTTATTTCCTAACAGCTTCACTTTTTGGGTCCAAACAAAAACTATTTACATAGTAGGTAATACAAGAAGAGGAAATACTCGAGTTTTGTGTAATTAACTTTCATACAGTTTACACAGTTATATTGTGTAAATCACTTTGTGCAAAATCTCCTGGTACTAGCAGTCCAGCTTCAGGGGCATATGCTCAGGGCCTGCAGTCTTTTCCAAACCTCAGCTGGTGGGTTTCCCACTGCTTCCAGGGGGTTTTTAAACATATTCTTCTTCCTCTTCTTCTTCCTCTTCTTCTTCTTCCATACTCTGCTCCTCATCTACAGGAGTCTCAGTTCTCTCTGTGGCTAAACTTGTCCTGAAAAATGCAGCTATTGCCTGTCTGTGTTTGGTTACAGCCATGAGGAGAGCAATCAGAACGAGGGCAGCGGGAACTGTGATCCCAATTACCATCCTAAACACTTTATTTTGGACAACCTCCACCATGGACATCAGGAGAGGCGGTGGAGGGCCGCTGTCCACGCTGCCTCCCAGGCCGCGGAACTGGCAGTCTGGAGGAGCCCAGCCAGCTTCACAGTGGCAGTGTGCGAGGTTGTTGCAAACCCCTTTCCCCCCACACAAAACCTTCCCATCGCACTTCGTCCTGACCGTGGCATCGGTGCATGTCTTGTTAATACAAATCTTTTTTGGTCCACATCTGGTGCCATCAAGCCCTTCTCCGATATCGGGTGTATCGATGCTGGCATGGTAGGCTGTGCCCCAGCACAGATCCTGGGGCCCCGGTATCTGAATGATGGTTTCAGACTCCTCCAGAACAGGTATCCTCCTCACGTTGACACACTGCAGCCTTCCACACAGAGCGTTTTGTGGTTTACATCTCACAAAAGCAGCTTTGGTCCCATCGCCGCCACAGTTGCCAAATCGATCCCCTTTCATGTTCTGCTTTTTGAAGCAACTTTCCGGAGCGCCTCGAGCTTCCTTCCCAAAGACTTTTCGGCACAGGTTGTCATAGGTCGCGCATTTCCCGCGGTAGCAGTAGCCGTCGTTGCTGCACGGCGTCCCGTCGTGCATGTGCAAATCTTCCGGGCACCACTCGGAAGTCCCGTTGCAATACTCAGGCAAGTCGCACTCGTCTGCCTCCGACCTGCACTTGTGTCCTGCAGCACGGAAGTGGCATTTCTGGCAGCATTGCCCAACGGAGCAGACGGCCCCCGGCTTCAGCCTGCAGTTTTGGTGACAGCAGGGATTGCCTCGGCAGTCCTGCGGCCTCCCACAGTCGCACTGCTCTCCCTCGTCGATCACCTTGTTGCCACAATGCTTAAAGTAGAAGAGTCTGTGGGGCTCTGGGATGTTGCACAAGCAGTCGCCATCCCCTCTGCTGATCAAGTCTAAATAGCTCTGCAGGCTGCAGTTGCTGAAAGCCTTGGAGCCATCGAGAGAGCCTCCCGTCATGTAGCACTTGGTGGCTTCTCCGCACACGCACTCCTCTTTGTCGTGCCCCATCCCCAGGTTGTGACCCAGCTCGTGAGTGAAAATTATTGAAAAGGTTATGAAATCTCTCCGTATGTGTGATACAACGCCTGACTGATAACCAGGGTGGCAGATGCTACCTACGTATGCCAGCCCAACGACTAGTCCGAAGTCCCTGTAAGTAAATAAATGTGCAATGTCGTATTCCATCCTCTGAGAAAGATCTCTATTTCCCCAGTTGTTAAAATTTTTAAGAACTTCTTCTATATCCTGGCTGTACCTGATGAAGTTGCTGCGTGTCCAGATCTCCAGCCCGATCAGGCAGATGCGAATCTTCAGAGGATAGTAGTACGTTTCGGATAAATTGATCGTATCTGTAACCAGAAGTATCACGGAGGTCTCATTGCTCCCTTGGAAGGAAAACAGATAGTGGTCCACCACGACAAATATCTCAACGTACTTGGTGTACTTCAGTCTATGAGACAAGCCGTGCTTTCCTGAGGCTGTTTTAGCTCCCATCCCAGCCGTCTGCTTTTGGATCACCTCATCCGTCAATCCACACATCAAGGGCTTGTTCTGGGTCTTCTCTCGGCGATAGAGAAGGTGCTGGAAGGTGAGGGACCCCGGCACAGGTTCAATGCCATAGCTCAGGTTCCCGATTTCCAGTTGTCCCCTCAGACCCGAGCAGGCGCTCAGCGTGGCGAGGGAGCCGGGGCTGCCCTCCACGTAGCCCAGGTAGAAGCACTCCTCAGGGACGTGGGGCTGCTCCATCACTCTTGTCCCCCTGGGGCTGTATGTGATGACCGGCAGGTTTTTCACCAGAACTCCTCTCTTCTGCGTGAGGTGGATGACACGGTTTTCACCCTCCACTCTGAGGAGGTAGGACACTTCTCCCCTCGTGCCTTTTCCTGCCCCGGGGGCCAGCTTCCTCGGCTGGACTATCTCATGGACAGCATAGCCTGGCGGTGGACGATGGCTGCCCGCCCCAGGGAGGAGAGATGCCACCAACGCTGCCCAGACTGCCAGCCTGAGGAGCAGGGCTTTCTCCCGGCCGCCGTGATGTGCCTGGAGCCATCTCATCACCAATGCCTTCAAAATGGCAGTAAGGCGCCTCGGGGACGGTCCTGCCAACCCTCGCATGGACATCTTGACCCTCTCTCCCTTGAGGTGCTCAGGCGGCGGCCATGCCAGAGCTGTCCCCTCAGGGCTGGCACGGGACCTGATGAAGGTGCGCGGCACCCTGCTGCCCCGAGGGGCGGCCGTTCCCCTCAGGGCCCCTTGAGAAGGTTCTGGAAGCGCTGCCGCCTCTCCCAGCCAGCCTGCTGCCGGCCGGCTGCGACACGGGGCCGGGGTGGAGCGAGGCTGTGGCATGGGGGCCATGGGTGCTCCTGTGAGGTGACAGGGATGAAAGGCACCCATCCCCGCTGTGTTTCCCTCACCAGGGCACTGCGGGGCGGCCATCACGGCCAGGGAGCTGCGGGCGATCTTCAGAACCACTTCCCTGCCGCTCAGTAAGACCTGGGGAACCGTGCGTCCTCGCCACCCCTTCCTCCTTCTCCCTGGGGGGGATCCCTGCCCAAAGATTGCCTGTGCCTTGTGAATTTGAGCATTAACCACAGTAACACTTCCACCAGCAAATTAATACGACAAATGTCGATGGCCCTTGGCCGTTGCCTCGCCTCCGCCGCCAGTCCGTAAACCAGCGGGCTCTGGCCGTTTTTCTTGACGCGCGGATCCTGCCGAACGTCAGGCACAGCTTGTCGTACGCAGAAAAACACATTTCCTATAAAAACACGTGCCGGCCGCCAGCTGCAGCCCTGAACTTACCACTAACCAGGTCTCCCTGGAGGTGAGCAGTAGCCGTTCCAGTGGGGTAAACTCCCTCCCCTCGCACCAAGCGCTCCTGCTCCCCAGAGTTCATCTGCTTCTTCAGGAAGTGCTGAAATGATTTTTTTTTAATTCTTTTTTTTTTTTTCCCCCCCCGACGTCCCTGGTCTGCTTCAGCGCGGCTCCTGCACCCGCTGCTCCCCGCGTGCACTGACCCCTCCGCGGCAGCCTGGCTTCTGTCAGCTCAGGGTTTGGGTGCTGCCGACCATTTTTTACCTGCTCAAAGCCTCCCTGCAAGCTCCTGTCCAAAGGATCCTGCCAGCTTTGTACTTTTCAGAGAGGCCACTGACGTGAGCAGTAATGAATATTTTTCCCCTCTTCTTTCCTTATTTCCTCGCAGATATATTCCACAGCTTTTCCTCCTGTTATCGAGCCTGAGAGCCCTTTCTTCCCTCCTCCTGGCTCCCGCTCAACACCGCCTGACGTCTTCAGCAGCTCGTGTTTGCTCCTGGGCCGCGGCGCCGCGGGCGAGGTGCTCGGGTACGCCCAGGGTGGGCTGGAAGGTGGGCGTTCTGCCTGGGACCCCGGCTCTGCCTCAGCCACCCCGGGATCCTCCTCGCTCAGCCTCTGTCCGTCAGAGTAAACAGCAGCAGATTTTAAAGTAACCCGAGTGCCCCTGACATTTTTTTTCAATGACTTTTTTTCTCCTGAGGTCAAGTGAAACCGTTTCATTTTGCTGTTTTACAGAATAAAAACTAGGTCCCCTAACTCTACACTTGCATCTAGATCAATTTAAATGAGTCCGCCGCAGCTGGAG
This sequence comes from Phaethon aethereus, assembly GCF_964289735.1. Taxonomy (NCBI): domain Eukaryota; kingdom Metazoa; phylum Chordata; class Aves; order Phaethontiformes; family Phaethontidae; genus Phaethon; species Phaethon aethereus. Next base: position 2,151,918 of record NC_138593.1, read on the forward strand.
TCTGAATCTAGTGACTGAGTCCAGCTTTCTACTGCTGCCCCGTGAAGTCCTACACAGGCGAGTTTTGACCCTCAGCTGTTTTTGAGATGTCTTCTTCCTCCTGGTCCTTCGCATCCTCCTCAGGAGCCCATTCTCTAGCCCAAAAACATCCAGTGAGTCTGTTCAATGCTTGGGTTACTCCGAGCTTCCTCGCGTGCACGATGACAAGAGCTGCGAGTGCCAGGACAGCAACGGTTACTACGGTAAACCCTATGATGAACCTAAAAAGCCCCTTTTTGGTGACCGGTGCAGGCCCGCTGTCAACGCTTCCTCCAAAGCCAACAAACTGGCAGTAGGGAGGTGCCCAGCCGTTGTCACAGTGGCAGTTTCCTCTAGTGTTGCAGACTCCGTTTCCTCTGCAGGTTCTGTTGGCAGAACAGCGGGATGTCAAGTACTTCTCCTTGGGAACGCACGTCCGATTAATGCACATCTTCTTCTCACCGCACTGCGTGCCGTCCTTAATGACTCCAGCATCCAGAAGGTCCGCACCCAAGTGGTAGTCTGTGCCCCAACACCAGGTATCGCCCACCGGGGTTTGAATGATGGTTGTGTGGTCTTCCAGCTGAGGTAGACGTCTAACGTTCGTACACTGCACCCTCCCACACAGGATATTTTCTAGCTCACATTTCTGAAAGTTGATATCTGCCCCATCTCCCAAGCAATTGCCAAAGCGATCCCCTTTCGTGTTCACCTCCTGGAAACACGGTAGTGGAGCGGGCTTTGCTTCCTTGCCAAAGATACTCATACACTGTAACGTGTGAGATTGGCATTTGCCCGAATAACAGTACCCGTCCTCAGCGCACACGGTCCCATCTTGCTTGGCCACATCTGCCGGGCAATGCTCGGATGTCCCGTTGCAATACTCGGGCAGGTCACACGGACCGGCACTCTCCCTACACACTTTTCCTTCTGGAAGAGGCTTACAATTCTTACAGCAGCCTCCAGAAGTGCAAATGGCTCCTTTTTTTTTTTGACAGTTATTGTCACAACAAAGGTCCAATTTACATTGTGCTTCTGAGCCGCAGTCGCACTCCTCCCCAACCTCCAGGACGCCGTTCCCGCAGTGCTGCAGTGCAAATGTCGTTACTGATTCTGGGGCGTTATTAAGGCAGAATCCTTGCCCTGATGCTATAAAATCAAAATAGTGCTTTTTGCTGCAGTTGCTGAATTGATAGCTCACCACGCTGTGTGCGCTCATGATGCATTTCGAGGTGTTTCCACACCTGCAGTCTCTGCCATCGTGCTCCATGCCAAGGACATGCCCTAACGCACGAGCGACATGGACAGCAGTGTCCACGTAAGGCCGTTTCGCAAAGGATACAACAGCAGAGGCGCGTTTTCTATCACAGGCACTGGCGAAGTTGGATTTGCCACCCACGTGCAATGCTCTCGTACCGCGATCAAAGTCCATCGAGGCAAATAGACACCCCACGTCATGCGCGGCGTACGTGAGGCTTTGCTTCCGCCAAAGGTTAAAATTATGAAGGGCCTTGGTTATGTTTCTGGAAACACTGATAGGGTTCTTCTCCACCCAAACCTCTAGTGCAGTTACCAAAACACGAAGGTGGAAAGAATAAAACAGCCCGTCCACCAGATGGATTATTTCAATAACTTCCAGCGTCACATTAGTTATACTTCTGCCAAAAGCGTCAAAGCCTTCCTTGTCCACCACGACAAGGAGCTCCAAATACCGCGTGTGCCCCCGGGGCTGGAACTGCCCCGTCGCTGTACCAGGACCTGGAAACTCTCCGCCTTCGCTGGGCATTTTGTACATCACTGTTCCAGGAACCGCCTCATCCCTCTGCAACAGAAGGTGCTCAGCCACGGTGGAAGCTGCCAGGGGCTCGATGCTGTAGCTTGAGTTTCCAATCTGCAGCAGCCCTCTGAGCCCAGAGCAGGTAGTCAGAGTCACCGCGGAGTCCGGGATGCCTTCCATGTAGCCGTGGTAGTAGCAGTCTGCCGGCACATGGGGCTGTTGGACCACGATTTCCCCTCGGGAGTGACGAGTGAATACGGGGAAGTTTTTTATTACGAAGTCTTTCTGCCTGAGGTGAATCGTGTAATTTACCCCCCGAATGCTGATGACATAGGACACTTCATCCTGGCTGGGTTTCCCCACCTTTGGGCCAAGTTTCCTTGGAATAACTATCTCGTAGACCGTGTAGCCCCAAGAGGGCTGGGGGCTGCTGTCTGTGCAGGGCAGGAGGAGCCCCCGGAGCAGGAAGGAGAGGCCCAGTCCGAGGAGGAGAACCCCACTGCCTGTCGGGGTGCTCCTTGGCCGGGTCCGGCTTGGAGCCATGGTCACTGCTCCCAGGCTGGAGGAAAGAAAGGAAAACGTGGATGACGAAACATCAGAAAAGCTGCCTGTAACTCAGCAGCAAAGATCCCTTCTCACCACCAGGACACCGTCCCTCAGGGTCTGTCCTCTTCTCCCTGCTCAGCCTGCAGCCAAGCGCAAGTCTCCTGGTCCCTTCATCCAACGGGCCTTTTCTTGGCTCTTCCTCAGCTACCTGTCCACCGGGGAGGCAGGACACGCCGGGAGGCAGCCAGCCTGCCATCCAACTGCAACGGAGCAAAGCAGCGCAGGGAAAGACCTGGCGCGGGGTGGGAAGCCGGGGGGGAAGAGCTGCTCTCAGGGCTGGAACACAAGGGTCCAAGGGGCAACCGTTTCTCCAGCTCCACTTCAAACGCAAACATTCCGTGGGGAGGATGGGGCCCGGGCACCGGCACAGGCAGATGCAAGCAGCGCATTAAATTCACCCCATTGCATCGCTGGGGGTCTGCTGTACCCTGCTTGGGCTGACCCCGTTTGCTGAGAGCACGATGGGCCAGCGCAGCTACAGCAATTTGTTTAAAAGGGGATTAAGGGTTGCTAAGTGGATAGCAATAGATTACCAGGGAAACAATGATTTGGTTGCTAATGGGACCTGCAGCTGTGAGAGCCTTCAACCTCTGTTGAGAGATATCCTTGCAGAGCTCATCACTCAGCCGAGCACACGTCACTGACCATTTTAACTATTTGAGGGGAGTTTTCTTGCTGGAAAGGGAGAGGCATTCTTTGGGCCATTCATCCTCCGGTGAGTAGAGGAGAAGCTTTTCTTGTTTCACTTCTATAAAGCACTTGCAGCTTGTTTGGCTGCCTTAAATACTCTCAGGATGCTTGGAAATTGTTCTCTCTCTCCCCTTCCTGATGCTAGGGATGCTCTCACAGTCACTCGTTATCCACCACACTACTAACTCCCCAAAGGTAGCAAGCAGACGGATGTTAACTCTTGCAAAGAAGGTGGCCTGGGGCACATGTCACAAGGGTCTCTCCGGTTGCTGCCGAAAAGCCGGTCAAACCGTGCTGGAGGAGAACAGCAGTATTTCTAGAGCCGGGAAGCGTGCGAGCACCAGCCTGGAGGGCCCCAGGCTGTGTTCAGAAGGGCCGCCTGCCTCAGAGGCCAGGAGAAGGATGCCGCTGCTCCCCGGCAAAGCGCACTGCCAGCTCGGACGAAAGCCAACCCCTTTCCCGTCCACCGCCGTCTCCCCCGTTGCCCGTCCAGCCCCAAGCCGCCGCAGCGCTCCCGCTTCAGCCACCTTCAGCGCCCTGCAAAGCTCATCATCCTCAACAAACTGGTTCCTCGTTCCTGCCTCAAAAAAAACCCCCAAACCACCCACACGTGGCAGAACGGAGCAGCCGTTATACCTGAGGGGGGAAACGTCACCAAACACAGAACAACTCATCCCTCCCTTCCCTGACTGCCCATGGTTGTAGCTACCAGAAAAATTCTATAGACCTTGGAGGTTAACCTGTAGCACCAGGCACGTAGTGCTGCCATCTGAGGGAAAGCTGTGTTTGAAAGAGGCCATTTCAGGTTACGGTGCCAGGCAGAGCACACGATTTTCTAGGGCTTTATCCAGTCTATCCTGCCATTCTTTCATCTCAAAGCCTCACGGCACTCCGGCGAAACAGAAAGCAAAGCGCTTATTCGCATGGGTCAGGCAGGCGGGATGGAGGACCGAGCGCGGCAGGACAGGCCTGGGGCTGGCGGGAGAAGCGCGGTGGCTTCGGTGGCAGCAGCGGCACATCGTGCCCTCCAGGCCACCGCCGGCCTTCGCTTCTGTACTGTGGGGACTTGGGAACAAAAAAAAAGCAGCCAGTAACTTTTAAGTTTAGTAAAATCATTTATATACACCGATGTGTAGTATTTACAATATAATACTGATCCCAAATGAACTAACATGTTACAGGTAACACTGGAAAGGAGAAATGAAAACGTTTTAATACACAGAAGTTAAACATGGCATATGAGGACAGACTCAGATTTCCAAAAGAAAAACCTGAAGTAATGACAGCAAAACTTTGACATGTGGCTATTTCCCATCAAAAACTTTCACCTAGTCAAGTTCTAACTTAATAATATGTATATATATAGCTTAAAATAATCAAGTCACAGGAGAAGTCAAATATACATAAAATTTTGAAAAGGTCAAATGATTTCAGAGATTTTTCTCTTAAATAAAATTCTTAAAAAAACCCTACAGAGCTTTCTCATATCCTTTTAGTGTTTGTACAAAGAACGTCGCCTTTGATCCCGCACGGCCCTTCCATCTCAAGTTATTTACAATATTCACAGTCTGCTATAAAGGATCAGTAGATTTATTACCAAGTAAAACCTTACATAATCAAGACAAGGTATCTTGCATTTACGCCAACTGAAAAACAAAAAACACAGGAAGGAGAAAGTAAAATACAACTTTAAAACATGTCAATTAATCCATTAAAGCGTATTTAATTTTGAAATCTAAAACATAACTTTTTAAAGAGTAAAATAATCAACTTTCTCATAGAAATAAAACCATTTGACCTTGAATCTTCAAATTGTGTTCTCTTAATCTGTCCCTCCCTGCCTCCGTTTTAGATCAGGCCGTTCTTATTTATCACAGACAATAAAATCTATAGCAAATCCATAAAAAGCAGTTCCTTATTCACAAAAGCCTTTAGAAATTTGACTTCCCTCCAGACACCAGAACACTTTGCGGTCAGTCGCAGATGTCCCCACCTCACTATCAGTAACAGCTTGAAATTACTCTGTCGTTCAAGTTAAGGGAGGACGAGGAGAGGAGGGACCCTCTAATGCAGTCAGGTCCCATCTTCTCTGCTTGTTTCTGAGCTGCCTTGGATGTCGGCAAGCAGCTCTCACCCCCAAGCTGCTCCCCACCGCACCAAGCGCGCGCTGGCACGGCAGAAACAGGCTGAAGCCATTTCCTAGAGACCGTTATGCAACAGCGTTGAAGCCTCGCTACGGTCATCTTTAACGCTACAGCAACCTGCCAGAGTTTTTCCCTGTAAAAAACCTGTTTTTTACAGGTCCCAGCGTGTTACATCACACGTTGCTCACAAGGTGCTTGGATTGTGTCAGGCTGTGGCGTGGCAGTAGTCTCTGCTGACTGCACTCATGAGAGTAGCTACAATCTGATCCGTTTTTCTGCTGACGTGTTCTGGCTCCCAAGGAACTGCCCGAGTATTTTCCTCCTTGGAGGGCAGAGCTGTAAGGTGCTTTTGTAGGGAATTTTTCGCACTCCCGTTCAAACAAAGGTGGCTTCCTTGTTTATTTCTCCATTTGCCATACTTAAAAGTTCCAACACAATGAGATTTCCCAGGAAAAAAGCATGGATTTCAAGTTAAAAAGGAAATTATCTATCACATTTAAAGATAGCGTGGATGTTGTCGTGACCTAGAATTTAGGGCAAGGACAGGAATGCATATAATAGGGCCTGTAAACTTGCTGATGCTACCAAGAAATGACAAATACTCTTGTCTCTCGCTAATTCTCTACAGTTGTCATCGATACGTGTCAGTACACAAACATTCCATGTAGTGTCAGAGGTATAATTCTGGTTTACACAAAAGCTCCCTGTTTCCATCAGAGAAAGTGATGGTTAAGCAGGGACTGTGGTTCTTGTTCTGCAATAAATCAGGCATTGGAAAACTGTCAACAGGATTAAAAGCAAGCTGACAGGGTGCTGATGAAGAATGGGAAATGAAGTATCTCCTTCATGTAGAAAAACTAAATCACCGTTCACAAAATTTCATAGAAAGAGTCAGACATTGGTTTGCCATCCAAGCTAAAGGTTGCAAGGAAGTCTAGTATAGAAAAAAGACAAAAAAGAACAAGGCTGGACTGCCGTAAGAATAAATTGGGAGATTCATGGCTCAGGTTTGTAAATGTAAACCCAAAATTAATGAGCTATGAAATATAACAATAATGTTCAAGAGTCATTACTAATAGCCCTGAATTGGCACGTCAGTCTGCAGACCAAACTCACTCAGCGTCTGCACAGGTTTAGTACCAAAATATCTCTATAAAAAGCCTTCGTCCGGTCTCAAAAGAAAGAAAAGCATCAGAAGGTAGAAAACTAGAAATATGTACAGATTCTTTTCATTCGTTTGTTTAATTAAGATTAAAAAAGCAGCTTTTGGAGCCAATGTTCCAGACTAGTGTAAGAATCTGCCCTGGGCAGCCTCATGGTCCAGGCAGCATAAGAACGTGTGTCAAGGAGCAGCCCTGCATCTGTTGCTCCCCCAGAAGGAGCTCGAAGGCATCGAAGAGATGGGGAGCTTGGACTCCAGAGGGTGACACAAGAGAAGGATCGCTAGTGGATTCACACAGCAGCACTATGACCCTTGCCAGGATGACCGCTTTCAAAGAGGACAAGTCTGAAACCAAGTGTTGGATCTTCTAGAAAGGAAAGAATGGAGTACGTGGGTGGAACACACACAACTTCTGATCTGGGGATGAAGCAAATGAACCCCACACTTATTTTTGTCCATAGAAGATCCCACCATGAAAATAAAAATAACTTGTACATAAGTAACTAGAACATTCTTCTATTCTGCTGTTGAACAGCATGATAAAGAGAGGAGTCTTACGCTGAATGGCCATTTGAGCCTTAAAAAAGGTCTGATGAAGATGAGGAAAAAGAAAGAAAGAGGGCTAAGCCTTAAAGAAAGTCTGAGGAAGATGAGGAAGAAGAAAAAAAAAAAAAAGAGGGCTACTGATCAAAACTGAAAAATACAGCAAGCATGTGGACTCAGGTGCCCTTGGCCAAGGCCAAGCGTGGCTCTTGGGTCACCTAGCGAAACAGAAGGCTATTTAGTTGCCTCTACATAAAGACTCAGAATTTAGGCGCAAAGGGTAGCTATGAAGTTTGTGTTTCACAGCAGTTGCTTCAAGTACTTACTGAGCAGGGTGTTGAGAAACTGTGGCTGTCTCATTCACATACATAGTTATTGCAGCTGGCTGTATGTATAGCAGATGGAAGGCAGCTTCTGCAACTGGTTATTAAGAAAAAGAATGGTCTTTAACAATATAATTTGCCCCATCTGGGGGACTCATGATTAACAGTACATAAGTGATTGTATATACCTCAAGGAACTGAGTTTTAAAAAAATATTACAGTACCAATGATTTTTTTATATCTACAACTATACAGCATTTTCAAGCAGTATGGAAATTTAATGAAATAATTATGATTTATTAATTTACATAAAAATACTTTTTACAGTTAAAGAATAAATCTTAAATGGTAAAAAAAATAAGATTAAGAAGCTCCAGCTATTGAGAGTCATGGGAGTTTGTCTGCTCTTCGATAACCTGTTTTACTATTTCTGCCAGTTTTAGTCGATCCACTTTATCTGTGAATCCTCTGCCTGAAAGGAAAAGAACAGGTAGTCAGCTGGTGCTGGGCACAAGGAGGAATCCAGCAATCATGGCTGGAGTTACGCACTGATTGAACACAAAACAGTGCTTCACGCAGAAACTTAGGACAACATTTGCAAGGGAACCGAAATGAGTTATGATTTCTAGCTCCACTGAAAAAATTGAGCACTTAAAAACCTAAATTAAAACCAACCAAACAAAACAGAATGAGGGAAGAGGCACGACCAAGCCCTTGTGATCCTGGCTGACGCCCCTGGTCCCTTACATTCATCAGCATCTGCTCCTGGGGCCTGACACCTCTGCCACCCTGTTTTGTCAAGGAGCCATCTGAACACCCCCAAGGCAGCTGGCCTAGTTTAATCCTGTTTCCCATCCAAACCGAGCGGAAGATGTCGTGCTGACATAGATGAGCGCAGCCGCCTCCAGCAGAAAGAGGGCAATAAACAGCTGGAAGGACACCAGCTCAAAACAGCTAAAGCGGTTTCTAAAGTGATGATCCGTTTGTGCCGCTGTGTTCCTGCCATGGCTTGGCGCCTTTGAAAACTCTACCCTGAACCTCAAACAGAAATTTTAAAGCAGAACTTTCAACCTCGTTTCTAGAACACCCATGCTGGCAGAAGGGCTGAAACAGTGTCAAAACCTAAATCAGTCTGGTACAAAGTCAAGAAATTTGTTTTTAATTCCATATAAGGTGGTCACTGCTTCCCCTCTTTCACCCGGCATTAGCACCACGCTCCGTGGAGGAGGAGTTCCTCACCATTCCAGCTGAAGGTCTGAAGAGTGTCTCGCAGCAACTTACACTCTCGATTATACTTCCACGCCTCCTGCATCACTTCATTCAGCTTCTCATCTTCATTCTCTCCTATTTAGGAGAACAAAGATAAACAGGAGGTTTGTCATTCTGCCTCGCAGCAACATTCAGAGCTTCAGTGAACGGTATGTGCAGTTATTCCTCCTCGCCTCACGCAAACTAGGAAATCGGTTTGAAAGCAGACAGTCCTGTTTGAAAAACTATTTTAACAGCTCTGCACGTCACTGTTGACACTAATATTATGCATGCACCAAAATTACAGTCCACAGACAACACTTTCCTCTTGAGACTGACTAGGACAACAGGAGTTTTGTTTATCCTTCCTCACCACTGACACAGACTGATCTTGAAGCACAGTAAAAAGTCAGTGTCTTGCATGTTTAGGAATGTAACTTTCTTAAAAGTGGCAACCTTTACCAGCCTGGGGTAGAATGCACTGAGCAATCACATCTCTGAGCTTTTCCAGAGCCACGTTGGAATCGTTACTTCCATTCTCGGGGTCATGGATATAAACACCATCCTTTGGCTTAGTGCTGCAAAAGAGCAAGGAGCAAACAATTACAACTTGAATGCAACCCAAGTTCGTTACTCGTTGCATAACCGCACCAGTATAACATTCTCTTTCGCTCTCTGGAAAGCTGGTACTGGAGTTAGATGTAGCATTAATTATAACAATGTCCTATATTATGAGGCCACTTTAAATATGAAGAAAAAGAAATACTCCTTTAAATTAATTCAAGTAAGGGTAATCCTAAAATGCATTATCCTATTTTTCAGATAGGTAACTCTAACAAAGAGAGAGAGATTACCTGACTTTTTCAGTAAATAAATGTCAGTATCAGAAAAAAATCTTGGAATTCTTTCTCCCAGGTTGCCTTGCCTTACTCAACATGGGACCCATCTTCTCTTAAGGGATCTGTTCTGCTACCTGTATAATACAATAACACTATCCAATCTCCTTCCTGCCCTCATGGGCATATCTTGGAAGACACACCATATTGTGCAAGTATTACTTGACTCCAACTACCCACTTCAGCACAAAGAGCATGTCAACCAAATCAGAAATTCAGAAGCATGGCTACAACTGAAGGAATCTGTAACATGCTTAAAGTCATTCTCCAGGCATCAACGGCTGCCTACACTTTGATCTTTCAAAAACAGCTTTAGAGTTACCCCAGTAATTTCCTTTTGCGCAGGATTGGGTTGTTGACGGAGTGAAGGGGTTTGAGACTGACTTTAAGGTCTTGGATTCTCATGTTCGCAAGCTGTTCTGCATGAGCCTGTTGTATCCCCGCAACCATTGCCTGGAATGAAAAGAGTTGCACTTGATGTTTTCATTAGCTTCTTTGTGAATTAAAGAACATATGGACCATGTTAGCCATGGACACAAGAAAAGATGCACTAAAATTCTATTTATTTCAGAGATGCATAACAAAAGTCAGGTTTGCATTATGCAAGACATATTAGAACTACAGCCATTGACCGTGGGACGATACACCCCGACCTCACAGGGGCTGAATAGGACAAAAGATCATCTCTACTTCTCATGTTCACAAGCTTAAGAGTGCTGAATGAACTCCTCTTTGAGCAGAGTTTAAAGGAAGCAAGAAGGGCTATTCATTTGCTGCTAATTTACAAGGTCATAGCAGGTATAACACATGGGGGCAAAAAGAGAAAAGACCTACGGAGGAGTCCTCAGGCATGTTTACTACCATACTCTGTTCTCTACTTGTTAGGACATGGTTGTGCTTTACCACAAATCTTGGAGCATCTTCTCCTAGCCCAAATTTCAAATGGAACTGTTTCCCTTTTCTTACAAACATCTCAAGCTCTCATTAAGGCAGAAGGGGAGCTCTTCATCTGCATAACACCATGTGAAAGAACATATTCAAACCAGCCAAGAGCTATCCAGCTCTCCTATGCAACATTCTTGATCAAATAAAATGTTGTTTAGACCTTGTCCATCATCAGCTGGGCAGAGGGTAGGATGTTATCAAGTGCCTCAGTGGAATTGAGCCAGGGATGGTCCAGCACACCTTCAATGGTCAGCCGTTCCTCAGGTTTGACCTTCAGCAGCCTGGGAGAGGAATCAATCAGTCCATAAAGAGGTCTTTGTTGATTTACAATGTCCTGCTCTGTCTGGGCGCTAGCTCTGCTGCTCTACACTTAGCAATCTCCAAGCATTAGAAGGGCCAAGAAAGAAACTCCTCCTAACATCTAAACCACTAAGCTGACCCAAAAGCCGTCTGATTTTCTACCAGCTTCACCAACCCTTGCTGTGGTGGTATTTTAATGCTCATTCAGTTACATTCAGCACCTCAGTGTAAAAAGAAAGGCGCTGAAGGCCATGTTAGTAATACCTGTGCACGGCTGAACTCTATTACTCACAACCTCCCAGACGGGAAATTATCTTCCAGATGAACTGGAAATGATCCAGACCGAGACCCTCTGGAAATGCACATCTACAGCTCATCCACATAATAGTCTACACTCATACCAAGGACTCTGGGCATGGTAAAGTCAGGCAAAGTTTCAAAGTTGGAAACCTGTTTGCTGAATTAACTGTTTTCACCATGCAACTCCTTTGCTTTTCTCCCCCTGCAAAAGTAATGGATGCTTTGGCAGCCTACAGCACCTCAAAATAAGAAGGAACTTCATTCTGAGATCTTGGAATACTCTATAGAATTAAATTTTACTAGAATGAAGCCCTGGAAAGAGATTTTGCAGGTAAACTCATGTTCTCATGGTAATCACAACTGTTCAATAAAAAAAAGTAAAATTTCACGCAGAGTGCTGACAAGTTATCCCAAGAGTCTAAATCAGAAACAGAACAACTTGATGAGTTTGTCACACTTTCTTAGACAATATGCTAAATCGGCTTCCTGGCTGCAAAGCAGAATTGTTTAATGTACCAAGAAAGCGGAAATAACTTTTCCAAAATGTCAGCAGGACCACAGGCTAGCCCATAAATTTCACTTGCAAGGCCATGCTGCCGAACAGGTTCTAAGTTCAGTTTTGACACAAGACCCAAGACACATGCATTCCTTTTCCGCAGGTTTTCAAAGTCCTAACCTATTATCAAGCACTCCAGCTCATAAAGCTTGAGGTCAGAAATCAGCTCGACATGCTTGAAAGGAAGCAGCTGCTTGAATGCAAAATATGACCTCCAGAAGCGAGACTCCATATGAATAGCAGTCTACATAAATAAAATGTAAACTTATCCAGAATCATACAAAGTCTAAATGTATTCCTGCACCATAAACACAGATTCAGAGTCACTGGCTGGAAAAGACAAGCAGGAAAGGGAGTCCTGATAACATTAGTGAGAGAATTAAGTGAAGTGAACTGAATCCAAGTAACAACATTCTGTGAGCTGAATTTCATGGCCATTTTAAAAGACAATGAAGCCTATTGACTATGGAGTTTCTGAGTGAGAATAAAGACTTGACCTTGGTATAGACAGAAGTTTCACCACAACATAATCTGCAGTTCATTTGGTGAAAGGTTGTGGGCTCTCCTGCACTGATATAAACAGGTCCCGGCACCCTTTCCTAACAATGTTAAGCCCTTGGAGATTTTACAGTACATCAGAGGAGACAGTGACAGTTTAAAATCATTTCACCGATTGATTTTTTTTCTATTTATGTTGCTTTTATCCTTCCAGTTCCTCTGGTGATACAAGCAAAAGCAGTAAGTCCCTCTCACATTTTAAAAAATAAGTGAGGTCAAGACCCAATCAGTGCCACATTCTTGCTTTCAAACAGGACCACAGAGTCACAGCCTTTGAGACGTTTGCAACTGAGATGTGCATTGCATGAAAAACAGTTGCCATTAGCATTTAGGATAAAGCATCAATGCAAAACCTTATCTCATCGTCTGACACCTTGGGACAGATCTTAACCTCCCTTTTCATGCCTCTGTCTTGACTCCTTTTAGACTGTGTATTATACGCACAGGGTTTTACGGGACAGATCTACCAGATCCTGTTACGCCACCTAAATGCCCCCTGATTTTAACAGGAGTTTAAACATTTTCATAGGAGATAGGTGCCTCGAGAGCACTGGCGGATGCGGCAGCCAGCTGTCCATATTGCTCTGAAGCAAGGTATTGTACCCGTTCCCCTTAAAGACTAAATGCACAACGCACTTTAGCAACTTCAGAGACAGGAGACATCAAAAATTGAACACAACAGTTGGGGAAGAAAAAAAAGAGAAGGAAAGAAAAATATTTACCAGAATTCAGTTGTGCTGAACACGATAGAAAATTTTTCAGCTTTATGTGCTGCAGACAATTCCCCCCGCCTTTGGAAAAATAAGCCCTTTGTGATAATGCACTTTCAAGTGATTTTCCAATTTCTTAAAATAAGCAAAGAGCAATACAACATTTTCCTCAACTGACTCACTTTCGCACAATGTCTTTCGCCATTTCTGAGATCTGGCTCCACTCTTCCTCTGGAAATTCAAAACTTCCTGTCATGATCTTTTTCCGCATGTCCTTTGGAATTGTCCGACTGTGGTGTTTGGAGTAAAACGGAGGGTATCCACACAGCATCACGTAAATAATGACACCCAGGGACCACAAGTCACAGCTCTGAAAGCAAGGAAATGATCACTTTGGGGGACAATTTGCAGCAAGTAGTGGTGTAGCTATGTTAAAAGTTCGATGTGATTCCCTAAGGAAACAGAAACACAGCTCAGCCTCCTCCTGAGGGTCCATCTGAGTACCTCCACGGATAAATACGGCCAATATGCAAGCACAAGGTAACTCCATGCTGCCAAGTTAAACTACTTCCAGTACCCAAAAGTAGCTTGTTTACAAAAAGCGCTCCTGTTGACTGTGCTACGCAACGGTAAATTGTACGGAAACAGCTAGCGCGTCAGAGGCATGAGTAACTGCGCAGTTACTACATCGCTCAGGATCCTTGAATCCTAGTCTCTCAACATTAGAACATAAATCCAAATACAGTTGGTTTTTAGAATGTGAGACTAAAAAAAGAAACACCAAACAAACGAGCTAGCAGAGATACTTAATCAGAGATGTCTCTAACGAAAAACACACATCCTGAAAGCCATGGAGATGAAGACGCTTCAGAAAGCCAGGAGCAGCATTTCATGGCTGATTACGCCGTGCTCCCTCCTGCCCTCCCACCCCAGCCTGCAGCTCCCTCCCCTGCGCTTGCACTAGTGTTCTGGCTGATGTGATACACAAGAAGCTCATCCAGGAGGTGGATCCAGGCAAAAACCAGCTCAGTAAAGCAGCTGAAAGCCAGATCTATTCCCCACCCTGTGGATCACTGCGCGTTCACGCAGCACAGACGCTACTCGGGAAGAAGGGAAGAGGACTGTAACAGCCTAGGTTTCAATTCAAGCTGCTGCTGGACCGCATCCTTAAGGATGCGGCTCTGTTATCACTTGGTTACGGCATGGTGCAGGCTAGGGCTAGTAGGATCTGCTCCGACCCTGGCCATCCATTCCCAATATTTCTTTTGTGCCAACACTAGCATTAGTACAACTAATTATTAATTTTTATTAGCTTGCTTTCCAGCCCTGTCAGTCCTCCAGGGGACTCCCAAAGGTTTTTGCCAGCACAAGGATGGACAGAAATACACAGCCAAGTGTAAGCAGAAGCCGGAACTCCAGCCAGGTTCAGGTAACTGTGGAAAGACACGCAAGGGCAGATTTGGGGAACAGGAGGTTCTGCGATTGGTTTACACAGACAGAAGTCTGCCCACCTGCCAACTGAAGCAACCTCAGCACTGCCCCAGCTGCCCCAGACTGTATATTCCACTGCCTGCTCTAGGACGTGGCATTCATGAAGCTGCCCAGATGAACTCAGCAAACACAGAATCCCTCACTCCAATAACTGTTTTTTGACTGGATCAACACTGACCCAGGAAGGGGCCCTCAAAGGTGAGACTGTTTCCTTCTGGAGGGAATACACTTAGATCAGCTTATATTAAACTATATTATCAATTAAACTATTAAATTATATTAGATCATTATATTAAACCCTTGGCTTTTGGCTTTTACAAAACACATGGATGCTGACAACAAAAGAGACTCCAAGGAGTTACCCCACATATGCATGCTTTTCAGCAAGTTGCTTAAGCCAATCTCAGATGGCTCTAGAAGTCTAAATTTCTATTTAGGTACCTAAATTCTCATCATTTTTCTGTTGACGAGAGAGAATTTCCACTGAAATCAATGGGACTTTAGGCATGTAAGTAGGAAACAGGTGTCTAAATTCTTCATGGATATGGTTCTCGGATTCTATTCCTTAAGAGTCAATCCCCTCCAGCCATGACATACACACTCATACTTGATCCATTATACACACAACTTAATAAAAATACTCAGGGATCAAAAGAGGTGTTTCTTCCTCAAATTTAAATCTGTGGGACAGAGCTGCTGATCACAAAGGTGGAGCACAGGCATTTGCACTCAAGCTCTGAATTGCTGTGGAAGGACAGTGTACCTGGGAGTTTATCACAGTCTATCTTGGGGAACTAGACGTATGCCAGATGCGAGTCACACGTGGCAAGGTAAGGATGAGGCCACTTCTTTCAGCAGCCTTTCCAGTTACTGCCACCACGGCTGAAAGCAGTTCAGAATGACCGATCAATTCTTTAAATGAAACATGAAAACAAAAGCACTGTATCACTTCATAAATCACAGAAGATCAAGGCAGCTGAACCTTCTCAATACATGAGTTAACTCCAGTTGGTATCTGTTTTTAAGGTTCTTCCATTCTGTACAAGAATATGACCCATATTTTGCTTCAGGTGCCACAGTCAGGGCTCTGGTTCATTAAAAGAACAAAAAAGCTGTCAAAATGTTACCAACATGAACAATGAGGAACCACTTCTAGGTGTCTCTAGAACTGCATCTACTCCCTTGGAGAGGGCTATTATTGGACAGTAAATCTGCTTCAATCCACAGAAGTGGAATTCTTGGCCCTGCCTTGTGAGACTTTCAGAATTTATAAAAAACAACTTTCCCTGTGACTGAGGTTTACATGAGAGAAGGCAGAAGAAAGTCTGTATTGAGAAGACTGTTGGCACCTGTCTGAGAACTCTTTTTACAGGAAGTGTCTAGCTTCAATCATCAATCTGTTTCTCCAGGATGGAAAGCAATAATCATAACCCTGAAGAAGACAGAATCGTGATTAGGAAACCCATGTGAAAGTTATCTCTGCCCATCTTTGCTTTAGCTCTCTATAAAAGGCTACTAAAACATAGCACTATATATCAAACTACCCCCTCTAGCACGTGGGGAGTTGAACAACCCACCCTTGAAGCTGGAATCAGTGTAGATACTTAGCACTGCAATCAGAAACCAGCTAAGTTTAATCCAAATTGACACTGAAAGAACACTCTGTGGTTCAAACACTGCTAAGCCAGCAGGAGACAACGATGGTAATATGGAGGAAAATGTTTTGGAATGACAAAAAAGGAGTACAACCTTGCAGGACACTTTCTGTCATAACTTTGCCAAGACTCTAACAACAGTTGTTATTGCCCATGGCTACTGCTACAGACAACACAATACACTACTGGTCATTTTGCAGAAGATCCCAGATACAGACAAGGTACCACCACAGCTGCCTGAACAAGATAGTCTAAATAGTGCTTTGCACATCCAGAAACTCTGGCTGACAGCAGAAAAGAGGTTTCCTTTGAACCAGCCTCCTGTGGAGGTCAATGAACTTCCCACGTGGTCACACTCCAGCAGAATCATTCTACTCTCTCCAAAATCTTGTTAATATTGAGTGCTCCTTATACAATGTTTGTATATTTTTCCTTTAATTAGAGGATCATTAAATAGGCTTGGACCAAGTATGCATTTCATTATTTGCTCTATCAGAAAGAATGTAGAGCCAGCAGCACCTTGTAGCGTGTCACTTCTAAACGAAGACAGCTACCTAGACAGATCATTATCTTCTAATTTTCCAGTTCAACTGAATGAAACCTGGTCTGAACCTAATACATTTAAGGGGAGAAATACCACTGTATACCTGGTCACTCCTTTTAGAAAAGCCAAAGGAACCACACTTTTGAGAAATACAGCCCCAAAGATACTACTACTTCCTTATAGCTGAAAACACATGTGTACACAAAATAGTAAGCAACATGGCATTTCCCTACTGTTTCCTGTAGATCCTGCTTTTTACTCAGTGTGATTACTCGGCTAGTTAGATGTATTCCTGACACAGAGATCAGAACAACTTGGCTGCTCCTGGCCCTAAGTGTGTAATTTCAGCGCAATAGAGTTTACTGCCTTACATGATAAACCGTGTCTATAGACTACTTCTACAGCACATACATCGGGGCAGGGGGGGGTGTGTGGGGAAGACACTGTGCTTAAAAGATACTGACTTGTGGACTGTTTCATACCTTACCTTGTTATAAGTGTAAGGTGTTGGAGAGGTGGGGATAATACCAGATTTTTCTTTCTGATGTCGTCTTTGTGCCTCCAGTACCTGTTGCCATGAGAGGAGGAAAAAAACTTTAAAAATGCAAAATACATCTCATCTACAGGCAGCACAAACAGCAATGCCTACGCCAAAGATGCCAGATGCTTTTCCATTCGGTGGACTTATTCCAGCTACTGAAGACTCTGCCAAACTTAAACTGTTCTTCCTAAGAAAGACTGGAACTTTCTACATGGGGAAAATTTCAGATAAAATATTTTGCTGCTTTGGATGAAAACTCCAGTCTTGCCTGAATGAAAGCAATTGCTCACACCTCTTTTGTTCAAAACCTCTAACACCTCCATGCTTTGGAACTAGAACCTAAAGTGTGTTTGGAGGGCAACCCTAGTTCCAGAGATGTCCGTAAATGCTTCTCCTATGAACAAATTGCATCAAATTTGTCCCTTGCTGATCAAATCTGGGTTTCTACAAAAATCTCAGTTTAAATATGCTCAGGAAAAGCTTTCTACAGGTTTGGTAGTTCACTTGTTTTACAAACCCTGTCTGTAGTGCACATGGCCCTTCACCAGCAGGCTCCAGTTGAGGAGGCATTTTCAGGGCACTCGACTGTGGCTGCATGGTCTGATCTCTGCGATTGCTCTTCCTAGTCATTAAAGGCGGCCGACATGCCCACTGCTACAATTAAATATCTATCTGCAGTTTTAATTTTCTTCAGGACTCCAACACAAAACACAAAAGAGAGTGGGGAAAGCAGCACTACAAAAACCAGCCTGTCTGTAATTATAGATTACATCTTAATGCATACGGACAAGGGGGCCAAGCCAAGGTGAACAGGTAACCCCCTGGCACTGCCCTCTGAGCAATTGCCTTCACAGAACCTTTTTGTTTCAGCATAGTCCTCTTTAATGTAACCTTGAACGAGCCTGAGCTGGAAGAAGGATTGTGAAGCAGGGGATTTTTTCAAACCAACTGCTTTAATGCAGTTAAAGGCCAATTGTAAAAATCCTGGAGCAGTCTCACCAGTGCGAGTCAGGCCTGGGAGTCAGGAGACACCAGCAATAAGTCAGTGCTAAGAACGCAGTCTGGGAAATTTGTCTCATGATCTCCTGCTGTAATCAATAGATGACTGTGGTGCTCCATCTTGAAAGGTAGCTACTATACAATTACTCAAGATTCCTGCGCCCAGAAGCCCTTAATAGGACAGCAAAGACTTTTAAAATGATGTGGTTATGGAGGCACAGGCAATAAAGATCATGATTCCCCTTTAGCCTAGAACTGTAATTGTTTGTTACCTGAGGTGCTACGTAATATGGAGTGAACTGTGGTGTCATCAAGTCACCTTGGTCTACTTTGGCAAATCCAAAGTCACACAATTTAACAGGTGCATCCTAAAACAAGGAGAAGAGGCTTCATTACAAAATCTCATTGTAGCAACTTTTTCTAATACATATTTCTTGCCTTGTACTCATCTTGCTGTTGCCACGCATACTCCTCTTTTGTATTTATCCCCTTACCATTCCACAAAGCAGTTAAAAGGTCATAAACTGATCTTTGAAACAATCATTTTTGTTTTCCTGGCTGCTGCGGGTCCCAAGCAGTCCCCCTCTCAGGTTTGGAAAGCGCTAAGCACATTGTAGGGCAGTCACTGCATATGCAAGGTGGTTATGAGCAGAAGAAAGAAATAGGCAAGTGCTTGGATACATCAAAGCACCTATAATGCATGTTAGAACATCCTGATGACACCTAGGGAAGAAATGTGGCAGAGTACATCTTCTCAGCAAAGCAGGATTCTGTGTTGAGGTGGAGAACCTGAGCCATATTTAACAGCAACAGCACGGACAGCCTGTACTCCAAGCAGATCGGAGTATGGAAAAGCACGAAGCCAGAAAAGGTCATACATTTTTGTCACCAAAACACTGCATTAATGCAATTTTACAACTACTCTGAAAATCGCCATTGAGCCATTTTACAGAATTCAGCAGTAAACAAACTTCATCTTACCAGAGAGTTATCCTTGAAGAGGAGATTCTCAGGCTTGAGGTCTCTATGTGCAATGTTTAGTGAGTGGCAATGCTGCAAAGCCAAAGCTATCTGAAAAAGGGCACAATAAATCAACTACAATTACAGAACTCGTCCTTTAGCCTGGACAGTTATTTTAGCTTTAAAAAGGACATTGCCAACATAGCTTAGACCCCAAACATTTTTACTCAACTTGGGTACAATTCTGAGTTAAGACAAGCCTGGCCATACTGCACAATAGTGCAGTAAAGCAACGATCGGGAAATGAAACCCACCAAGCTATTCAGTTTGCATTTCACTTAAAGCAAACAGAAAATAAAATCTAAGTTGTACTGGGCTTCCCAACCACCTTAGTTTGACTGACTTGGGGCATTATTAGCCCCCCAGAAGTGAAACAGATCATGACAGTGTCCTTTTATTATGCTGTGCTAGGCCTGCAAGGTCACTACACTTGCTTGCACACTCTCCAGCAATTACATTCTATTTAACAGTCAAAGGCGAGTTCTTGCTTCAATATTTCAGTGCATATTTTATTGCACTTGTTACTGACTTAAGAGTCAACGTTCAGGCAGTTTTATTCTTCAATCCTTGATGGTACTGCCTGCAATTTACTCGTTTCATGGGATATTACATAGAAATGCATTACTTGATTCTTTCAAAGACAGCTTCTTACACTGCTGTGGTTTAGAAACCTGTAACCCAGTCATGAAAGCTCTACAGACTGTACATTTGAAAGTGCAATTCATTTAAAGAAAACCAAAGCATGATTACTTAAACAGCATTACTGAAACAAAAGTAAGACAAAGCCACACGACCCTGATTTGAAAGCATTTCTATTGGCTTCTGTAGGCTCCTACCCAAACACAGTACCCTGATTGAAGCGCTGAGTCCTTAGAAGACTGCAAATTACTGTGACAAGAGAACTTCAGTGTTAACTTAGCTCAGAAACAAATACAAACACATTCCCAGAGAAAATGAGGTAGCTTTGTGACAAGTTTTTAGCTATTACTGAGTACAAGGAACTCATAGTTCAAGACAATGATGAAGAACCACTAGACGAAAGAAGACTTTAACATTGCTTTCAAACTTCAGTCATATAAACATTAAAGCAAAGAGTTACTTGGGACATGAATAACCCAAGTGTACACACAGCCAGGATTCAATTCAAAGTCTTGTCTTTTGGTATAGTTTTAAAAGATTTTCCCAACACGTTAACCCTGGAGACTGCCTTGCATTGTCAAAATCAAACGGCCCTAAGGACATGAAAACAAACTGTCAACGATAATTCTGTACTTCCACCTGATTTCTTTGTTGGATGAAATCAAAAAGGTAACAGCACAATTAGCATTTCATTAGAAACAAGTCAAAGCACAAGACAGAAAAGTAAGATGAAATGATTTGGCCTTCTTTTTTGCCTCAGTACCAAACATCATCTCCCCAGCTTAGAGGGAAGCAAGTGATCAGGATATAGATATATTCATAAACAGACATGTCAATTTAAGACAAATGCCGTAATATCTTGTCTCATGTCTTCTTTCCTTTATTCACTCCAGTGATCACCAATGTGGGAGCAGGACATTTACTGATTAGTACCTCCACTAGAGCCTCTCACCTACAGTTCGCATATCTTCTGTTTGGAATGCCAATACAACCTCTGTACAATGGCAACTCCGGCACTCAGCTTCATGCCATGGTGCCAATTCCCATGCAGAAGAGCTCACCCATTTTGACAGAAAGATCCTTCTGCCTTGTGGTTCCTTACAGCAACCTGCTGGTCCTCTGCTGTGGCTCCCTAAAAAGGCTATCAAAACATACAGCCATACCATCTTTCCTGTAACTCTCCCATTAATCCAAGCTTTCTGACTGGGCACCGCAAGTCATCCAACAGCTTGGAAATGAAAGGCAACAAGTTCACCCCAGAATTGAGAGGAACTGACACTGAGGATACCTGCACTGAATCTCATGGAGGCCCTTCTGCTTTGTCATCCAGCAGAGTATAAGCTAGTCACACCAGATGCACTGCTAAGCAACAAAAAGCCTGATGGGCACCAAAACCTCTACTAATAAATACCACGGAGGCTATAAAACACAACATTCAAGAGTGAGCTGTGTAGAGAAATGGAGAGGGGAAAAATGACATCAGAACAAACAGCACAGAAAACACGCACTATTGTGATACACTCCTCTTTTTATCGTCCATGATAGGCAGGAATTCCATAAACCAAACACAGAACCCAGCTTGAAAACCACTGGCCCAGGACACCAGTATGTTGTTGTCTGCTATCCCACCCAAGAGGCAAGAGAAACGCCAAGTCTGTGTCATGGCCAAGAGTGATTCTCCAACTGGAGCTCAAGAATCACGCGGGGTCTGGTGAGAGCCTGTGGACTGTTGGAGGTAACACTTTTAGAACAATAGAGAGGGATACAGCAGGAAGATTGTGCAAGGAAAGAGCTCTCTGGTGAAGTGTTCTGTAGACCAGGTTAGGAAAACCATTGCTAAGGACAGCAGAGACACCAGGGTCCCAACTCAGAAGAACTAGCCCACACCTTCAAATTCTTTGCTTCTATTAAAACTTTGGTACTGTCAGGTTATAACAAAGCAGGCAATGATCATCGGATCAGAACTGAGGATTATTTTAGCTTCCTTTTTTCCCACCCCCCCCACCCCAGGAAATTGTTAAATACTTTAGCCATTATCATTCATGGATTTGCTTATACATGGGTGTTAACTTGCCTGCTTTGTTACTTGGCTTGCTTGCTTCTCAGTAAAGTGCCGGTGCTGGCTGATTCTGTGAAATAGCTCTCCCCCTTCCATCATCTCCATTACAATTAGGAGCCGAGCCCTGTTCAAAAGCATTTCATTTTGTTATATTAAAAATAATCAAAAAAATAACAGAATTGCTAAGCTAATAATGCATACTTCATATCTACTGATGCAGGCCAAAAGAGAGACATATACTCGCTTCTCCTACAGATGTTAGAGCTATTTTGGTTCCGTAATTTTGTCTTTAAGCATATAAGCTGTAGGATTTTCTGGCTCCCAGCACAATCTGACTCACTGATTGTCAGCCAGGAATCTACAGTTTGCTCTTCATGTTGGGCTCCCACATCCACGGAACAAACACCGTGGACAGGTCTACATGGATGCATTCACACAGACACATGCAAGCTCCACCCACGCTTTCCACCAGCAAGCCAGTTTGGACCTGGAAGCCATTTAGACATATCAATGTATAACTCCGTCCTCAAAGAATAATCCAGCAGGTAGAGTCTTGCATTAAACAGAGTAAACAGCTTCCAGGCTGGAGCTGGATCTCAGCATATACCTGCCTGCACCCATCCTTGCAGACGTGCCGATCTGCCTGGCTGTCTGCCTAGACACTAAGGATGTTCATGGCAACTTAGAAGCAGAAGGTTGAGGAATTATCTTTTAATGCTTTTGAGTCTGGATACTCTACTGTACCTCAAGATTTTAGTTAGTTTTATTGCCGTAATTATGAAAGACAACGAATAAAGAAGTGTGGAGATCAGGACTGCTAGATTCTCAAGAAACTTACTTCTAGTTCTTCTCACCACACAGCAAAATCAGGTACATCAGAGACTAAGACGGGTCTCAGCTCTTTAATTCTCCCAGCTCTGATTTTTTTTTTCCTCAGCTAATATCCAATTAGAAGATGTTTTCATCCCAAGCAATATTAATGTATGAAAAATAGTAAGTCTGTTTCGTGTTTTGCTGTGTTCATTTTAGGCAGGACAATGTATTGAGAGTTTATGGGGCAGAACCTAGTATTTTTGGAAACAATTCTTTCTTCCTTTTTTTTTTTTTTTTTTTTTTTAAACGAAGACTGGCACTTTGAGTTTCCCAGTGGTTCACAGGCATCACCATTATGTAAAAGGATCTCACTTAGGATTCTACGTAGCAACAAAAGTCACAGCTCTAATCCTGCTTTAACAGTGCTTTGAAAGCAGAAGGAGGCTCAAAGGTTACAATTCAATTCAAGCTACTAAAGCAGTATCAAAGCAGGACAGAAGCTAGAAGCTAATATACTCTCAGGCAATGCAGGTATCAGACTGAATCAATGAAAAACCTAGGAAATGAAGATGTATTCAAAATCACTAGTGAAGGATGCAAATTCATTTAAATATGCAAAAGTCTGGTCATTGACAGGGGAAAAAGCAAGTCTGAAGCATAAATATCATATCTGGAACCCCTTATAAATATTCATTTTGGTCACGCTGTGATTAAAAAAAAAAAGCAAACTTCACTATACCTTGGCCTAAACATGGAAAGCAAGCTGTGGGAATGGATCACCCTATGTAATCTTACCTTGGGCTGGATTCATGTGGGAACTGCACACTGTTAGCATAAACTTCAATAATTTGAACAATATTTGGATGTGTTGCACACATCATGTGCAGACGTACCTTGAAGAGAAGGGAAGAAACGTTACTGTACACAGTGACATGTACTTGACCAGTTCTGCTCTTCACTCTGCCCCCAAGACTACGGCACACACGAGCCCATACCCTACCAGCTGTGGTCAGCACCAGTCACGCTTCACTTAAAATTATTCAAAAAATAAGAAATGCCTACAAGCGTTTATACCAGTGACCAACAGCCATAACACTACTGAGACCAAGTAGGGGAAAAAGATCACACATTGCCAGCCTATTTGTTACAGACCATGGAATCAAAGCCAGCAGAGCTCCAGAAAAAGCCCGATCTCTGATATTTTGGGGTTTTTAAAATAAATTTAAAGCTAGAACTAGCTTTAAAGTAGCAATAGTGATACAACTGAAACAAAAAATTTACAAATAAAACTTGAAATTCCATAGTCTGGCTTCTTTCATGGCCTCAAGGCCTAGCACTCAGCATGTGAAATTTCATCTCCTGTTCTGCCTTTCTGAAACAGGGACCTAATGGAATTTTCCCCAGTTTAAAGCTACCCGGACGGCTAAATCAAATCAAGGCTTGATGCTCTTTGTAAACAGATTATTCTTCCCCTGGGAATTTTAAAAGAGAATTTGCTCAGTAACAAGAAATGGAAGTTGCCTAAACCTTAAGGACAATTAACTCCGCTTTCACCTTCATGACGACTTGCACGACTGCCCATCATTTTCAAGAGACTGACAGTTTGGTACCTTGGCACGCTCTCGCCAGCCACAGTAAGTCACAAACAGTAGCAGTGAGCTTATTTAGTTTCTCGTACACGGATAAACCCACACCATTTAGAGTGCAACTTGAAGCATTCTTGGCAATTCTGAGTAGTGACATCCAAGAGTGACATGTATGGAAACAAAATCAGTTCTAAACTATTCCTGTTACATTACATGGGACATGGGAAGAACAGTGGCTTTAAAATGCAGGTCTATAAATTACACCTGTACATAGACGGCTAACACCTAGAGCAAACTCAAGAGTCAGAAAGACCCTCTGTTTCACCCACCACCTCATCCTCTAGGAACCGAGCACAGCAAGGCTAGAGGATCAAACCCAAGAAATCTTGCACAGCAAGATCTGCAGAACACTTTTTAACAAACAAACAAACAAACAACAACATTGCAACAATTCACCAAAAGGGTGAGACTTTGTGTTGTGTCAGAAG
This sequence comes from Phaethon aethereus, assembly GCF_964289735.1. Classification (NCBI taxonomy): domain Eukaryota; kingdom Metazoa; phylum Chordata; class Aves; order Phaethontiformes; family Phaethontidae; genus Phaethon; species Phaethon aethereus. Next base: position 2,176,529 of record NC_138593.1, read on the forward strand.
GCAGACAGTATAAACAGGAACTATACCTCATTTCTAGCTTTTGGACGATCAAGAAGAATTTTCAGTGCAAAGCGTTCTTGAGAGGATTTTTTCACGCAGACTCTGGTATTACAGCAATAAAATTATTCAGTCAGCAAGAATGTTAAAGAGACACTTCAAGCATTTGATCTGTAGTTATGGGTTTGCTCTCCACATGGGAATTAAGGGGAATGCCCACAATCTGGAATATACAGGACACCTGTCACCATGTCCCAGCTTGAAAGGCCTCAGTTTTCAGCCTTCCACAACAATCTCATACGTTATGCAGAAACGCCTAACACAAAGTTCTATTTTCAGCACTGCAGATGAAGTATTTCAGAGCAATGGGTAACTGCCGACAAGCAGAATGCACTCTAGACATTCACCCTGAAGAGATACTTTTGGGGAAAAAACCAAACCATACACTGGCAGCCTGAATATCTCCAGTGGAGGGTGCAGCCTGCAATAAATAAAGCGTTTCTGAATGGAAATGCTTGTTTTAGCGAGGCCACCAACTGTGCCGCACATGTTTTCTCTCTCTTTCCCCCATTTAACATTAACAATTGAACTGCGTCAGACGGAAGGGCCACATATTAACAGGCAGCTAAAAGAATAAAAAACAAAGGGATATTTTAATAAAGATCAGAGGCAACACAGCAACAGAAAATGAGGAGAAACCAACTGCCTGGACAGGAAGATAAATGGTGGCAAAAGACAATCGTCCTGTCAAGCGCCCAGAAACAGAAAGGCGCAGACGTTTGCTTTCCAGCGCTTGTGCAAATTCCCCCTCCCAAAAGGGAGAGTCCTTGTTGAAAAGGGAACATGTTTTGCTTCACAGAAAGCATCCAGTTCCTGCAGGGGTTAGAAATTCACAACGGACAAGCCTGGTATGAGACGCAGAGCTCGTGGCACTATCTGCTTTGGCCTCACATGATGATGTGAAAAAATAGCTGGTAAAAATAGCTAAGGGGCAAACAGTGCTGATGCCCCAAGCGATGATACCGTAGACGGGAGCCGCGACCTTTGCACCGCGCTGACACTAGCATCAAAAGGACAAAGGTGTTGGAGCAGAATTTTACGCTGCCACCGTTTCACAAGCGACTCCTGTCCCTGCTTTGCTTTGGGAATACGGCAGTGAGACAGGGCAAGGCAGGGAGGCGAGGAGAGTTTTTATTTCAAACATATCCCAGAAAAGACAATACCTCGCTCGCACATCACCTACAACCTGCATGGAGTACAGAGACATTTATTTGTTTATAAAGAGAGTCTGCCACATATCATATCACATCACAAAATACATACTCACTTCTCCACAGCTAACGAAACGGGCTGAGATTACATACAAATCCGCAGGTGGATTGTCTTACCTAACAGGACCACTGATCCCAGCTCCCAGCTTCTGAGTCCAGTTAATGTTGTACTCCTCTAAAATGGAGGTTTCCTATTCAAGAAGGAGCAGGGGGAGGGGAAAGAGAGTAAAACAAAAATAATTTTTTTTTTAATTACTACATCTCTTCCAAAAAAAAAAAAAAAACCAGCTCAGCAGACCTGATTTGCAAGATACCTGAGCAGAGAAAGAGCCTGCTTTGGAGTTTTGCTTCACCTAGGAAAATTAATCATAAATACAAATGCTCAGATAATACTACATCCCAGTTTAAAATTATTTCTGTGCAGCTGAGACTGCTCACCCTGGCATTCTGGAGCAGGACTACTGAGAACAGTAAATGGGATCTTGCACCTTTAATGCAGAAAGTTTATGAAGGGCACTCTTCCCTCCCGGACTCTTAAATCCGGCTTTCTACCTAGAAATGATCAATCACAACTGAATACAAAGGCCCAGTTACAGCATTATTACGTACTTTTTGGTCATACCACTCCAATGTGGAAAATTATTTTGCTTCTTTCTTAGGGTTTCCAAACCTTTGGAATCATTATACTGTAAATTAAACCCTGCACGACCAGTTTTAGCTTGTCTGATAATGAACCAGGCTCATGTTTATACTCCTTTTGTCCGAATCCATATAAACAGGGTTTGGTTTTGTTATGACACAGCTTGGGTGCTATCATGCTTCAACATGTCACAAGGTGGGATGTAAACGTAGCTCCAGCGTGCAGCATTTTGATTAACGCCGCTGCCATGTGCTGTTACACAGATGGTGATCTAACACCAGAGCAGGGCTGGGTGTGGAAATGTGTGCAAACACAAGTCAACGTGATACCCGCCCTGAAATTCCGCCTTTGTTCTTTCGTGAACATTGCTACCTATGTTCAGCATCATCTTTCAAAAAGCCACGCTGTCTGAAAAATTGCAAGAAAAGGAGGTGGTAACAAAAACTAGCACCGCAGAAGCTTAAAGCACTTCCCAAATGCACTGAAAACAAATGGAAGCAAAGTGACTTTATTCTGATCAGATTTTCCCCTTCTGTCAACTTGAATTCAAAACACGAATCACTCATGCTACAAACTACAAGAAAACTGAGCTTGTGCTCCCAACTAAGGTATTGAAAAAGGCAGCCCCTAACCTGGCATCGTCAGCCTCTGCTCTAGTAGTCGTGGATTAACACTATTGCCAGGCTGGAGCCAGACCTCAAGCCACATGGATTGAAAACAAAGCAAGAGAGGAAAGCTGATATTTAAAGCAAGATTTGAAGGGATTGGAGAGTGCAAAAAGACAGCTAGGAAAAGAAAAATTGCCTTTTAACGCAGACTGGTGTGGGTATTACGTAGATCATAAATGCATGAAAGGTGTAAAGGAAAAAAGTTAAAAGTTAACTGAAGGTTTTATGAAGGCTTTTAAAAGAAAGGGGAAGAAAAGCATAGTGGATCACACATGGTTTGTTGTTTTCAAGTAGAAGCACAAAGAAACTTTCTTATCAATTCAACGAATACAAATTTCACTTGTGAGAAACGTTATTAGGGAAAAGCTAATTTAATTTTCCTGATATTCAGATACAGAGCATTGAAGGCATCATAAGTGGAATGAAAACACAATTTTAGAAAAGCATTAATGAGCAGAGAAAGGGTTTCTCTGAACTGGGGAGTACCTCCTCGGCACATGCTTTTGAGATCATGCTTAGTGTGTAAGTTCCGAAGAAAGTCAAACCACCCAACCAGAGAAGCAAACGCCAAAGTATGCTGCAGTAACATTGTGATTAAGCGATAACAATTCTTTGTTATTTTTTATAAAGCTTTGAAGTCTGCTGCTCTTGTTCCAAAACTGAAGAAGAGCCTGCCTGCCCCAAAAATTTACCTAACCCTTTCAACTGCACAGCTCGGTCTAAAAAGAGATGCTGTCTCCACACACAAGCCCAGTCTTGACTAAACAGTTTCTGCTGCCTCGTGCCACTTCTACGATGGCACGGAGACCATTCGCTCCGTTCCAGCTGACTAAGTGGAACAGAGAAGCTGATTAGGAATTGGAAAGTCCGCAATCTATGAATCAAATTAAGTGAGAATAAAATCCACAACTACAAATAAGTCAATTTTTAATAAAAACTAATTTCCTCTTTCATATTCTGCATATTTGCCGTTGTTTTAAATAAAAAAGCCAACATTTTTGTTTTCTGCATTTTAATTTGGATTCCGATCTTTGCTCCAAAGCAGCTTTACAACTTGGAAGTAAAATTAATAATCTAGTGATCAAGAAACACTATTCACTATCTCCTAATGATACGAAATACAGTATTTGAGAACTTTGATGTCCATCGATGTACATAATTGCTTACATCTCCTAGCTCCAAATCAACACGAGTTCATAACATTCAAGCAGCATGAAGTATCAAAAATTTACATACATAAAACTGCCCTCTGAAAATACCACAATCAATTTCAATGGGTAAACCTAAATGCTTTGCCTCCTCATTTTGATTAATGCACTGTGGATGTAGGCAGCAGAGGGTACAGTATCCTGGACTTAGCTCCACATCTGGAGAATAAAGTGCCTCACAGTAGCACTGCGCACAGTGCTGAACTTGTAGACTGGCTGACGGGTCAGCTGGAACTAATCTGCTGCGGCTGGGAACAGAGGAGGCAGGAGAGTGTTGGAGAGAGCACTTTCAAAAATAAAAATCTGCAGTGGTGCAATTTCTTACTGTAAACCTTTTTGCTCCTACTGTTACAGGAACTTTAAACTTCCCATCACCCCTTAATTTCCAGTGGGCAAAGGGAATAAACTAGTTTGAAATGTATTCAATTACAAAAAAGTTTCACATGAACTTTAGGAGTTGAATTCTCTTCAACAGCACAACTCCGTTTCAGCAAGCTCAGGGTACCTAAAACAACGGTTCAAGCATCCTCCCATGCAGAGTCAGCAGTCTGGGATGCTAACAGCCTGGAAAGGCAGGACTCGTGAGATTTCTCCCAGCTTGATCACCAACAAGCTGCTTTCAGACAGGGTTAGGCATGCATAGGGACTGCTCAGGGGAAAACTCAGGCACTTCTTGACCACCAGTGTGAAAAGGTTTGAAATAAGGTACCTTAAGAAAAACGCATGCTCACTGCAATAAATTAAAAGTATACAGAATGCTACTTGGACAAACTCCACATATTCAACAAGTGAAATGCCAACAACCTGTGTAACTCCACCTCCACTGCTCCAACATGCAGCCTTTCAACTTCAACTAGTTTGCCTTAAACAGTGATGACTATCTTGAATCACAGACCTTAAACCTGCGGACGCAGGTGAAAACCAACTTGAACAATAACGAAATATTTGAAAAGCAGAGAAATCAGCATAATATACAAAAGTACTAAACTATGTTTTAGATTCAGACAATGCCTATAACCCAAAAGATTTGCCCAGAATCTGTTCTGTCAGCACCCCTCCAAACTGAGAGGGGCAGGAGGCAAATACAGGACTGCCCCTGCACTTACACAACTGCTTCGGCTTTTTTGTTTTGTTTTCAACCAAGAGCTCTGATGTAGATCTTTACTTTCCCATGAAATACCACAGAAATACTTGAAAAAAAAATTCTTTTTTAAAGCCTTCTGGACAGCTGCTTCACCTGCACTGTGCCAAGACTGATAATGAAGGAGGTAGAGACAGTATATAATTTTGGTACTTGACCCTGTAGTTTGATTACAGTCTGGGTTGTCCGAACACGGTGTTTCAACTTCCTTCTACTTTGGGCTTTTTTAGTTCAAAAGGCAAGACTCACATATTTTAAAATTAATCCGGATTTCAACAACACAAGACTCTGCTGCTACTTCTCTTGCACTGATTTTTACCCCAGGGAGCTTTGTAAAGACAAATCCCACAGGGGCAGGTAACAGGGATAAGGAAAGGTAGGAAAAGCCAATATACAGGGTCTTCTAACATCCATCCTTATGGAATTCATTAATCTTTATTTTAATAAGCATTTATGAAGCATGCAGAATCTGTGATGGCAAATGCTTTGCACAAGGTAGAGCCTGCAGGAAGTCTTTAAAACATTGTTTTATTGTCACTTTATCTCAAAAGCGTTTTCCCCAGCTTCTTCACAAAATCCGCTCAGCCAGGTCACAGAAGGATTCACCGGGAAGCGCTAAACTCACACACTGATTCTCGCTGTAAAAAAAGCAAGCTGGAACCCGTTCAGCTCCTCCACCACCACTCAAAACGCAAACATCCCACATGCCAGATTTGTTTTCACGACAGGATCCAAAGAGGAGCTCAGGGACAGACTGAGGCGACAGTATTGGCTCCGCAGCCGGGGGCTGCTGAGGCACAGTCCTCTGCTCCCGGCCACCCCTGTTTTGCTCCCCACAGTCTCAGCACCTTAACACCGATCCCCCCAAGGCCGGATACCGTGGAAGCCTCCTGCCTGCAGCTCCCATTTCCCTGCCCGATGTCTGTCCCTCCACACCGGAGCACTGCGAGTCTCGAGCCTCAGGGCAGCCGGGCCCCAGCGCAGAGCCGTAAGAGAAGCGGGGGACCGGGACCCGCAGGGCCACACGGCCCTGCCCGGGCTGCCCACCTCCCCTCGCAGGGCAAGGGACGACGCGGGGCCGGTGGCGGGGGGACCTCCTGCCTACCTTGATCGTCTTGTCCATCTCGCGATCCTCCGACATCCTCCCGAAGGGGCACGGGCGTCTGGGGGGCGGCGGGAGCCGCCGGCCCGGCCCCAGCGAGAGACAGCGGGGCTGCGGGGGCCGAGGGCCGGCACGGTAGAAGGGATGGGGGCGGCGAGGGGGCCCGGGGGCGGCGGCGGGTCCGGCCCGGGGGCGCTGGGCCGTGTTAGGCAACAAACAGCCCCGGAGGAGCCTTTGTGCCACCGCCGCACCGCCTCATCCCCGGCTGGGCGGGCCGAGGGGCTCGCCGGGACCCCGCGCGGAAGCGGGAGAGCGCGGCGGGGTGGACGCGGGTGGGCCCGGAGCCGCCGCTCAGCCCGGGAGACGCCGCCGCCGAGGCGCCGCCGCCGCCCGCGCCGCCCGGCAGCCAGGCATTGCCGGCACCCTGAGTCGGGCACACCCGCCGGGCGGCGCGACCCGTCACAGCGCTACCGCCCCCACCATGCCCCGCGCGGAAAGCCGGCCCGCGACCCCCGCCTCCTTCTCGCTCCCACCGAGGAATTTTAGGAGCCTCCGCCACGGCGGTGGCGCGGCTTACAGGCGGTCGCCGCACACCCCTAAGAGCGCGACGGCACTACCAAAGCCCCCGGGGCCTTCGATCCGCCGGCCGCCTTCTAGTGGCGTAGGACGGGGTAGAGCAATGACCCTCAGAAAGGGCGGAGCGGAGCGTGTGTGCTCCGGCCCGCCCCCTGTCGGGAATTGCCGCGAGAGAGGGCGGGGCGGCGCGGCGCGAAGCCTCGCGAGATCTGGCGGCGCGAAGCCTCGCGAGATCTGGCGGCGCGAAGCCTCGCGAGATCTGGCGGCGCGAAGCCTCGCGAGATCTGGCGGCGCGAAGCCTCGCGAGATCTGGCGGCGCGAACGGCTGCTCTCCGCTGGGAGGGGTCGCGGCCGCTTCTCGCCGGCTGAGGCGCCAGGCAGGCTGGGGCAGGCCGCCTCGCCTCGCCTCGCCTCGGCCGGTCACAGTCACAGCCGTGTGACGGGGGAACGAGCGTGTGCCCTCGCCTTGTACCCCTCGCGGCACAAGTCTTGCTCTAATGACCACAGGATAAAGGTGTCTCCCACCGCGGCTCCAACACCCACTGAAGCACAGATCACCCTCACCCCGCCCCGGCCCAACAAATAATTTGTTGCTCTGGTACAGGCAGCTCTTTTGCTGGGGACGGTTACAAGATGTAGGACTTCCTTTTAACGTTCATGTGAGGAAGGCGTGCAGAAACGTTAAAATTTGATTGAGGTAACCGGATGGGTGGAAATAAGTACAAACTTGTGCGTGCACATAAGCCCCTGCTCCAACAAAGGTAGGGTTGCCTTTACTAAGATAAGAATGTTTATTGTGAGTAGATACGAAGAGGGCAGGTCGGAGCAGCCGAGAACAAACTTTTACCTCATGGATCCATGCCGAGAGGTTGCTCTCCTGCTCGGTTACACAACTGAGTCTCCGCTCACTTTGCTTACAGAAGAGGGATGTATAGGACAAGGAGTATACAGCTAGCTGTGTAAGCCAACAGGAAATTATTATAAAACTTACTGCAGACCTGGCAAGCATTTAAATCGTTTCTTGAAAAAAAGCATATTCATCAGATACAAATGCAACAAAAGTACACCCACGGAATGCATTAGTACTCGACTGACTGTATTTGGTATTTTAAAAAGATAAAGCCAAGTAATGTTTTTTAACAAAAGCTCCTTCAGGCACCTTCTAAAGAAACATTTCTTAACGCAGAGTTACGTATTTTCCACCTAAGTTTTGTGTGTGTTAAGAAGAGGTTTCTTTGCTTTGTATCATGTGAAGCTGCATAGGTATTTCCAAACGCATGGAGATGATGCTGTCCTTTAGGAGTTTTTCTGTGGAATTTTAATTGTCACCTAGAGAAAAAAAAAGTCACAAGTTATTTTCCTGGAGACAGTGTTCAACTATATTCACTTGAAGGCCGAGAGGCAGCAATATCCCACGGAGGAGAACCAGAACCAGAGGCCAATATATCCCAGTCAGTGGTCAGTCACTGGGATCACCCTGGTCGGGAAGGCTCGAAGAGAGGGGGAAGCTCGAAGGCTGGGTCACAGCATCTCTCCAGAGATGTCGCTGCTCTTTGAGAGGTGGGAGCAGGCACACTTGTTTGTTCTCACCTGGAGCTCCTGTACCAAACCATCCCCTAGCCAGTCAGAAGCTGGAGGCCCTCAACCATTACACGCTTCACTGTATTGTAGCTCTGGAGTCATGAGCTCCATCGCCCTTTAGACATTGCAGCTACAAGCAGACAGCGTGACAGCCCTTCTGCCTTTGTCTTACAGGAAATTACTCAGCCTGCGGCAATGGGATTGCCTAACAGCAGGAACCTTGGTCTCACACATGAACCCAAGGGCATATCGACTCAGGAGAGTGGCATTAAGTACTGGTGGTCACTGCTCAGATTCCCCTTCTTGAGTGGTAAGTGCCCAGTGTTCACCTGCTAGTTCGTACCTGCAGAAGCTTCTACCCAACAGGCACACCACCCAGCAGATGCCTTTCCTGTTCTCCACAATGGAAACTCATGGAGAAGTCCATACACTTGCATTCTTTACAGTGAGAAACAGCTAAACAGTGCCAAGTGGTGCAGGCAATTGGTAATCTGTTAGGTCACATATCCTTGTTTTCCTCAGCAGTTTAAAGCAAGGCTAGCTTTCTGTTTTAAATACAGTTACCTGGAGTTGTGTTTGTGGTTTCTTCAGAAGTGCAGCTCCAATTTTGTTTCAAGCATTAGAAAGAAGAATTGCAACTCTCAGGCCAGCCTATACCAACAGGCACAAACAATGTGGAGCTACGGCAGAAGGTTGGGAAATCCTTGGATGCAGGGATACTCACATTTTTCACCTCTATGTATGCCTCCAGACCATATTCTCCCAGCTCTCGCCCATTCCCAGAAGCTTTGTAGCCACCAAACGGGGCTTGTGCACCAAACACATCATAGCAGTTTATCCTGAAATGGAAACCAAGAATTACGCACATGTAGTTTCAGAACTGCTTAATGGAAGAGCCCTTTTGCAGCAAATGGACATCTCAGCTGTTTACAACAGAGGGACAGCTGAATTTCTAGGCAGGATTTCCATATTTGTCAGTTCTCTCAGCCAAGAGAATTAATCAATACTGAAAACCTTATCAACCTTATCAACCAGAAAACAGAACATCATGAAACTGATTCACGTCTCTCATTATCACAGCACCAAGCGCCCAGGTTGCCACCCATACCTCCTTCAGAGGACAGATAGCAAAATCACCTATTTGTTCAGTCAGTACCATTTTAAAAAAAAAAAAAAAAGGTAGTGAGATACTGGATCTCCAAAATCTTGTGCTAGAACAGTAAACTGGTGTTGAAGTACTGACTTTGGCATAGTCTTCAGCACAGCCTCAGAACACAGAGGAACATCCTCCACAGCAGCCAAGACCGCAGAGGCATGCTCGGTGAGCAAATCACTACTGGCACTCAGAGCCCTGCAGCAGTTGCTGTCATTGCCAGCTGCAGTACTGGATTTCTTTTCCCCCATCCCATTCGTTAATCCACAGTGGGAGCATGGAAGCTTAATATACCTAAATTTTACCAAAAGTTTACGTTACAATTGAAGGGCTGACATTACATTCAGTGAAGTACATGTAAAATTGGATCCAAAGTAGAGACAGGCTATCAAAGAGCAAACAATGAGAAGTGGCAGCGCACAAGGAAGCTTCCAGCGGTTTAGGGAGAAGGAAGTGTGGAGGCTCACCAAACTGTTCCGGCTCGCAGGCCCTGTGACACATAGTTTGCTTTGTCAAGATCCTTTGTAAAGACTGCAGCTGCTAGACCATACTTGGAGTCATTTGCTCTCTCAATGACTTCCTCAACTGTTTTGAATTTCAGAATCTGCATGACCGGCCCAAATATCTGCAAAATCCAAACAGAGCATGTGAAAATCTGTGTAAATTGATGATGAGGGAGGCTGCGGTTGATGCTGGAGTTACGTATGTATGCTAGAAGTCACACAGGACATCAAATTTAAAGTACCACCTCCCATATGACAAAGTGCCCGGGATGTCATCTGGAGGGAAGTTTAATGTGGTAACTCTAAGCAGCATGGAGTTTTGCAGTTCATCAATGTCCAGTGCTTGTAGACCCATGGATTTTTGCATCAGAGGGGGCAAAATGACGAAGAATTGAGAAGCTGACAGACAGAAAGGCGCTGCAGGTCTCACCTCCTCTCTGGCAATCGTCATGTTGTCCTGCACATCACCAAAGACCGTTGGCTGGATGAAATAGCCTCTGTCTGCAGCAGGGTTGCCACCACACAGCAGTTTGGCTCCTTCACGCTTCCCAGTACTAATGTAACCGAGGATCTTCTTAAACTGCTCTTCATCTACCTAAGAGCCATGAGGACAGATCAGCTTCACCTTTACTGGGGGTAAACCATGATTTGACTACAACAGTGCATATGACTGTGCTCTAGCAATTCGTCTTTTCAACAGATTGACAAGCTGGCTTCAAAGGGAGACGATAATTTTTTTAATGCCAGCATCAAGTGGAGGTTTTGGAATAATCAGAAGGGTTAATTAACTTCTCCCTCCTGCAGAAGCAAGGAGGTAATGGGCACAGTTCAAAGGAGATTAACCAAGAGACCAAAGGATACCTTTCGTTCCAATTTGCTCATGCACAATGACTCAAGATTGGGACTATTTCATGAGGTAACAGTCCAGGACACTTCCTGCTCTTACCTGAGGCCCCTGTTCAGTTTTAAAGTCAAACGGGTTTCCAACCACCCTGGACTTGGCCTTCTCAACACTCCTCTCCACAAACTCATTATATATATCTTCCTGGACATATGTTCGGGATCCAGCACAGCAGCACTGCCCTTGGTTGAAGAAGAGGGCAAAATGGGCTTGATCCACAGCCCAGTCCACTAAGATTGGGGAGAGAAGAGAAAACAAATAAGCAAACAAAACCAACCCGAGTCAGTACGTGACTTCTTTTGAACAATTATCGCGCAGACTGCTGGAGTATCAGTGATACAAAATCCTTTCAGTTGACAGGCATTTTCCATGCTTTGGTAGGGCAGAAGTTACGTACAGATTTAATTAGAATGAAGGTCTATTAAAGCACCCCATGCTAGACAAAAATAATCTTATCTGAGGCAGATTACAGTTCTCATTTGAAATTATCAGGTATTCAGGGCAAATTATTTTGGACCTAGAATTTCCGTCCTTACTGTCACATAAAAGCATGTGTCATGGCTCGTCACGACCAAAAATGAGTCTATACGCAAGAGATGAGGGAACCAGAACTTCCTAAGACTAGAAAAGAGCAGTACACGCAAAGAGAAAGATGGAAAATGAAAACAAAAACAGGACTGAGAAGACTGAACGAAGATACTGAAAAAATTCTCATTTGTTGATAACTGAACTTCTTCACAGCACTGGGAAAGAAGTGGGAGTCAAGAAGTGCTGGCACACAAATGCAGCAGCTAGAGCAGGAGGCACGGAGACTTGACTGGGCGAGAAAAGCCAGGTGGTGTCAGAGCTGGAGACTCAGACAACACAAGAGAGCCTCCTTCCCCCTCCAGCTCTGCTTGCAGGAAGCCACTGTAAAAGGTACAGATCAAACATTACGCTAGTAGGTGCTTACTGTCTGCATCAGACATGATTATGTTTGGACTCTTTCCTCCAAGCTCCAGTGTCACCCTCTTTAGGTTACTCTCTGCTGCAGCCTTCTGGATCAGATGCCCAACCTGCATCGTGAGAAGAACCTGTATTAGGAATTAACTCCTACCTACAGCAACACCTGGCAGGGCAGCTGGTTTTAGATCTCAGTCAGCAGTTTAATAATAGTCCCTTCACTGTCAGGGCTTTAAGGGAACAACTGAAATCTGCCCAGTTTCACCTCTAATAAGAAGCAGCTCAAGGGAAACGTTACGTTAGGAAGTATGCTATAGGCGGCACCTAAAAAGAGTTTATGTAAAGTAAAAATAAATGTCACATCCTGAAGTCAGCTCTATTTTTAAAAAAGAAGTGTAGAAGGCAAGGCACACCTCCAGTATTTTATACAGAAAAGGTATTACAGCAATGAGATATTCTCTATATCCCAAGGTCTTAAAGGTTAAGGTACTCCCTTACCTCTGTGGAGCCAGTGAAGGCCACTTTATCTACGTCCATGTGGGAAGAGATGGCAGCCCCTGCAGTGGGCCCATAGCCAGGGATGATGTTCACCACGCCTGGTGGGAATCCAGCCTGCCGGTTCACAGCAGAAGAGCAACGTTACTGCTTCTACAAATCAAGGATTTCACCTACCCTCATCTGTTAGTAACGCTTCAGCAGACCTCCCACGAAGAACAGAGCCTTTTCTACTTCACTTGAATTTCCCAGGCCTTTATTTTTAGTGCTGAGTTCACAAGAACCAGGACAACTCCCCACCCCGCATCCTAAGCATAGTTTGGAGCTATGTGTATTAGCTTTCTAATTGCCCTGAAGTTTGTTGTTTAACTGAACCTTAAAGAGTCCTTCCCTAATCAAGATTCATGTCCTCCGCACATGCATTTATAAGGACAAGGGGGGTTTTTTGCTAAATCAAATGCTACGATACCCAAGACAATCCAGCCTTTCTTCGGAATAGACAGCCCTTCTCTGTTCCTGTCATGTGCCCTCAGCAGCTCACCCGTTTGGCTGTATCACACCACTCTCCAGCCACGACAGCGAGGCAGCAGATGGAAACCCAGCCTTTTCGCTCACCTCTTTGATCAAATTAGCTACGTAGAGGGCACTCAGGGGAGTTTGCTCTGCCACTTTCATCACAACCACGTTCCCAGTAGCCAGGGCAGGCCCAAGTTTCCATGCTTGCATCAACAGTGGGAAGTTCCACTGAAAAACAAGGAGGTGTTTGCTGGTCTGAACTTGAAAGTTTCCGATTATTCAGTAAGTAGCTAATGAACTTCATTCAAATCAGCTGCAGCACCTATGGAAGCAGTCTTTGATCCTTCCCTAGCCGCTCTTCAACATTTGGCTCCTTTTCAAGCAGTGCCTTCCACTTGTCGAGGAAAACTGAACTCTGAAGTGTGAGGTCTCTCAGTACTACCACAAAACCTAACTTTTTTGGAATTAATCTTTACTGTCAGTTTAACCACAAAATGCTCTTTTGAGGTGTTTTGAAAGAAAGCCGGTTTGTAATGACTAAGCAGTGCACACAGACTGGTGAGGCATTTACATTCAGTTCTTGCTCAATGCAAATATGAAAAACATGCAAATACAGTATGCAACAATCAAAATCTGGCTACTCCCACAAAGAGGTAACACTATCCACGCATCACTGTGTAAATATGGCTTTGTTGTTGACAAACCACCTTGCTATGCTTGCTACCAGTTACAGAATAAGATCAGGTACATAAAGCTGAATCTTGCACACTAGTTCTCTACTTCCTCATCACACAGAATTTCGGTTTTAATGTTATGTAGTAGTTTCAACTTAATTGTGGTTCTGAGCCAGATAACTCCTATAAAGGGGTTTAAATTTTTTTTTTCCAGCAGAGTAAATCTTACTCAGAGCCCATGAAAGCAACAAGTAGTTCTGTACTGCCAGAGCAAAGTAACAGCCCTCCCAGCTGCTGCAAGCAGAACTTCCTTTACCACTGGAGGAAGCAGTGGTTATCAACAGAGAATAACTTGCATTTTAAGACAGCTCCTTATGCTAACACTGAATTCTTGAAATGCTGCAGGAACTACTGAGACATTTTACTTACTGGGATTATCTGTCCACAAATTCCCACCGGCTCATGTCTTGTGTAACAGAAGAAATCTCCATCTAATGGGATGGTTTTGCCATGGAATTTATCTGACCAACCTGCAAAGTATCTAGCGACAATAAAAGGTTTGGTCATTGAGTGTAAAATAACAAGTCTCCTGTCACCAGAAAATAAGAGAGGCTTCCTCCAGCTATTTGCTTTCCTCCTTTCTTCAGTCACTTCATAAAACACATACCAATACAAATATCTTCCAAACAGGTAATTTTAGGAATGGACAGTAAATAAAAACATTTGTCTCTCCCTGTTTGCCAGCACTTTGCATAACATAAATTCTGTCATTCCTGTGCTGTAACACAGATCACCTCCACTAGTACGAGTCCTGTATATAGTAACGGAGAAACATATATGTAACAAAAATACTTTGGAAAGTCACAGGAATTACAGCGTCATTCTTAACAAAAAATAAAAATAGGGGAAAACAGGGTGTTTGATACCCTGCTATGGGCCAAATTAAAAAAACAGGTCAGATGGAGCCCTGTCACCCACAAGACTTGAATCAGAGGCATCTGGTCTCTGCAGGAGCAGAGGTTCAGCTACCACGGGCCAGCTGAGCGCAAGCATGGAGCATGTAGCCTCCGCACCTACCTGAGACATTTGACCACCATGTCCAAATCCACAAGGTAGGAGATGGAGTACGGTTTGCCATTATCCAGAGTCTCCAGTGCCTACAAAAGACAATGGGATTGCCTGAAGAGCGAAGTGGGAAAAGTCACACATCTAGATTTAGATTTGATTCCCAGTTTGCAATTCACATCAGTTCTGCATGTTGGCCTTTTTGGTTTCAGGTTCCCAAAACTACTCCCCCATCCTTTGTAGGTCTCTCTCACAGTTTCAGCTGTGGCTAAGTCCCCATCAGACCCAATGGGCACAAACCACCCGTTTCTGCCTCCCTCTCCCCAAAGTTAGGGATCGCAGCAGAGAGCTCAGCCACAGAGCGCGATACGCACCGCCAGGTAAGCCCGGTCCCTCTCGATCAGGTCAGCAAGACGATTCAGCAGCTTCCCCCGATGAGAAGCATCCATCCTCCTCCAAGGCGAGCCCAGCTGGAAAGCTGCCTTGGCTGCCTTAACGGCCTTGTCCACATCTGCCTGCAGAGGAGTCCAGGCAAGAGGGTGAGAAAGGAGTAACCAGTCCCTGCTCACTTTCCCAAAATAGAGCTGAAGCCCTCCCTGGTCTCCAGGAGAAAACAGCCTCCAGCCAGACAGCACAAGCGGCCGCTAGTGCCAGCCTTTTTGGGGGCAAGAACTTGCAACCTCGAGAGCCGCCTCACTGCAAGATGCTCATCGGTCCCAGGGCAGGGGAGTGCACGGGCTGCGGTCGCTGGAGCACGTGCCCCGCGAGCATCAACCTGGGCAGCGCTGCACAGCAGCCCAGCCTCAGCGCGAACGCTGCTGCAGGACCAGCCGCAGCTTTCTCGCCCAGCCTGCATCCGCGGGGAAGAGAGAGCAGCGGTGGCAGTGAAACAGATGGGTGCAAAAGCTGTGCAGCCACCACCTCCGCATGTGCTTACACTCGCTGTTATTTCAGCTATGCAGAGTGCTAATATTGTCAAGTTATTTCCACAATGTCATCTGCTGCGTTAATATTTGCATCCTAGAACGAGGCGTGGAAAAAGCTCCAGAAGTGTGCTTTTGACACTCTTTCAGGATTTGATTTCGCCAGCACAGTCCAAAGGACTTTCTTCCTTGATCAAATGTCTCTAATCCATCATTTTGTCCTGTCAGGGCATTAACTTGTTTCTAGTTGGTTCTCTGTTCTGGCTTGCTGTAATGGTCTCGCCAGGACAAGCCAGTCTACCACGGACAAGCAAACAACAAAGGGTTTCCCTCACTCACCCCTCCCTTGGGGAATACAAGACAAGTTTCCAGACTGTAGGAAGAACCCAAAATTGCTGGGAAGCACCACCTCAGCTCTGCCACAGACTCCTAGGAGGGTCTTGCATAAGCCATGGGATGATTACATGACTATTCCCTACCATCCCTCTCTTTTTTTCTTTTTTTTTTTAATTTCCTAGGGCTGGGGACAGTCTCCCACTGCATGTGTACAGGAAAAAGGGGCTGTTCGGGTGAATCCTGACCTTTTGTCTCCTCTGCCACCGCAACTCTGGGACACACTGCCAGCACAGCACCCAAAGGACCACAAAGGTGTCTGCCTTCATCCCTGCCTGCCCCAGCAACCTCCACCCACGGCTGCTCCCCCACCTCCTGACTCGGGCTCCACTGCACACACCACATCTATTCCTCTCCACCCTCTCCAGTCCTGGCTTGCCACCAGTAAGAGGCAAAGCCAGAGGGTTTTTGTTGAAAGCAGTTGTCAAGGAAGAAGACAGGCAGCACTCGACGTGGTATTTGTATAGGTCAGGCACTTACTACTGCGAACACGACACTCGGCGGAGCTGTCTAGGTGAAAGATGAGTTAGTGTCTTCCTCTGCAATCCCCGTGCTCCTGCTCACGCGGAAAACAAACCAATCTCGTCCAGAGAAGGCTTACCTTATCGCCCTCAGCAACCTGGCAGATAACTTCTCCCGTTGCTGGATTGATAGAAGAGAAGGTTTTCTTACTGACTGCATCATGCCATTCATTATTTATGAAAATCTGCAATGAAAAAAGCAAAGCAGTGTTAAGCCTTAGGTGAAATCAGTAAGAGCTTTAGTTGTTTGATGACATCTTAGCAGGCTGTTATAATTAAGAGACTCAACTTGTGCGGGCTCCAAAACTGCACAAAGAGGAAGGAGATATTTTAGCATAAAAGTGCACAACAAAAGACACAGCTTCAAGTTAATAAAAAGAATTCACATCTCGACAAACAGCACGTGAATTGGAAGCAGTTCCCGTCTTAGTAGGTCTCCACGAGACCTGGAAGCCTGGCTGGAGCTGTGCAGAGGCACCGGGAGGCTCAGGAGGCTGACCAGTGGGAAAATGCTTCAGGCACGGATGATACACTTGATTTCGTATACCACACTAGAGCTTTTTGCAGCGTTTCCCTGATTAACCAATTTTAGGCCCCCATGTACCATTCCAAAACAGAACCAGGTGCCAACAGCAGCTTTTCACCAACTCTTTTTCTCAGCAAGGCTGAATTTGTTTTTTCAGGTCCACGGCAAGAGAGCGTCAGTGCAAAGATCATGGTGCTCGCCGAGAACACACCGAACCCTCTGCCAACCGCCAACGGCCTTGTCACGGCCGCTGGGAAGGAGCGGCTCGGCGGCGTCAAGAGGAACGCTAGCCCTCCACCAGCGCTTCGCACAGATGATCGGAGGGCGTTTTCCCCAGGGCTGCGAGCAAGGAGCATAGCGTCTAATCTAGGCAGAGAACCAGCACTAAGCCAGGCTCCTTCCCCTCCCTCCGCCTGTCCTCTCGCATAGTTTTCTCCTTAGATCGTTTGCACCGATGGCAGCGGTCGGCCGAGACAGCCGCGGGGATCCCAGCGGGACACAGGCCGTGTGCCTCGCATCGGCTGCTGCACCCGCAGCTGCTTTTTTGCAACGAGATTTCCCGCAAGGCAGGGCTTTGGGCCCAAACGTCGCCCGGCTCAGCGTTCCATCGGCGTGTCCCCAGCCCCGCCACCGGGCTGGCACCCCGCCACCCCGCACAGCCCCTCTCCGGCCGCCGAGCCCACGGCCCGGCCCGGCCCAGCTCGCCCCCGGGCCCCGCGGCCCCCGGCGCGGCCCTACCTTGTTGCAGGCGATGTCGGGGCGCGGGTTGGGCGCCGGGATGGGGGAGGCGGCGGCCGAGAATGGCGCACCGAGCCGGGCCGGGCCGCGGCAGAGCCGGGAGCCGCGCACCGCCGCCCGCAACATGCTGCGCTGCGCCGGGCCGGGCAGCGGGCGCGGCCCCGCTCCTCCGGGGCTGCCCCGCTCCGCCCCCGCTCCGCCCGCCCGCGCACGGCTCGGCGCGGGTGGGCCAAGCTAGGCTCGGTCCGGCGCGGCTGGGCTCGGTTCCGGCCGCTTCAGCACGGCCCGAGTCGAACAGGCTTAGCACGGCTCGGCTCAGCTAGGTCCCGTTCTGATCTGCTCGGCGTGGCTCGGCTGGGCACAGCTCAGTTTGGCCCAGCTCAGTTCAGATCACGTTGGCACGGCTTGGTTTGGTGCACCGGGGGTGCCTCATCAGTGTCTGGCACTAGCACTGACTGTCCCTGACCATGCCCAGGGAACTTTGTGCAGGCAAGGAGAAGGAGAAGAGCAGAGGAAAGCCAGAAACAGCTCCGAGGCGCTGGTTAGTTTTGTGGGGAAGGTGGTGTGATGAGGTGAACGGTTGTACCCCTGGTTACCTGGATGTGCCGCCGTCAGCAGGCACGCAGCCATCGGAAAAAGAAACTGCTGTGTCTAGGGGAAGGGGAACAAAGCCAGCAAAGTACTCTCACAAGAGGAGCACTGCTCGGTGCATGCGAACGAGAGGCTTTGTAAAATTGCTCCCAACAACAGCTAAAGGCCTTTTCTGCTTGTTTGCTTAAGATGCCTTGTGCAACTTCTGCGTGCCTAAGTGCTGATTCACATGCAGGGAACAGAGATGTTCTCAAGTTATCATCGCCACCACTAAGGAAGCCAAAGACAGACAACAGAAAGAGTCCTTAACCTCCAAAATAAACCTGTGGTAATTACCCTATACCTGGCAGCACCTCTTTGTGAGGGGTCTGTCAAGGGTGACTGGGGGTGGATGGCTCTGGTTTATTAAAGGGGCCGGGAGAATTGTAGAATATGTCAATTCAAAAACAGTTTAACCCACTGTCCTGGCAGGCCCAGGTCGCTGAAAGTCTTGCTGGTATAGCATGGTGGTAGTTCCTGCAGGTCTGCAGGCATTTCACTCAGGAGGGGAATATCAGCCCCATTTTGCAGGGAGGTACCATGAAGCTCAGAGAGGCAAAACAACTGCCCAGGGTTATCCATCAGGACTCAGATTAGGCTGCGTGTTTCCTACATCAGCTGAAAAGAAATCTTCTTGTGCTGGATCTCAGCCTCTCTCGTCCTTGACCACCCATATCCCCTGAAGGGTGATCAATTCCCCTTTGTGTCCCAGATAGTGGGTCCTGAGCAGCTCTTTAGAAGGTGGCACTCATCAGGACCACTTGTTCCAACATGTTCTCCCTCCTATTGCAGACCTGCATGTGTTAAACCACTTTTGGGAGATGCCAGAAAGACCTGTTTTACCCGCAGAGATGTGCCTGGACCGGGTCAGGTGCAGTTCCACAGGGCACATCTCAGAGCTGAGCTCCAGCCGAGCCTTGCTCAGGGCTAAGCTCCCATCTGCTGTCCTCTGTGTGTCTTCTGCTGCTGCCTGGATGGACAACTGATGACACTGAGCATTAGTCCTGTGTTAATGCTTTTGCTCCTCTTGAGCAGGACCTTTCCCTTCCCCAGGCCTTAGCAGACAAACTCAGCAGCACTAAAATCACACGCAATGGAGGAAACACCTTCATGGCAGACCCAGCTCTCACCCTCAAACTCTTAGCCCTGCAATAGCTGGCTGGGATTGAGCCTGCCTGAAAGATGAGATGGTGGGAGGCGCAAAGGCCAGATGCCTGCTAGGAAATCATCCCGACTGTCCAGTCTGCCCCAGCTGGGCAGATACAGGCTCAGGCTCCCTCCCTCTTCCACTGCAGAGCCAAGTAGAGAGGTAGAATTTCACCCTGAAGCCTGGGAGAAATCGAAGCTCAGGTTACAAGGCTTTCTTACAGCCCTGTGGTCCTGGAGTTGAGCAGCCAGAACGGCCACCCTAGGGCTCCTCCGCAGCACCCCTTGTGCCTCTGAGAGCAGGGATGTAGTGGCGACCCTGGGCAGATGATGTAGCCTTGTGAAAATGGGCTGTGAGGCTGTGCCCGTGCTGGAGAAGCTGGAAAAGAATTCAAAGGAGTGTGCCCATCACTTTAATATGGCATCAATACTAGATGACACATAAAGAGCCCAGGAATTACCATGATTGTTCCCACTGTTCTCTCCTTGCTGCTGGCCTCTGTGAAGCATGGAAAGCCCCCATGATGCTGTTTGCATCCTCTGTGGTCCCCAAAGAAACCCAGAGAGATCCACTGTGGTCATGGGACCATGGAGTCCTCCCAGATCCTCCCAGCTCCAGGAGCCAAGCACTGCCTCAGCTCTGGAGCCTCCCCTGAGGCCAGAGTCCTTGACGAGCTGATTCAGTTCCCCTCATCACTGACTGGAGTCCTTCTAGCATCTGCAGGTAGCTGAAGTTGTTGTGCTGAAGGAAGAGAAGCACCCTGCTCCATTCTCTTTATTCCCAAAACCAAGTCCTGTACACCCAGCCAGTCGTTCCTGACCAGCTCCCCATCCTGCAAGGCTGGTATAGACTGCTCACAGCCTCATGATCCAGGGATGGATTTTGCCCCATACCTGTTGAGCCTGGCCGTAAAGGCACTGAACCCAGTTATGAGTTAACAGCAAACACCACTTGAAATTCAGAAGCTCCCAGACTGCCGTTAGCACGACCTCTCCCATGCCAGAGCATCTGGTTCAGTCTCATGTCCAAGGCTCCCCAGCGCTGTGGCTAGTGGCTCAGCTTCGGTTTGGAGAACGCTGTCCTGTGAACCTCACAGGACTTTCAGCCAGACATGGAGCTCAGGTCCGAGTAAAGCACCAGGCTGGGGTCTGCACTGCTGAGATGCTCTGCTCCAGAGACCTGTGTGAGAGTGAGATCAAAGCCCACGCAGGGCAAGTAAGGAGCTGCAGGAGCAGGGAAGGATGGCAGCAATTGCCCCAGCCCCTTCCAAATATCCTGGGGAACGCAGTGCTGGGGAAATATCCTCACCTGGGATCCCACAACAGACTGGACAAATCACCTCTGGTGCTCACAGGCCCCAGACTGTAATGCCTGGTTCTGGCAGGCAGAACCAAAGTTCCTGGTGTGGAGCAGGCCCCTGAAGGGACGCGTCCCTGTGTTGCTTTATTTGGGCCAAAGAAGGGTCAGATGATAGGTGCATGTGTCTGCTCACCTGGCTATCCTGATCCATGGCCTGTATAGTTATTGTCAGAGCCACTGTTTTGGTCCTGGCACTCGCTGCCTGATGAAAAAGGACGAGACACATTATATCTTCCTACAGCCTCCTACCCTGGTGCTGGCCCCCTCCAACAGCCAGTCCTGGCTCCCTCCCAGGCACGACACTGGGAGCGCAGCTGTGTGCCCAGTGTTTTGGCCAGGTGTACTTATGCTTACACTGAAAGAGAAGCTGAGCTTTGCTCTGCTCCTCTGGAGAGAATCTCCCTGGAGAACGGCAGGGACGGGCAGCCTTTGGGACTAGTGTGCAAAGTCTGCTGGCTCCCCGTGCGGGACATGGCAAGATCAGCTAAGACGCTGCCCTGTTGAGCCGAGAGCGCCTTGGCCAAGGGCATCGCACCGCCAAGCTCACCGGGACGAACCTCCACCCCAGCAGTGCCAGCTGGCACGAGGCAGGCTTGCCCTTTCCCTTGGTCCTTGCCCAGCCTATGAGCGCTGTGACAGTCCCAGGCCAGGACTAGTTGGCTGTTTAACACTCCATCACATTATCTTTCTGCGGCGGGGAGCAAGACTCCTCCCCTGACTTTCACAACATGCTTGCACAGCAAACATTGGCAGTGCAGGGAGAATTCCAAGGGAAAGAGCAGTGGGATGGACAGGCAGATGGCAGGGATGAGGAGGCTCTCTGGTCCCCCAGCCGAGGAGCAGAGTCTCCACCACAAGCCCAGGGCATGGAGTAGAGACAGCATGGCAGCCCTGACGTTTGCAGACTTGGTGACCCCCCCAGCTCTGAAAATGAGTGTTTGCAAGAAGGGCGAGGAGATCTGCTCATCTCAGCACTTCCAAATTCCTGAGAGCTGCTGCTTCCCTTCCTTTTCCACCTTCTCAGGGGATCAGCTGCTAAGTGTCCTGAGACACTGGGGTTTGCTGGTTTCTGCCAGAGCACAAAGAAATGCTTCTGAAGGGCTGAACAACAGATGGGATTTTTTTTTTGGCAGCGAAAAGGCGGTTAAGTAACCCACTAGAATTTGATAATGTCACGAAAATGCATTAAGAATATAGTCTCGGTAGCAACCCGAGGATAAGAATGTTTGCTTTCGTGACACACTCTGTGAATGATTACTTACAACACTGCTCCCAGCAGATCTGTTTGCAACAGCAGCCAGCCCAGAGCCACAAGCACACTGGGCCACACCATGGCCACCAGCTGCACTGGAAGTGGAAGCACAGAGAAGCCAGACAGTTTGCAGAGCCTGGGCAGGGACCCAGGTGTCCTGATACTCACGTGTTGACCTGATCTGCCTTGCACTGGCAGAAGGAAGAGACACGTAATTAAAACTCTTCAGTTCGAGACCTGATGCTACTCCCATCTCTGCCACTGACCCACCACATGACCCTGGGCAAGTCACTTTGGTAGCTGGTTTCTGCTTCCTCACCACCATACCAGGAATGACCAACATCCCTCCATTTTGAGGGTTGAGGGCTGCAGCAGCACCTGCTCTGCACAGGAGAGCCCACGACAGTGGCAAGGCCAAAGTTCAAGTGGCATCGCAGAGCCTGCACTGCTGATCACACTCAGCTTATCACTGGGCAGGCGACTGTTTGCTGACAGGGACATCTGCAGGGACAGCCCCTGCCAGGGAGAGCAGGATAAGGGAACGGAAAGGGGGAAATGAAGCTGTGGAGCTTGCAAGCAGCTCCCTGCCCTATCGGAGGGACCTCCCAAGGAGGAATCGTGAGGGATTCTTACAAAGAGAATTCATTTAGCCTTTCCCACACAGAGGCAGCAGCGAGGCTCCAGAGCCCTGCAGGGGAAGGGAATGAGCAAGCACTGGACCAGCAGGTGTTGAAAAGCCCAAGCTTGGGGGACTCCACCAGCACTGCTGGCAGGACCTTGGTGGAGCAGCACCAGCGATTACCATTGGGCTGGCGTTAATCTGCTCATCTTGGAAGGGAGTGCCAGCTTGTGAAGCTGCTGTTTCTCAGAATATGAACTCTGTTATGTGAACATAGCCAACAATGGGAATCCCACACCCTTCCTCCACGCCACTGGACTCTACAAGTGCCTAGTGCTGATGTGATCAGGAAAGCAAGGACACTCAGAGGTATGCCACAATCCCCTACGCTGGCGCAGGTGCAGCAGAGCAAAGCTCCTTTAGGGAGGAAGATGTCTCACCTTCAGTTCTAGAAGAGGACATGAAGTCCATCTGGGCTGGGAAATCAGAAGACTCGAGTGGACACCCATGATCTTTTCCTGCTTGCAGCAAAGACCCTGGGTCATCCCCAGCAGGAGGGCGGGGGGAGTGGCCAGGGGGACTTTGGGCACAGGAGCTGCCCCAGGACATGGCCAGGTACCATAGCTCCTGCTGAGGATCGGCCCTCGCCTGGCCCAGGTGCTGTAATGTCGTGCAAGGCGCTTTGTGGTGGGGAGGCTGTCAAACACACGGAATCCTTCTTTTATGGCAAACTCCCAAGCCAGGTCGGCCACAAATTCTGCATCCTCCGGGCTGCTTTCACCTGGGGCTGGCGTCCCTGGGGACAAGAGAAGAATAGGACATCTTTGTTTGAAAGAGCCTGTGTTACGTAGTCACATCCCAAACAACGCCATGTGCCCTTGTCCGGGCCAGCCCAGCAGGACTCGGGGAGACTTGTCTCTAAGGAATACCAAAATAACGTCTTGCTTTTCTCTGATAAAGACTCCCAGGCTACACCTGATGTAAGCAGATAAACAGTAGTGAGAGTTCACACCACCTCCCTGCTTCGGAGTCTCTCAGCAAACGCTGGTGCTTAGTTTGAAAGTCTGAGAGCTCCACCTGTAGGACACGGCTCCGAGCGCTGAACTCTGGCTTCTGCTCAGTTCTCCAATGAAAGAAAAGTGACCACACAGCAACCTCTGATCAGCACAAACAGCAAACAGGAACAGACCAGACCTTGCATCCAGCAAAAATCAGCCGCGGGGGAAACGCGCTGCTGTGTCTGCTCCCCTTTGGCCCTTTCTTCTGTTTGCAGGGCACAAGCTGACCGCAGAACACAGCCTGCCTGAGAAGTTAAAGCAGCCTCACACCCTCCAGAGCCTGTGCTGGAGCAGGGAGGGAGATCTGTACTTTACAGGACACTCTATTTGCATCCCTCTTGTCTACATGCAGCAGTAACTCGTTGCATGATTACTCCGAGGTCAGTTATCTCCAAACACAGAGATGAAACAAGATCTCTCATTTTGAGCCCTTATTTCCCATAGGAACTCTATGCTGAAAGCACAGGACTGCCAGAAATGCCACGCTTTGCTTTACTGCCTCATATTTTGGAGCTCTCAGGGCGCACAGCCAGGAGTGCCTGAACCCTGCAGCATGGTCTGACCTCCTGCTGGTCTGGTCTGACCTCCCCCAGTTCGGTGCGAGAGCTCTCCCCACACCGATGCTCAGGTGTCTGTGCTCTGGCTGGAGACCCGTGGGGAACAGGGCCAGCGTGGTTGTGTTCCTTACCTGCCAGAGAGCGTTTGTGGAGTCCCTGCAGCATTGCAGCCAGTCGGAAAAACGCAAAGGCCATGTAGAAATTCCAGTTCTCGGGGTGCTCCACTCCCATGTGGTCACAGTACATCTGGGAATACTCCTGTGCCATGGGGACTCCCAGGTGCCCCAAATCACACTTGTTCAAGCCTGAAAGATGTGAAGACGCAACAGTGAAGCAGCAGACACTGAGGAGCTCAGAGCTTTCTCGGGATGCTGTGAGGCTGGTGTTGGAGTCATGCAGCTGTGGAATGGCACAGACACCTGCACCCATCCACCACCTGCACTGCTGCCCTGCTGTTTCCGTGCATAACAATGGGGGTTTGGGCAGTTTTCTCCATTGGGGTGAGACTGTGAAAGCAGTGACTGATGGATCTTCCTCCTACACAATGGAGTGATTTTCCTTGCTGTTTAGCCCTATATTGTTATTTTTAACAAGTGTATAACTTTGTGGAAAAACCCCTTCTGGGCTGGCCTGGTTCACAGCTTCCCCACCAAAAAGAGTTCCCCAGCTTTGCAGCTGAAATAAGAGGGAAAACAATCCAAACGAATTTTTAAATGCAGTTTTGCAAGCTGTGAAGCAGGGCCCTCCCCTCCGGGGCCATTCCTGACATGACAGCTAACAAAGATCCATGTGCATGAACAGAGTGACCGTACCAACCAGGCCAGGGCGTGCATGGCAGAGTATCTGCCCAATGGGTGGCAGAGACGAGACAAATTGGGGATGGGACGACCATGGCACAGTCATCACTGCACATGCAGAAAGATGTTTCCACCCTGGAGTGATGGAGCATTCTTCAGGGAGGGGAGGAAGGGCAGAGCAGGGAATATGGTATGAGACCCACAGCCCTGCCCAGCTGCAATGAGCCCGACAGTCAGCTGAGCTCTCTGGGCAGGAGCTAATCTGTTTCTGAACTCTGGTTCCTCCCTCTGTGTGTCAAACGTGACTTGCCCCTCTCTGTACCTCTCAGTGCATTAAAGTGAGGTGGCAGGAAGTAGGCCATACAGTTATTCGCCAAATCAGAGATGGGATCTCCTAGAGTTGAAAGCTTCCAGCCAAGGACAGCAAGGACTTCTGGCCTGTCTGGATGAAAGACCAGGTTGTCCATCCTGTATCAGAGGGAAAAAGAGATCAGAAAAGTCACAAGAGGGGGAAAAAAAATCCTGGTGCTCAGCAGCAGTAGGTGTTTTCCACTGCTCTCTACTCTCTTCAAAAATTGCTGAGTCCTTTGGGAGGCTGCACAAGTGAAAGATTAATTTCTGCAAACGTAGGTCAGGGAGGACGGAGATTACTCAATAGCGAATTCCGTGGTTAATGATGAACTGAACTGCGCTTTGAAGAATGAAACCAAGTTATTCAGGGCCTCAGATCATTAACAGATGTTACAGGACAGGCTAGCCAAAAAGTGAAGCAGGCAAGTCACTGTCCAGGGGGATCTTCTAGGCATTTCAAAGGCACACAGTAACTCCAGGCCCTGCATTGTCATGTGCTGTAGGTTATGCATACTACAGCCTTCAACAGTTTGAGCCCCAGGAGAGGGCAGCAGCCTACTGAAGAGGAAACAGAGCGGCCAGCCATCCTGCCAGGGTGCAGAGAGCTCACCAGCCTCCAGGAAGCGTGTGCTCTAAGGAAGGAGCCTTGGCCCAGAACTGGCACATGCCTGTGCTGCAGCCTCACATCGCTGGCAGCCAGGGTCTGACAACGCAGAAGTAGCTCTCAGCATCCCTCACCTCTGTCCCCAGCCACCAAGCTCCCACATGACTTCACCTGTAACACCGGCAGGTTTTGCCATACATCCTGCAGCATCTCACCAGCCACCCAAACTCTTTAAGCACCAAACATCATTAGCAACATGCACCAAGGCTGATTTCAGAGTATTGCAGAAACAGTCAATGATCCTCCAGTGCTAGAGCAGTGGTTGTGTGAAGAAACTCTGAAACACCAATGCAGCAGCAAGATTGGAATTGGACATCAGGAGTCCAGGCTTTCAGCTCCTGCCCTCAGTTTCCCTGCTTTCAAATGGGCGCTGCTTTTAAACTGCCACAGATAAGTAGGCAGATGAACACTGGGGAAAATGAGAGCTCTGGGTGCAAGACAGCACCAGTCAGAGCTCTTGGAGTATGTTTCTCACGACAGATGTGAAGGGTTTGTGGTCCTCTAGGTCTCATTACCTGTGGGATGCTGAACACGACCCAGAGTCCAGCTTTTGGACCGCTCTGAAGCTGCTGCACCAGCCCAACCCAGCACCTCTTTGGAGTCTGCATATCGCTCTACACTCTCCCTCTTTGCTGCCAGGGATGTGCTCCAGGGCAGTGCTGTTAGCCAAGCAGTACCTGAAATCACCATGCACGACTGTCGTCTTCTGAGATTCAGGAAAATGCAGAGGCAGCCACTTGATGAGTCTCTCCATGGCTGGGATAACGTGAGTCTCCATAGCTCGATACTGCTTTGTCCAGGTCTCAACTTGCCGCTGAATGTAATTACCTGTAACAGAGAAATGAAGGCTCTCAGGGAAAGGGACTGGCACAAAGAGGCTTCAAAAGAGATGCATAAAATGTTCATGTAGAAAAAGTCAAACAGCCAAGCAGATCTCAGTCCAACACCCTGAGATAAGCTCCAAGAGTTTAATTGTGATTTCCAGAGGTCTCATACATTCTTAACTGGGCACTGGGTTTGATATTCTGATGGAAATAATCAGATCCTAGACAAAAACGTAACTTCTCCATCAGCTCCAAGAAGCTGAGATAGCCCTGCAGAGAGATTGGAGGAGCTGAGGGAAGATAGCAGCAAACAAGTTACTCTTGCACACACTTGCTCACGGCAGGAAGCTCTGGGGACTACTAACAGTAAACACAGACCTGGAGGATCTGAAGCAGCTCTCCACACCCTCCCACCAAGCCTGGGGATTCAGACATCCTGCTGCTCATCTTTGCTTTCCCAACTGCCCCCAAATTTGGCCCAAGTCCTGTACCTGAGACTATCCCTTGAAATGTTGATATACAGGAGAAGAAAACAGGGATAGAGGATACACAGCCTTCTCTCACCATGCTCCCCAAGGTCCTCCAGCTTGGCTGCTCTGAGGTCTACGCTGTGGATCTTGGAGAGGACTTGACTCATGGCAGCATAAATAGCCCTCCGCTGGCTAGGCTGCAGCGCAGGGAGGGAGACCTCGCTGTAGACACGGCCAGCACAGTGCTCCATCAGGTAGAAAGGTGCGCCAAGGGTGCTGGGGAAGCAAGGTGGAACCGTCGGGTCTGAGGTTAATCTACCTACCACCCCTCAAGTCTCACCTGCATCTTGAATGTGCCCCCAGGCCTCACCTGCACGGCAAGGTGAAGCGCAGCTTCAACAGCACTTGAGCACTCATGCCCAGCTGTGGCCTGGGCTCAAGCCCAGCTCAGGCTGCCAGCCTGCAGCACACGGCTGTGGCATGATCAGTCCCATTCCCTCCAGCCCCAGGAAGCTGAGCCTGGGGCTGGGCTACAGCGCCAACCATCCCCCTGCCTCCCCTGCAGTGAGCTCTGCAGCTGGGCTGTCAGACTGCCCACAAACATCACGAACGGTGGACACACATTTAACTGCAGTGCAGAGACTTTATTACTGCAGCCAGCAGAGATCTGAGCACAGCTATGCTGACTGCAGGCTAGGCAGGGTGTCCTGGTCACAGACTTGCTGCTATTGTGGCTGTAGACCTTGTGACAAGTCTGAGGCCTGGCAGCTAGGAAAAAACACTTCCTTATTGGAAACCTGAGAATATTGAGTCAGCAGGAAGCCCTACGACATTGTTTTATAGCAGCTTTTCAAAGGAAGACATTTTGATTAACTGCAAAATAAGGACACACCTAAACAAAGCCAAATAAAAGTGTTACTGTCCTTTGAACTTCTAGAGGCTCCTCTAGCCTGAGACTGGGCAAACACTAATTAGACCAGTGCACTTTGTGAGGTCTGGCTCCTTCTCTCCTCATCTTTGGGGGAATCTGGCTGAAGTTGTCAAGCACAGAGTGAAAGCCGGGGGCCAAGATTACCTTCTGTCCTCGCAGAGAGCAAGTACAGTGGGAACAGGAACACCGGCCTCAGAGAGTGCCTTCAGTACCCTGCCAGGGCGAGTCAGAGAGCCATGTCAGCACAGAAAGGCATTAAGGAATCGATACTAGAACTGCATTGTTGCTAGGCAGACACACAATATAAAAAAGAGCCGTGTGCTTAGTTTTAAACACACTAAAATAGCATGGCTGGGGGTAGGGGAAGGACGCGCACCAAAATCTTTGTATGGCCCAGAGCCCCAAGACCAACACACTCTGAAAAACTAAGGGGTGATCACAACTGCTCCCCAACAAGTGTCCTGCTGCTCTGATCCTGGCTCAAGGATCTCTGGCTTGGCAAACTGGTTTGCAGCATGACCCCTCCAGCACAGGGCTAGCCCTTCGCCAGGCTCCTCACTGCCCAGCTGCAGTGCTGTGCTGCAACCCGTCTCCCACCCGAGGTGCCAGACGTGACAGTGAGATCCTGCATCTCCTGACGTGCTGGGAGAACTGTGGTGTGCTCCCTGGATCAGAAGGATTGGCAGCGCAGGAGCGTGGAGGGTGCTTTTCACAGGCACAGGGTCCTAACTGCATGCTCACCAGCAGCTGTAGGGCACAGCCTTGTCCCTCGGTCTGGGACTGCTCACGCTAGCTGTAGCAAACGGACAGATCCCAGACTGCAATACGGAGCTGTGCAAAAGGCAGGGGAGCGCAATGTGGGAGGCAGGTGTGTGAACTGTGTGTGTGAAGTGGAACAGAAAAGCCAAGGCTGGAATAGAGCACTGTCCCTAGCATGGGGTTGTTTGGGATCTCCTACAAGAGTCTGCCCTGGTCAGCTGGCGTGAGGAGCACAGCTCCTTCTCACCTGTATTCCCTTCTGACAGCAGGGCCTGAGGGGTGCAGGCTGTCAGAGGGCTCCTTCTTCAGCACTAGCAAACGATCTCCAAACTTGACATAATAGGTCCAGGTAGACTGTCTGTGGCCAAACTGCCGTAACACTAGTGGGCCTGAAGAGTTGAGAGCAGAGGGTCAGCAGACAGAATCATGAGCTGGGATTATTTCTCACCACTTCTCCAGGTTTTACTTCTCCTTCCTGCGCCTGGGTCTGAGATCTCACTTGCAGCAATCAGGAACCTACGCTTTGCTCCTGCGTCCCAAATCCCTGGGGAACATGGCAATCGCTCATAGATGGCTCACAGGCCAGGAATATTCCTGGCATCTCTTTAGAAACTTGTGCTCAACCCCTCCCAAATGAGGAAGTCCTAAAAAGTTGTTTCCCATTTCTGGGACACGGTGATGGATCACTGAAACATGAATGGTTGCAACATTTACTTGGAGATCAGAAGCCTTTTGTTAATATTATTTTTCAATCCATCTGTCGTATGATGGAAAGAGCAAACGGCTCCAGCATATGCGAGCTTTCAGGCTGAAGAGCAAAAACCAGTGCAATACCTCTTGCCTGGTCACCAAGAACATTTTCAAGGTACTTTCGCAGATGATCTTTTGGGAGATCCATGTCTGGTCTCACTGAACGCGTATATGGAACAAACCCTTGCAAAGGAAAACCCAGATAGGTTTCCAGCTCTTCGAGTGCTACTTCTGGATCATCGACCTGAAAGCAGAAGGGAGGGAGAAACACTGGGTGATAGTTAGAAGACAAAATTGGCTGGGAAAGAAAGAGCTCTGCACACTTCTGATGCATTTATATGAGAGTCCTACGGCACCGATCCACTAAGACACACAGGAGTTCACTGGTCAGTCCCTCAGGTCCCCCATTACAAATACTCACTGAGCCTCCCGCCTTGGTCTCTGTCCCAGAGACGTACCTGTTACTGTGTCACCGGCACTGTGAGCTTGGCCTGGGCTAAGAGCTGGAATTCCCTGTGTGCAGTCCAGGGGAGCAGAGGTCACTCTTGCCACCAGCACCGTGCTTGTCCTTCCCCCTCACCAAAGTAAAACCCCTATGCTCACTATCACCAAAGCCTGGGGGTTAACCAGTCAGTCCCCACTGACAGATCCATGAAGCCTCAGAGCTTCTAGAAATTTATTAAATATGTCTTATTTTCTCACATCAGATGGATGCAGTTGTCTCAACCATACGGTTAGAGCTGTTTCTCTAATAGGGAACCGAGGTCCATAAGGGATATGTGACTTCTCCAAGGTTACACTGGCTGTAGGGTTTAGAGCTGTGAATGAAACAGGCCCATGTAGACTTTGCCAATAATCCTCCCCTTTAACCCCGCCACATCCTGTAGGAATAAGGACAGGCTGAAACAAAAGGCTTGGCAACACGAGGCTGCCACTGCGATTGAAAATCCCGAACCATTCAAGTCAAACACAGCTTCTGGACTTAGAAACCATATCCAAAGCCTGCCCTGGTTGCATTGCTTTGTACCTTCACTGTTTTAATGCCAAGCTGGGCTGCTGCTTTTAGGTTCTGGCTGCTGTTGTCGAGGAAGATGGATTCCTGGGGCTGAACACCCAAGCGCTCCAAGCACAGCTTGTAGATACGAGGATCTGGCTTGCGCATTCCTTCCCGATCAGATTCAACCATCTACGGCAACAACAAATGGATTATGCATGAGCCTACTGTGACCACAAACATCTGTGCAGAGTTGAAAATGGAGGATGGGAGGGTGGGAAAGAGACTGACAGTCTAATTAACATGTGAAATAAAGGACATGGGGAATAGAGAGCTGACAGAGCTGGATAGGACGTGATTCAAGTGACTGCGTGGGTGCCAATTGCCTGGCTGTGGCTCTGTCAGCTCAAATAAGCTAAACAGGATCAGCCAGTCCTTGGATGGAAGATATCCAACGAGATGTCACGATGTGGGAGACTCACTGGATGTCCCAGACTGTGCTGAACCAATTGCTCAGTGCTGTCCAAGAAAGCCTTGGACTGCATCACCTTCCAAATGATCTGGAAAACTCGTATCCTGACCACCGCTCCTATCAACCACGCCAAAGCAATCTTCTAGAAGCAGAGATGTTGACCATTATCATCTGCCCAAATTTGGATCAAAAAAATCTCCAGTCAGTCTCTGCATACTCACATTGCCCTCAAAAGCATAAAAAATGCAAGCAGTATTTCACCCCTGCACTAACTGACACTCTAGGAATAGAAATTAATCTATTAGATAGACATAAAAGCCAACCCTAATGGAAATCCACATTCAATTACTTTTTTTTTTCCACTAATTACTGTGCAGTGCTGTTGCCTGCTGTTACAGAAGAGCCACACCGCTTGAGTGATGACAACAGATAGGCCATAGTTATTAAAGTGCTTTGAAACAGTCTGGGATGAAAGGTACCACAGAGCACCACAACAAAGCATCACTCCACTAAGAGAACTTCATAGGCACTGGAGTCACTAGTATAATGCACAGAAAGCCCAGTCAATAATGACATAATGTTGACAAGTTGACTTTAAGCAGTCCTAGGTTTTAGATGTATCGATATGACTCTTCTTTGTATATTCTGTTGTCCCAATCAAGGCTATAAAACAAACAAATCATGAATAAACTCGTGAAATTCAAAGATGTGAGTTGGGGCACACAAAAAAGCTAATTTTCTGTCATGCTGAGGCGAGTCCTCATAGCTGCCTGTTAAAGTGGAGCCACGCGAACCAGCCTCAAGCTTCATGGCTAATCTGCTTCATCTTTGCAAAAGCAAAGCGTGCTGGGAGAGGGGTCTCTGCCTGCTCATCAGCTCAGATGAGCTGTCGAGGTAGCGGGATTTTTCTAATATGGGGGATGCTCTGCAATTCTTTGGGATGAAACAAGCTTTAAAAGGACTAAACATGAAGCAAGCAGGGGCACTAGGTAATAACATTTATTTCTTGTATAGTGTTCCAGCTTCTAAGTCATTTATCGACATCACTACCTATGCCTGTTACACGTATACTTGTGGTTGCGTGGGTGTTTTGCAATGAATTTTCAAATGCACAAGTACCTGCCACTTACTCAGACTCTCTTCAAGACCCAGTCACTACAACAAATTATGCCAGGAAACATTTTCACAGACTGTTACCTTTATGTCTACTAATACGTAAAGAATTTCAGTTGCAGCTTTCTACAGACCTAGCTTCAGAAATGCATTCTGGAATCCATCCAGGCTTACCACATCAAAGTGCTTTCGGTCTAGGGGCAGAAAGCTCTCTCCAAACAGCAGGCAGAAATTGTTGCTTAGAAGAGCTGTCTTAAGACCTTCTGCACGGATACACTTTACTGCTTCTGCCATTATGGGGAGCTGTTTTATCATCTCTTTTCTGATTAAGTCCGAGAGAAAAGAGTCCACAGGAACATGGGCATTTGCCTAAGAAACCAGAGAAACCCCCAAGAATGATAATTAGCCATAAATGGTTTTTAAGCAGGGAGGAATATAAGAGCGGTTGGGTAGGTAGGTTGCCTGATCAACTTATCTTGCTGTCCTACTTCCTTTGGCACCATAAAGCAGTCAGTGAATCTCCCAGGTAAATTGCTTAGACCAAACAAACAAGTGTTCTCACATTACTAATTCTAACGAAGCAGCAGCAGAGATAAAGGGCTGATTTTGGGAAAGAGAAATGCACTGGGACGGTGCATGGAATCAAGGCAGGTTAAAGAGAAATACTGCTTTACCATTCAGTGGCCAGGAAAGGAATCTGCATTTTAGACTGAGCTGTTTCAAAAAGGCTTAAGAACCCTCCCTGGAGACCATGGCCTCCATCCACTGAGCGTGCCCACGTACGAACTAGCAGCAAAAGCCTTTTAGCTGATCTCTGACTCTCTGACTTCTCACCTCGGCTGACCCTAGAGGTGTCTTGAAATAAAAAAAGTTATGAAATATACAGGAAGAGGCTGGTGGAATTAAAGGCAAATTCGGCTGACCTTCCTTCCTGGGTACTAGAATGATGATGGCAGTGAAAAGTCCGCCCTGATCAGACAGCAATGCTTCCTAGATGGTAAATCCAGACCCTCCCATCAAAGGATTTCTTTTAAAGCTCCTCTTTCCTCACTGAACCACCACATTGCAGGATCCCATTTCCCTGCAGTCAGGAAGCACAAAGAGAGGAGGGGGGAGTTGGCTTACAATCTCAAAGCACTGCTGTCCCAATTCCTGCAAAAACTCCACAGCTGTCAGCTCTCCTCTTGTGTACTTCAGAGAGGGACTGTTTTCCCCTCCAGAGAGTATAGCTTGCTGGATGGTGCCGGCTGGAATACAATTCCGGGCCTCCCAGTCTATACAAAGAAAAGTAAGAAAGCCAGGAGAGAGCATGTATGGCACCATCAGAACTGGGAAATTAGCTTGCAATCCCTCTGAAGTCTGATACATCAACCAGCACGCGTGAGAACTGACATGCTGGACTGGGGTAGTTTACCCAGACACTGAGAGAAGAAGCCTGGGCATTCCCCCAACTGAAGCACCTCACCTCTATTTTTGGTGTGGTACCCTTGGGGTGAAAACACGGAGTTCTTAAAGTCTCCTGAAGGACTGTACCAACGTTGAGTGCTATCAGCCGGTGTCATTACAGGCAGTTTCAATGCGGTTGCCAGTTGCTGTCAGTTCTAGTACATCTGATGGCACAACAGGCTACCATCGTCTTCATCGCAAGTTCTTGAATATCTTACCAGAACCAGAGGCGGCTGACAGGGACTCCTGAAATTTATTTTCCCTCCATGCATAGAAACAAGAGGAGCAAATGAGAAATAAGAATACATACCCACAGCTGTCTTGTAAGGGGACGGGAGGAGCACTCCGCTCACGTCAAAAATCACGGCTTTATAATGGCACCATCCAGATCGCCTCCACTGAATTAAACCCTGCGGGTGCTGCCGGATCCGGGCACAGAGCAGGTGAGGCGTGCGGGCAACACTCCTCAGGTACATGGTGCAGAAAATTCACAACTGGCCTGTGCCGACTGAGGAGAGAGGCTAGGACACAAAGTATAGAATTACAAGGGTAAATATTTATTCACACGTATGAAGTGTCCCAGTCAAATTGGGGCACCTGAATGCGGTTTTACACAGGGTCCTTAACACCCCTCAAAAGTTCAGGTACAACATAATTGGACTAATCACTAACACCCACATAACCGATTACTAATCATAGCAGAACTTTGCAAAGCGACTCTATTTTTAAAATATTCTTGTTGCTTGTCTATTGATCCAGATATCCCTGTAGTCAGTTGTTCTATAGTTACTTTTCTATGATTCAGACAATGCTGAGAGGGTTTCAAATACATGTTACAGGGTCTATAGGATGCTGGTGTTGTCGTGATTATCCAGGGGTACCCTTGGACAGCTCTATGCCATGAAGCAAAGTAATTTCAAGGGCCGGGCTGTCCTTCATTTTTAATTTTTTTTTTTAATTTAAACATGAACCATACCAAAGCCTGGCATGGCCCTGAGCTGAAAGATACCAGTGTGGTGGCTGTGAGAGGAAAGCAAGAAAAGGGTTGGGTTTTTGTTTGGGTTTTTGGGGGGACGGGGGATGCTTTGGCCTAAGGGGATGGGGCCTGCTTGCTCCAGCTTGGCTACATTGCCATAGAAATTAAGCCTGTGGCTCTGGTGCAGGCCTGCCTGGGCAGGACTGTCACCCCCTCCCCTTCCACCCCCAGTGCCCCGTCCCTCCTTTCAGCCCTGAAGTCAGCCTGGGGGGGGGGCTCGGGGCACGGACAAAGTCCCTTCCGCGGCCCCCCCGGTGTCACGGCCCACCTAGGTGTAGTCCAGGCTAAGGCCTTGCCAGGAAGCGGGCAGGCTTCACCACGCCATTTAACCCAGCCCCCACGTGTCGCGAGAACACACCTGGAAGTCTCGCGAGGAGCAGCCGGGCGCCGCTCGCAGCCCCCACCACCGTCGTCGTCCGCCGCCGCCGCCGTGTCGCCGTCTTACGTCATCGCGTCGCCGGCGTGACCCCGGCGGGGTCAGAGGGGAAAGGTGCGGGAGGCGGAAGCGGTGCTTCATCTCCGTTGGCCTCCTCGGAGCGCGGTGGCGGCGGCCCGCGGTGCCCGGGCCCATGAGCGTGTCCCTGGTGGTTATCCGGCTGGAGCTGGCCGAGCACTCGCCGCTGCCTGCGGGCTTCGCTTACAGCGCGGCTGGTGAGTCTCTCCGGTCCGGTCCGGTCCGGTCCGGTCCAGTCCGGTTCCCTCCCCTCCCGCCGGGGGACTGGGCCCAGATGCGGGTCAGCCGTGTCCGCTGCGGCTGGGGAGGGAACTGTGCCCTGTCCGCAGGCCCCAAAGCGCCTGCGGAGGGCCTCAGGGTCCCCGTCCCGGTACCGCCGGTGGGTCCCCGTCCCGGGGCTCTGTCCCCACCCCTCTGTCCCAACGCGCCATTTTTCCTGCGCAGCTCCGGAGATGGCTGCGGAGAGCACCGGGGCGGCCCCAGCCTCTGTGCCGTCCTGTTTGGAGGGGAAAGGCCCCGGGGAGCGGGCGGCCATCCTCCACCAGCACCTCGG
Organism: Phaethon aethereus; assembly: GCF_964289735.1. NCBI lineage: Eukaryota > Metazoa > Chordata > Aves > Phaethontiformes > Phaethontidae > Phaethon > Phaethon aethereus. The sequence goes on from NC_138593.1 coordinate 2,212,299, forward strand.
CCGCAGGGAGATGACCGACGTGATCATCGAGACCATCCAGCCGCGGCCAGGTACCAGCCTCGGGGGTGGGGAACACTGTTTTTTGAGTCTGTGGTTGTCGCCCACCCCACTTGCGTGGTGACCCCCTATTGCGGAAGGGGAGCACAGCGCTTCCCAGGCGCTGGCCCCGCCGGTGGCAACCGTCTGTCAGCGTGGGGATGGTGGAGGTGCTGCTGGGTTTGCAGGTCTTGAGTCAGTTGCACACTTTGGAAAACAAGTAGAGAAGTTCAGCAGTGTGTGTTGGGGTCTGGAGAGCTGGTTATTGCTGGTGAACATTTCCCACTCTATAAAGGGTTAATTTATTTTGGGCTATGCTGCGGGCTGGTTGGAGTTTTGCTTGTCAGTGTTGCTGGTTTGTAGGAATGGGACCGTTCAGCTTTGCAGACATTTAAATTCCCTGATAGAGGGAAAGTTTCAAGACAGAAGCTCCAAGTCATGTCAAATGTCCAGGCTGCCATCAGAGCAGCGCAGAAGGAGCAGCCCGCTCCTCACCCCTACTCAGCAAGCGTGTCCCAGTTGCTTTGTGTTGATACTGGTGCCTGTTGGGATTTCACCAGGCACGATGCAAAACTCTCCTAGCTTGATCTGCAGCGCCGGCTCCTGCCAGGGGCTCAGAGTGGGTGTTTGGCAGCTCTGGAGTTTCCCCTGGAACAGCAAAGATGAGAGGTGTCTCATTTGTAATTTGACTTTTTGGGATGCCGTTGTGTACATGCAGGCTGTGCTTAGGGAACAGCAGACATTTCTGATGCACCATTAGTAATGTGGAAACTTTTGATTTGTAAAAGATGAAACAAAAGCCGGTATGGAAGGAAGAAAATCTTCAGAGACTGCATCTGCCGAGGACAAAAATAAACATGATGATCAAAGTAAGGAGTGTGAGGCTGCTCCAGACTCTCCTTCAAAACAGCTCCCTGACCAGATTTCCTTCTTCAGTGGGAATCCCTCAGTTGAAATCGTTCACGGCATTATGCATCTGTACAAAACAAAGTAAGAATGCTTGACTAATTGTAGCTCTAGTGGGAACAGAGCTCTTGAATAATGCCACCACCCGGAAGGGTGAGTCGGTCACCCCAGGGCTGTGGCTCCTGGGCTGGGACAAACAGGAAGGGTGACTCGCAGCTGGAATGGCAGATGGCACCTTGTGTTAATGGTGGAGCTCGAGGCTGGCCCGGGTCTCCCAGCTGCAGGTGACACTGCTCCAGGTGGCACGGGCTTGTGGCAGGGGCTGTCAGAGTGTAAGACGAATGCAGGTTCCTTAAAAATGACATTTGAAAGCTGCTTCTCAAGGGATTCCACAGTTAAATTGTGATCTCTGGGGTCTTGGTGGCAGGCCTGAGGAGCTGTCTGCAGCGGGAGGTTTCATCCCATATTTCAGGGATTACAATTCCATGCCATCCCCTTATAATTGTGTGAGAACTTCCATTTCAGGTCTTGCCGAAAGCTATCGGGAGACACAAAGTGGGCATTTGAAATAGTAACAAACATTGCTCACTTGTTCTAGGAATAGTTCTGAGCATCTGTGGCTTGCCAACTTCAACTGTTTTTATAGAAAAACAGATGTCAAATTATTCCTGACAAAACCATTGTTTATTGGAGCTGCACAGTTTAATCCTTGCTAAAGAATAATAGTTTCACATGGGTATGTTGGATGCTTACCACAGCCCTTGCTCTGCTCTGCTCTGCTCTGCTCTGCTCTGCTCTGCTCTGCTCTGCTCTGCTCTGCTCTGCTCTGCTCTGCTCTGCTCTGCTCTGCTCTGCTCTGCTCTTCTCTTCTCTTCTCTTCTCTTCTCTTCTCTTCTCTTCTCTTCTCTTCTCTTCTCTTCTCTTCTCTTCTCTTCTCTTCTCTTCTCTTCTCTTCTCTTCTCTTCTCTTCTCTTCTCTTCTCTTCTCTTCTCTTCTCTTCTCTTCTCTTCTCTTCTCTTCTCACAAACGTGCAAAAGAGCGTTAAGATTGACAACAAAGTTATTGTAGTAAGTGCAGCTGTTGGAAATGTGATGCGTGCAGCTATGCCTTTCTCCTCTCTGAAACGAGATGAAGTTGTGTCACTGTTGTCTTATCAGCAAGATGACCTCTTTAAAGGAAGACGTAAGACGCAGCGCCATGCTGTGTATCCTCACGGTCCCTGCTACAATGACCAGCCATGACCTGATGAAGTTTGTGGCTTCCTTCTATGAAGTAATCGAGCACATGAAAATCATCCGAGATTCCACTCCAAACCAGTACATGGTGCTGATAAAGTTTAGCTCGCAGGTAAGAGCTGGAAGTCCCTTTGCTGTAGGAATGACTGCACTGTCATATACCGTTGCTGTTTAGGAGTGCTTTCTGGCTTCGCTGGCCACCTGTTAGCCGAGAGTGCACTTTACCCTCAGAGAAACAGTCCTGTCCTATTGCCCAGAGAATTCCCAGGACTGCTGACTAAGGTTAGTCCCACACCTTGACCTGGAGGCAAGTGTCTGCCATGTTCTAGCTATCCTATTTCTTGTTGGCAGGATATTTAAAAAAAAATTGTAAGGATAACACAGCTCTCTGCGATCTCAGAGCATATTGAAAAAGAGAGTGGTGCATTGTACTATGCCAAACAGAAAGGACCCAGCCAGTGGGACTTCGTTTGTGTTTTAGGAATGACTTGTCCTGCTTTTCTGAGGAGCTGGGTGGTCTCCCAGCCACTGCCAATACAGTGTGAAAAGGGCAGTTGCCCCCAAAGCTGAGAGCCCAGGGATGAATTGATAACCAGATAACACAGATTGCTGCTTATAGGTCCTCTTGAACCATGTAGCTTTAAGCATTCTCCCCTGCCCATTATTCCTTTGACCCTCTCACTTGTACCTTTCCTTCTCCCAACTGCAAAATTTTGGTGTTCGGGGAGAGGTTTCCCCCATCCGTGAATGCTGCCTGAGACATTTCCCATGCCTGTTGTGCAGATAGCAGTATTTGTGTGCATTTTCTGCTATTTGCAGTAGTTGCAAAGAAGCATTTTGTATATTGCTGTATCAAATTACACGGGTGAATATCTAGTGCTAAACAGCCTTGCACGAAATCCATAAATTTGTACTCAATTCCCCCTGAAATTCCTGTTTCTTAGGATATTCCCTGAAGCCCTGTTCCCCAGTGACTCCTAATGGCTGTATCTGCAGGTAGCAAAAGCAGATCTCAAGGGCCTTTATGCTTCTGCCAGGAACATGGCATTCAGCTAACTTGCCTCAATCTGGTGTGATCATTTGCGAGAGAAAAGGTTTGGGGAGGTTGCTCAGTGAAAATGGATGATGTATTTGACAGGTTTTGTTTTGGTTCTGCCTCTTTCCAAGGGACTCTCGGGCATGGTTCAGAGCATGCCTGAATTGTGACCAGTGAAATGGATTCTTTCCCACAGTTAAATTGTTGTTCCTTTCCCTGACACAAGTGGCCCTCTTAAATTTTTGCAGAGACCAAATTTGCTTTGCAAATGCACTGAAATTGCTGACAAAGGGCAAAACAGATGCTGAAGGGAAATCCGTTATTCCTGCTGAATGCTCAAATATCAGAGTGGCTGTCGCTGCTGTGAACTTCACTTGTCTTCAAGTGGTAACGTTAAACCCAGTGCCAAAATGCAATGCCTGCTGGCAGGAGCTGACTGTCTGAAATATCTTCTCTGGTATTACAGGGCTTGGTGGAGGAGAGAAGAGAGGATACAGGAGATTTCTCCTCCTCTTCCTCAGTTGTATCAGCTGCGAGTTTTCTCTTTTTAACTGGCTTCCTTTGTTTTGTGCGCAGCCTGATGCAGATAGCTTTTATATGGCATGCAATGGCCGGCAGTTCAACTCTATAGAGGAGGATGTTTGCCAGCTGGTGTATGTGGAAAGGGCTGAAGTCTTCAAATCAGAAGATGTAAGTTTGTTTTGTTTTGTTTTCCCTGCACTTCAGAGAATTTTAACAGGATTATTTGGACTGAGCAGAATGCTGCAAGAACTGTTCAAGTGTATCAACCCAAACTCCGTTTCCCATTCCAGTGCTGTTGCTACTTGAGAGAGTTTGGTGACTTCGTGGGCTTCATGCCTTGCCACTGCAGCATCTCTGACCTAAACCTGCTGTGGGTGGTACATCTAGTGAATCCAGAAAACAGAATGGGGCTGGCTGCAGATGCAGCAGCCACACTGAGCCCGTGCTGTGACGAGGATCCTGGCTTTGGTCTACTGAATGTTGTGGATCACTTTTTTCTTTTTTTTCTTTTTTTTTTTTTTAAATGATAAATTTCTAACCACTCTGTAGACTCACAGGATTACTTTGTAGTGTTTTTGTGCCCCAGTGCCAGCACTAACAGGAGAGAAGTTTGACGTTTTCTTATGTGGGTGCTTAATTTATGGTGACTGGAAGGTGCTGAGCAATTTGTCTCTGCTTGTTCTTTTGAAGGGGGCCAGCCTGCCTGTGATGGATCTGACAGAGCTCCCAAAGTGCACAGTGTGTCTGGAGAGGATGGATGAGTCTGTGAACGGGATCCTTACCACTCTGTGTAACCACAGCTTTCATAGCCAGTGTCTGCAGCGGTGGGAGGACACCACGTAAGAGGCTTTTCTTTATTTCCACATCTAAAACCCTGTTTGAGTGTGGTGGTTACATGCTGACAAGACTGGTTCTGCTCATCAGAGTGTGGGGACAGGAATTACTGCAAGTTCTAATGTTCCTTTTTTTTTCCTTCCCCCCCGCCCCCATTAAGGGACTTCCAGAGAGAAATCTCCCCAACAGAAGTAATTGAACAATGTTTCCTGTGGGCCTCACTGCTAAGGCAGGAAGGGAGTTGTAGAGTAATGCTGATTATTTTAAAATATTGTAGGATAAATATAGTGGGGCAGACAGCACTGGATGCACACACAGCCCTGTTTCACTCGGTCTGGTGTGTCTGTTCGGTTGCTGGTTTCCTCAGCACAAGTGAGGCTGTGCTGTAGACAGATCTGCACATCTGGCTGGAGCTTAGGAATCCTTTTGGGAGCCCTGCAGCCACGCTGTCTTACTTAGACACTGGGCGAGGATGATGAAGAACTGGGAAAGAGCAGGTGTGCAGGAGAGCAGGGCTGGGAAGGGAGGCAGGGAAGGAAGGGGTGATGGCAAGATCACTCAGTGAATCGGGAAAGGGAGGCAGCTGCTGTAGACAGGCTGTATCATTCAGGGTGGGCATGGGCTGAGCGATGGGAGGCCATCATCCTGGCTGGGGTAAGGCACCCACATCTCTGCCTCTGGGTGACCCTCCGTGGCACTGGGTGGTGCTGGGGGACGGACCTGTATCTGTCCTTAAAGCAGCTCTTCTTTTTGCTACTGCTAATCCTTTCCTGTTCTTGCTCTTACCATCCTTCAAGTCTCTGTAGACAGGGATTTCGGTGTGTCCAAGCTCCTGACTGCAGAGCCCCTGCCTGGCACCCAGGTGCTGCTGTCAGCTGTGCATATTTTGCACCCTTCTGGACACTGTCTGCTGGTCTACTGCACATCAGGCAGCCATAGATACTGCAGCAGAAGGCTGCCGATCTTTACTGTGTTTTCTTCTCTGCCACTGGTACCACTGATTGCTTGATTCTCTCTCTGATGGAGTGTGAGGAAGATTTTAGCACTCTGTATATCATTTGTAAGCCCAAGTAACAGAACCTCGGTAAGATTAATCAGATTTGTAGCTATTCAAGTTTATGGGTTGCTTTGCTCCATAAATCAAAACCAGTTTAAATTTGAAGCGGTGGAGCTTAGCCAGTGTAGGAGCAAGATCCAAAATAGCACTTAAATATCTAATATACAATTTAAGCAGAACTTATGTTCCCAGTCTAGAACGATAAAAGAAAATCCCTGTCCACTTTGCTTAGGCGCCACAGAGGCTGTAAGTGCCTGAATTTGTATAGAAAGCTGACTGCAATCCAGTTGTCTCCTCCCTTGAATATTTCTGTAGCTTATCCAGCAGCTAATGAAAAATACATAAACAGTCCTGGCAACAGGATGCACAGCCTCAGTTACCTCGCTCCCTAGATGAGCTTCTTGTGCCTAGAGTCTGGACGAAGGTTCCTTCTGGTCTTGGGTCTTCTGTCTTCCTGACAGCACAGTGGTATAGTTTGAAAAGAGATGATAGCGGGGTGCCTGCTACTGATTCTTTTAGGGTACGCTTACAGGATGTTCCTCCTGGAAGGGCTGACTGAATCCATTGGGTTAGGGTGATATTGAAGTATCCCCTCATCTCCTTAGGGTTGCTTTAAGTACTAAGGTATGTTTGCAAAGTGTAGGTACCTCCCTCTGTTACTCAGCTGTCCTCAGCAGTGTGTAGTTACACCATCCTTCCCCCACAGTGTGTAGCTGCTGCATAAAACCCTGCAGGTAATGGAGAACTGAAGATATCAGTTGGCAGCGGTCCGGAGGAGCAATGTTTAGAGATGCGTAACGCATCTATACAAGTGCTTCTTGCAATGTTTATGGCTGAGGCAGGGAAGTGTTTCTAGAGCTCGGTCGTGGCTTTTTTGCTTACTGGCAGAGGCTGAGGTTGCTGGCAGCCCCACTGAGGCTTTTGGTTGCAGATGTTCTCTACACCTGGACTGCAGCAAAACCAGATCAAGCTGAGACTGTGAAACGGCTTCGGAAGAACTGTTGTTCATTCTTCTGTCACTTACTGACTTTACAAACAGTAGCCTTGTGTGGAACGGAGGCAAATTTGAGTGGGGTAAATGTGAGCCGAGAGATGCACACACATAAGGAGCGTCTCGCTTCATAAGGCATTTTCTTTGAGCTCTCTGGCTCTCTTTTTAATTACCGTAATACTAAGATGAAGCTCCTTGTGTCTAATCATGATGCTTATTGCCCTCTAGGTGTCCTGTCTGCAGATACTGCCAAACGCCTGAGCCAGTGGAAGAGAACAAGTGTTTTGAGTGTGGAGTTCAAGAAGTAAGTAGGTGGGTGGATGGTGAGTGAGATCTAGACTAGATCTGGCTGCACAGCTGCTCTGGTTGCTTTTGTGTTTAATTCTGTGGCTGATTCTACCAGTCAGTGGTATATCTGCTTTCCTTTTGAGTTGGAATCAGTACTGGGAAAGGATCTTACCTCCCAGGTTTCCTGTTCTGACAAATGTTTGTGATTCTTAGAAAGAAGTATTAGCACATAAGCTGATCGTGTGTGATGAGTATGATAGCAGGCAGCTGAACTAACACTGAACTTGGTTGTCCCTGCTAGTCTGCGCTCTTCAGAGCTTGCTTTTGTGGTCCTGCTGAAGTGCCTCATTCATTAGTCAAAGCCATTCTTCCATCCATGCTTGTGGTGATCTGTCAATATACCCAGCACCTACAGGCTGGTAATTGGCTTGAATGAGCAGGTACCTCCTTCTCTTTAGCTGTCCAGCTGAGCAAGGCTTCAAAGAAGGAGGGGGAAAAGCAAACGCTGTTTGCTTTCTAAGGAAGTGCCTGGATGTACACAGCATCAGCAGGCCATTGGTGTCAGATCACACTTTCTCAAAGTGCTGGTACCACTGCTTGACAGTATTATACGTACAGAGCTTTCTCATTCTGTTGACAGAACCTTTGGATCTGCTTAATATGTGGGCACATAGGCTGTGGCCGGTACGTGAGTCGACACGCTTACAAACACTTTGAGGAGACCCAGCACACCTATGCGATGCAGTTGACCAACCACAGAGTCTGGGACTATGCTGGAGGTAAGCAGTCTGTCTTTCCCTCTTGTAGGATGACCTTGTTTGTAAAACAGTTTTCGGGACCCCTTAGTAAGAGTATTTGCGGTAGAGTTTGCTTGGAGACGAAGGGGTTTGCATCTCTACTAATACCTTGTCTTTTGGGAACATCTATGTCGTCTCTAATAGTAGTTTTCATGGGTCTGTAGCAGATGGAGGAGGGAGAACATGATTCTGTAATGAACAGGGATGGTCCTGTAGTCTCTGTGGAATGTGTTTGTTACTCCCTTTCCATCAATTTGCCCTGAGGTATGGGAATGGGCTGTTGTGATAAATATCCTGTAAGGTGTCTGTGCAAAGTCTGCTAAATAACAAATACATCTGGTGTTGGCTTTCTGCCTTGCTGATATGCTGTTACAGCAGTCTGCATGGTTAATTGTGCTGCATAAAGTATTTCCACTGGTGTCAACCTGGGTGTTCTTAAGCTAAAACTCCCTGTGGTTGAATTTTCTCTCCTCAGATAACTATGTCCATCGACTGGTTGCAAGTAAAACTGATGGGAAGATAGTTCAGTATGAGTGCGAGGGAGATATGTGTCAGGAAGAGAAAATTGATGCCTTACAATTAGAGGTAAATATTTTGGACTCTGGTTGGACTCTGCATTGTGCTGCTGTGTGGAAGTGTTTCAAATCCAGATATGACTACAGGAAAATTACATCAGCTTATGCAGCAGACCTGCTCCCTGCATGTAGGCAATCATCTTCAGGCAGAAGCAGGATGTTTTTACTGCCCTTTAAAAAAAAAAAACACAAACAAATACAAAACCACCAAAAACCCTTTTTCTTGGCTCTGCAGAGCCAATGCAGCTAAGTGTAAGCTCGCTGCAGCTTCATCCTGCGTTCGCTGGTAGACTGAAGATTAGCTGGTTACGCTGCTAAAAACACTCAGGTCACTGGAGAGAAAAATGGCTCCAAATGCCTAGACTTACTCAGCAGACCCTTCCTAGTGGATCTGTGACTTGGCTTAAGAGCCAGGATATGTATGGAACTGTCAGTTTGAGTAGTTTAACTTGTAAACTGAGTTGGTTTGTAGGAATCCATAGCTCCGTGCTTACTTTGGTTATCAAAGAAAGCTGACAGGCTCACCTGATACCAGCCTGTCCTTCTCCCTTCTTTTGAAGAGATAGTGATTATTTTGTACCTGTTGGCCAGCTTCTCCTATCCTAACTGGAAGGGTAAAAGAGAGAAACTCAAAATTACTGCTCCACTGAGGAGATACCCTAGTGTCTAATGCAGCTAAAATGATGCTGCGGTGTATCTGAGGAGGAACAGCCTGTAGAGACCAGACTTCATAAGCTTATTGCTCAAATAAATATTTGGTTGCTTTTCCATGAATTTTCTGAGTGAGACTTAGATGCTAAACCAGCTATTTTTAACCCTTTCTTTTGGGAGGTTGGTTGCTTTAAAGCATGCAAGACCTCTCTCGCTTGTGAGATCTGAATGTTTCTAAAGAGAATGAATTTGCCAGTGTATTTTGGCACTCTAATATTACTGAGAGCATTCAAGGCTTTTTGCACGTGTTTAATTCTGTAGTGAATGCCTAACTGGGTGCTTATTAACCTGATGATAAGAAATGATCACGTTTTTCAACCTTCTCATAACTCATTTTGAGAACCAGCAGGGAAAAGATGGAATGTAAGGCATATATCCTTGTTCAGTTGCCAAAATAACTTTGGAATGGGCCGTACTTTTTGGAGAACAGTAATTGTGAATAGTTATACACAGCTGAGGCTGCTTTCCCAGACACGTTCGTACAGTGAAGCTAGATGTGTGCACATACCCTTCTGCCTTGGGTTTTGGGTTGTGATGGGGAACTTGGCAACTCAGCCTTTGAGATCTCAGACTCTCGTGACAGGGATGGTTGATGCTTCATTTTCCTGTGGAGTGTAAAATTTGTACAGAGTTATCGCTACTAGTGTGAAAAATCTGTCTCCTCTTCAAAAAGTTGTTGGCAGGATGCTGGGTATGGCTTGGCGGAACTTTTACTTGATCCTTGCTGTTGTGTTCTAAAGGCTTTCCTTGACTTCAAAAAAAAATGAAGAGATTTGATTTTGAAATCAAATTGGTGAAATGCATCTGCTGGATCTGCAGTTTGCACGTATGTCCAGAATGTCCTATATGCTCAATTTCATCTGATTAAATTGATTTGTATATTGGAGCCCTTTGGGCTTCTTAATCAGCGTAGCCACCCTTACGTAAAAGCTGACTGTTCTGTGTGTATCTTCTGTGTTTATAGTACTCATACTTGCTAACAAGCCAGCTGGAATCGCAGCGAATCTATTGGGAAAACAAGATTGTCCGAATAGAAAAGGATACGGCTGAAGAGGTGAGCTCTGCTCTGGGCATGTGTGAAAGAAACTCTGCTGAAACACTGTTAAGTTAAATGGGAGATGGAGCAACATACAGCCTGAATGTTGCGTGACGTGGCCTCGCATAGCCTGTTTCACTACCAGCTGAGAAAATTGGCTCCAAGACGTATCCCTTATCTCGCTGCTCAGATCTAGCAATTTGCTGCTCGGTGGTGCAGAAGTAGGTAGATTGCCTCCTAGATTGAAGGTTGATTTAAACGTGCTGCTCGGGAAACTGCAGCAGTGGTGAAAACAAGTCCGTGCTGCTGCAGGATCCCTGCTCACCGATGCCATCCGTCTCACACTGACGTGTATCTCTAGGGAAGGTTAGTGTAGCACAGACAATATGACTTTAATTTGCTCTGCTGCAGAAAGTGGAAGCTGTCTTTCTGCTGCACATGCATAAAGATTTGCCCTTTCTTTTTGATCCCCTACCTCTCTCATCACCCTTTGGGAAAAGTTCAGAGTCTTGTCCTATGAAGCATTCTGTAGGCAGGGCTGCTTCAAAACGTCGTGAGCAAAAATCCAGTGAGAATATTTTAATGCTTTTCGGTCTACATAGATCCTTTCAACTAGGTTTAAAGTGAGTCAGGATTTAGGGCTGAGTCCTTAACTGAACTTTCCGTATGACTTCTAATTAACCGTTTAGTATCTGCAGTTAAGTAGCATTGTAAATGTAGAAATTATGATTATTGAAATAGTGGTCATTGACCTTGGTCTAAAGAACAGTCCCAGAAATCTTATGGAGGGCCCTCTAAAAGGAAAAGATACATCAAAAATTGTCTTGCACGTGACCAGGAAATGCGATCCACAAACCAATTTCAAAGTGAAACAACTATGATGTATGCCCTAAATGTGGTTTCATGTTTAAAGATCCTTACAGTTTTATTCATGGCACTTGCTCCACGTAAGTCTGGTCTGGATCAGTGCCACCATGCAGTGTATTCCATTATCAGTGCTCAGGCTACTTCCCCAAATTAACCATCAGCTGCATAAACATTCAGTGATTAAGGCCGGAAGGCTTAAAACCTGCTCTGCACTGACTCTGGCATCAGTGAAGGCACCATGTGTGCTGACACTGACATTTATCCAGATTGCTCCTCCAGGAAAGCATTTTTCCTTTAAATTCCTGCCTCCACTACATGCAGGCGTGCTTTTGACACTAATATAGGGGAAACAAGTATTTCTGTCTATAAGTCTCCTGTTAGTCTTATGTTGGAGATTTTGACGTGTTCTGTGCAGTGCCTAGAGAACGAGAGCTGGCTTTTCTTCAGCAGTAGCAGTCTCGAGTTGTGAAGTAGAGGGGAAGAGGAAGCCCATGTACGTGTGTTTCTGTTTGCGTTTTGCATGAGTAAGATATCCGTGTCAGTAGGTCACTGCCTTATGACAGCAAGCTGCTGAGTCAGTGCTGAGCAAAGTAGCATGTTAATTTTCTGACTTTGACCATACTTATTCTAGGTTTAGTTTAAAATGAGCAAAAGCCCAGCAGTATAAAGCCTTAAGATGAAAATTTAAGTTTGCTTACGGATACAAAAACCTCTGAGAGAATGGTTAAATGAATGCTTAACTGCAGCCAGTAAGAAGTTAAGGATCTGATGCAGCTTTTGTTTGAATGGGGTGCCTGGCACAGATTTGCAGCTTGAGTTGCTGTTCTGTGTGAGCAGCTCCCACGGCAACGTGGTTCCTTGTGTGGAACTGTGAAGTGTAATGCAGTGAGTCTTCATCAGAATTAAACCTTTTCTTGACTCGAAGCTTTTGCTTACCTGGATATAGTAATTGGTCAAAGTCTAGAAACCCCTCCAGAAAAATGAATGTCATAATGAAAGCGCAGAGGACTTTGATCTCTTTGAAATGCCTGTGTGTTTGTTTTTACAGATTAACAACATGAAGACCAAATTTAAAGAGACCATTGAGAAATGTGACAGTCTGGAACAGAGGCTGAATGACTTGCTCAAAGAAAAGCAGTCTGTCGAAAGGAAGTGGGTACCACTGCCAGGTTTAGTTGCATGCAGCCATTAAAACTCCGTGCACTGACATCCAAAAAGAAAAAAATCTTGCTATTCCTGGGCAATTTTGAGCTATTTAAACTGGTATACTGAGAAGACAGCTTATTTTAAAAAAAAAACCCTCTAATTTCTGTAGGTGTTCACAAATTGAAAGTGCCTGTTGAGCGGAACACAGCTTTTGGGCTCAGATTTTTTTTTTTTTGTGGTCTGCGTATTTAGCATTCAGTAATCCTTCCTCTGCCTGCTCGGAAGTAGACGCCAGTCTGTTTTGCAGTTGGCAGATACATCCAAAGAGAAGAAAGGCAGCTCAACAGAGGCATCTCACCCAGCACAGAGAAAAATGTAGATCTTGGGAAGTGCCTAGATAAAAGACATCAAGCACGGGGGCTGTGCAGATCAGTGTGGTGCAGTTCCCTAGGTGGGACTGCATGCTCTGTTCCTCTAACCCCTGGTGCTGCTGCCTCTCCAGCAGTCCTGCTTGCAGCAGGGAACTCAGGCTAGTGAGCTGTGGTTCATGCAGCTCACCTTGATGGGTGGAAAGGAATCTCTGTATGATGCCAGCAAACTCTGAGGGTAAAAGCACTGAGTTGTTAGGAGCAGGGAAGCACTGTCTGTGAAACATGAAACATACTGATATCCTTGTGGGAGCATCTTGCTTCCGAGTGCAGTGGTATCTTCCGAGTCTTGTACTCGGAGTGTGGCGAGAGCCAGCATCTGGGAGTCCTTGATTGTCCTCAGCTCGCTAAGGACCCCATGTAATCTCTGCCCTTTTTGGCGCCTATTCCAAAAGTTGCAGGTGTGTGTTCCGGCCTACAGTCCCATGCTCACACATACACCCTGTCTGTTGCCTCTGGCCATTGGTGCAAGATGGAATTGCCCAACTTGCAAGAGAAAGAATTCTCCAGCTGGGTGATGCAGTTGGAGGGGAAAAAGGAAGGGAAGGAACTCTGCTTCACAACATCCTATTCCATATGCAGGTAACACCATACAGACAAGCAGGTGCTACCAAGCCTTAAGCTGGGTAGAAGATCCTGGGGGCACTTCAGAGTCCTCCTGTGTTGCCTCCCCTTTCCCATCTGTTTTTTGACGTGGGTGTTGGTCTCTTCTCCCAAGTAACCAGCAACAGGACAAGAGGAAATGGCCTCAAGTTGTGCCAGGGGAGGTTTAGATTGGATATTAGGAAAAATTTCTTCACCGAGAGAGTGGTCAAGCATTGGAACAGGCTGCCCAGGGAGGTGGTGGAATCACCATCTCTGGAAGTGTTCAAAAAACGTGTGGACGTGGTGCTTCGGGACATGGTTTAGGGGACATGGTGGCGTTGGGTTAACGGTTGGACTTGATGATCTTGAAGGTCCTTTCCAACCTTAGTGATTCTGTGATCTTTTGCCAGAAAACCAAGTTCCAGGTGGTCTTGGTGGGGCTGGGTGTCAGTTGCCCTAAGGGCTTGGAAATAAAAAGGATGCAGTGGTGTTTGATCTTGGTATAGTGCACTGCGTTCCTGACATGTGCTTCTATTTGTAAGGTGTTCTCAGCTGAATAACAAAGTGGCTAAACTTTCCAACGAGCTGAAAGAGGAGCAAGAACTGAATAAGTGTCTGCGAGCGAATCAAGCCTTGCTTCAGAATAAACTAAAGGAGGAGGAGAGAGTGTTAAAGGAAACCTGCGAACAGAAGGACCTGCAGATCTCTGAGATCCAGGAGCAGTTGCGGGATGTCATGTTCTACTTAGAGACACAACAGAAAATCAATCACCTCCCAGCTGAGACCCGACAGGAGATTCAGGAAGGACAGATCAACATTGCAGTGGCATCTTCTGCCAGCTCCGCTGCGGGGGGCACAGGCAAACCTTCTTCCAGGAGAGGCCGTGGCAAGAGGGGCAAATGAAAATTGGAACACCCTGCTCCTACCCTGAAACTGGTGGTAGGCCAGGCTCGCCTCTCGGGACTCTGGCTGGGAATGCCCAGTTCACTAAAGCTCAGCTAGAAATTGTCTTCAGAGCTGCTCGTAAAACTGGCTGCCAGTCAACGGAGGTGTCTGTGGTATTTAAAAGCATTTCACTGCACTATTTAGCTATTTTTAGGCAGATCTTAATGATCATTTTGCCTTCCTACCTTTTCAAAGCCCCTCCTATCATGCATTTGACTTTCTTCTTGGAGAGTGTACTGTTTTGGGGTGGGTGGGTGTGTATGTGTTAAACATCGCATTCCTAAGGGGATGCTATAGAGTAGGCTAGGCCCAGAGTGTAAGGCTTCTCCAGTTCTCCTCCTGGATTAAAAGTATTCTCAGTTAAGAAATTAATTTATTTAAGAAACAGTGTAAATTAGATTATATACATCTCCTTTTACTATGTGCAGAACTGCTAGTGCAAGGAGTAGAACTATAGTTTGGAAATAAAAAGGAGTGAGGTGTGGAAAATAAACCATCTTAGTGGTGTAAGAAGTTAAATGAGTCCTAAAGGCTTGTAATCTGGGATATTAAACGCTTTAAAGGGACTCACTTTTGCTACTATCTGTTTCTTCATTTTAAAGATGGCCTTTGAAAGGCCAGCGCTTGCTGCCTTTTGGGGCAGAAAGCATGAAGAGTTTTATATTCTGGAAACTGTTTAACATGGTCATTTTACAGGCACGTCTACAAATCAAATTGAGCCATCTTTGCGAAGACTGGTACGCGTTGCGTACTAACGGCTGCCACAACGTTCCCACCCTCCCGGAGGGCGGTGCGTATGCGTTCCCTCCATGAGCTGCACGAGGGGTGTGTTGGCATGAGCTGCAGTGCTGCTAGCCTCAAAACGAGGTGAGGAGAATGCCTAACGCAGCGTTTTGAAAACCTCGCTTGCTACACGCCTGTACCCAGCCTTTGCCGTAGCTGCAGGGCTGCTGCGCTCAGGTCTGCGGCGGAGCCCTGCAACCGGACCCTCGCCGCTAGATGCGGCTGTTGTATCCGCTTACCGTGATCACAGAGCGCCGCCCATTCTGCTCCAAAACATGTCTCTGGCCAGAATCTTGGCTGGCAAAACTTTTTGTGTTCTTTGCCCCAAAGGTACGCAGGTCCCGTAAGGGAAATTTGAGGACAATCTGGGTGGTTTCTTTTTGTTGATTTTCACTTAGAGTATATACCAGGCTTGGAAGAGTTTTACCCTGGCTGCAGAAGTGACTGTCCTGGTTGCTGTGTTGCGCTCAGCAATCTGAGCGTTTAAAGGCTAATCCTTTATTAAAAATGGCTGGGGGAATCCCACAGTTGTCTCTTCAGGCCATAGTATGATCCTTTTCCGTTGTTCGAACTGCAGGAACAGCCATGATCTTAGTCTGTAACACTGAAAATAGAGCTCTGACTTCAACCAGCTCCAAACTGGAACAAAGAAATAAAACAGCTAGTCCTTTATTGCTAGAAGTTGTTCTTTTTGGCCTAGTGAAAGGAACGAGTTAGAAAAAATAGAATGACTCTCGGAAGGCAAGTTGTTATAAGCTGCTTCCTGACTTCATGAACTGGAAGCGTTGAACTTCCTCACTTGGAAATACAGAGCGCTTGTTCGTGCACTCATTGCATCCACTGCTTGGGTTTGGGGATCTGCCCCAATCATCTGGAACTTCTACCTTTTCTAACTTTGTAGCATGAATGTACACTAACTCTTTTCTAGTGTGTGGATTGTACAACCAGGCCTCTGCCTTCTGTAAATTATTCTAAGGACCTAGAGATGTAGAACACAGCTTGCTCTCCTATAGAAACTATTTTATTTAAGATCTATTTTTACACCATCTAAGATCCTCTGACCTTTTGCTGAAAGCTTGCTTTGTGTAGAACACTAAGATGCTGTACTGTATCTTAGAATTGATTTTCAAAAAATGTGATTGAAAATTAAAACAGCGTGCAGTATTTTTGTTTGTGTATTCAACTGGAAGTGGAGGGAGGAGAGGGCAGGGGGAACGATAAAACATGCGACTTACTCTTTTTGGAGTCTTCTGCTATTTAACTCGAAGGCAAAGCTGTCCAGACGAACTCTTTGTCATGTTTGGGTTGGGGGGAAGTTTGGTTCAGCTGAGCTGATGTGTGCAGATAAGGCAGGGTGATTATCTCTGGCTCACGAGAAGCGAGCAGCTCATGCAGAAAAAGCAAGGGTTGTTGAATACTTTTGTGTTAAACCAAATTACCCCCAGTCCTTGACTGCCCTCCAGCTTCTCTTAAAATCATCTTTGGTGGCAAGGCACCCTGCAGTGTCCATCTGGGTGTTTATTCGCTGCTGAGGGTCTGCTGGGCTCCCTCCAGGCTGATGGCACCCTCCCATGCGGGACTGCCACGGTGGGGCTGCAGGGCAGAAGCCGCGCTGGTGTGGCTCAAGCCCGCTCGTGGTGAAGGGAAAAGGCCCAGCGAAGGCCGCTCCGTCACTCTTCCTTACCTGTCATCCGGGCACCCGAGTGCCTGGAAAACACAGCGGTGCTCAGACCTCTCCAGCCTGCGGTCAAGTTTTGACATCTGCAACTCGAACAACAGGTCAGCTTTGTGGCTGATGACTCTGTATCACCACAGTAGGTTGCAGCAAGCAGAAAACTTCCCCCAAGCACTGGACAGCTGAGGTTGGCCAAGCTCCTGCTAGGATTAAAATCCTTAAAATAGACTTATTTTTTAAATCATGATGGAAACGGACACACACAACCCCTCCCCAATGAACAGTAAAAGGGTTTTACTGTCTCTGCCAGTGCTGTGTTGGGTGCTGGAGTGGCATCAGAGCGTGCTTTAGGACAAAGCTCTGCCTTGGCACTTGCCACTTGCCACGTGGCAGTAACGGAGAGGAGGTGTTCCAGCAGCAGCAAGAAACGGGGGACACGCTCTCCCCCAAAGGGCTGCTGGTGCCAGGGCATTCTGTGAACTTCACTGGATCCTGCCATTCCCTCTCTGCAAACAGTCCCTGATTCGCAGGCTGGCAGCGAGGGGACGGGACAGCAAAACGACTCGCGATTCTGCGTACGTGGGCAGGACGGTAACGGCAAAAACACCCAAGGGAGTCCAAGAGCCTCCAAGGTCAGCTCTGCACCTCTGCGGTGAGAGCACCCACCTGCTCGTGCGAGGGTCATCGGGGACCACAGGAAAGGCTGCGGGATCTAAAATGGCCAGGGAGAAACACAAATGGAACAGAGTGACAGCCAGAAGCCGCACGAAGCTTGGCAGAGTCCTCCGCACTTTGAGGATGCCGAAATGATTCACTCCAGCAGCTGTTCCTGAGCGAGCG
Source organism: Phaethon aethereus (assembly GCF_964289735.1). Classification (NCBI taxonomy): domain Eukaryota; kingdom Metazoa; phylum Chordata; class Aves; order Phaethontiformes; family Phaethontidae; genus Phaethon; species Phaethon aethereus. Next base: position 2,229,592 of record NC_138593.1, read on the forward strand.
GAGCAGAGAGGCGGTTAGACAGGGTGATGGGTCGGCTTCTCGTCGGCTGGGAGAAGCGGCGCCCGCAGACGGAGGGACGGCAGGGACAGAAAGGGCCGCGTTCCCCTGCTTGTAAGGGAAATGTAGGGCAGCGGGGAGTGAGGTGGGGCCCGGGGCTCAGTGGTCACTGCTTCGCACCAGGGAGGTTCCCTGTAAGCAAACAGCAAAGTCCAGATGAGCAGGAGGCAGAAGCAGCGCTGCTCGGTGGGGCACGACTTGACGGCGAGGAGGGCTTCCCACCCGCCACCTCCAGCACCTGCAGGGTACCTGCCCAAGCGCCGAGCAGGATCTGCTGGGGGGGACGGGATGCAGCGCCCGTGAGACCCGCAGCCAGCTGAGCTCCAGCACCCCCGGTCTCTCTGCAGACGGGTTTCCGTGAGCCCTGCTGGGGCCAGCCCAGCAGCAGCAGCACACAGAGCCCCGGTGCAGCCCGGCCAGACGCGGGTACGGCAGTTTGAGCTGAGATGCCTCATTGCCATCGCTCCATTTCACATGGTTCCAGGGACTCATTAATGTTTCAGTGGGCTAATTTGCCCCTTGGGAAGAACCTGTCCCTTAACGCCAATTAGTGCCTTCCCTGACACTGGTTCTGCTCTTTTAGGAGCTGAGGTCCCGGGTGAGGTGACGTCTCTTTGGTTTGTGCCCTAGAAAAACCTCATGCGGTGCCATTAGGAGAGCAGACACGGAGCAGCTCCACAGGCAAACATCCCCATCCCAGCAGCTGGAGCACCCCATGGCCAGGCCGTGCTCCCTCCGCCCGTGCCGCGGCCAGCCCGGGACCCCCAAGGGAGCATGCTGCCGACCCACCACCCGCTCTCCGCTCCATTTACCTTTTCACTGGAGACCAATTCCCTAAGGACCCGCGGAAAATTCCTGCCTTGATCTGTACCAGCCAACGCGTCTGTTCTCATTTGTGCTTTAAGAAACTCACTCAATTTCTCCTAGGCTTATTTCCCCTCCTCCTTTTTTACATAAATGGCCATTTTGTCTAATAATTGTATTTTAAAGGCAGACCCATCCAGCTGGTCCAGCTCTCCACAGCAGGTCCTACACCAGGACACTCAGCAGTGTCTGGAGGGAAGTTTTGCAGCACAGGAGGGATGTTTCTGTATTCATTCTCTAACCTGAATTCCTGCACGCATTTCCCAAGGCATGGGACAGCTCTGCACACCGGTTCACTTCAGCCTCCAAGGGGCAACAACAAAATAGTGACAGGTTTGCTCAAAGCAGGAAGCAATTGGTGATACTTGCTTTCATTTCAAGCCCAAGTTACAACCCCACACCTAACACTTCCTGCTCCCACACCACCCTTGAGCAAACATTATTTATAGCAGCAAGCAGCATTTATAGCTTTGCCCCTTCTTGACCTGGAAGTAATTGGTTAATTGAGTTAGACAACAAAACTCAAGACACTCGCATGGTTTCCTTCCACCTTCTCACGGGGAGCTGGAGAGTCAAACTCCTCCTATCCCAAGCAGGTCAAAAACATCAAACACTGCAGAACCATGTTTACTTCCCCACCAGGAAACTGGTCCCTGTTAAACCTTCTTCAGGGCCAACTGCCGCTATAAAGCAGCTGCACCTGGAGGGGCTCCTGCCTTGCTGGAGCTGGCTCTGGGGAAGGTGGGGGCTCTTCGTGGAGGGTTTCCTGAGCTGCGCTGGGGCTGGTGAAGCAGAGAGCTTTGCTGCTCGCTGGTGGGAGCTGTGCTCTGAGCAGACACGCCTGAGCTCACCTGGAGACTGAGATGTTGGGCTTTTGCATAGGCTCAGTAATGCGATGATTTTGTGGTTGTAGAGGTTATCTGGGTTTGTGGGCTTGAGGGCAGGGAGCTGAGGATGAGCTATTGTCTCACTTGTGTGGCATTAAGCATCTGTGTTATTCCCAACCGGAGATCCCTGGGGCTGTGCTGGTCTCTGGTGCTGGGCCCTGCATGCTCCTTGTTATCTGAAGGTAGCACTTCAGTGGCAAGGCTTCTCTTCTGCATGCTGCTGAGTGGTCGTGCTTTTAAAAAGTACTTAAGTTGGGCTGCGAAGCCCCCATGTTTGTGCTTGGGAGTGCGCAGGCGCCTGTGCTCAGCAGGGAGCTACGGGTGCTCCACCTAATGCTGGTGGAGGTGGCAAAACCCACCTGGCTGCCCCAGACTGAGTAGTCGGGCTGCCTGCGTGCATTTAAGGAGGGTTTTTCTTGGAGGTAAACTGCAACTTAGCTGTTTTTCTTACCCATTATCAAGTGTCCCTATGTGGTGGTAATGGCCTTGGAGGGCAACATCAGTGTAGGACCTACCTTGGTTTTCTGGATGCAAAGATGATGTTCTTGACACTTTTTTTACATGCCTCTGCCTCCCAGTTTCTCTCTTCCCTCATGTCTCTATTTCTTTGTGACTTCATGATATTTATTAGTCTCTATTGATGTGGGATGCTGTTAGGTGACGAAATGTATCCTCTTGCCCTGTAGAACAGTGGGGTTTAAGCACGTGAAGGAAACTCTTGGTGGGCTCCTCTCTGGGGTGGGGGGACCAACTTCATGGTCTCTGTGTCTGAGCTCTGTGAACCTAAAAGAAAACCACAGTAAATCTCTCTAGCATATAAGACGTGACTAGATCTCCTAGAACAATTCCTCTATGCTACTGGTAATCTTAGTGCAAGCAGAATTAATGTAGGCTGGAGAAACTCCTAGTGCTGTTGGCTTGAATCCATGGTCTGTGCAGAGTCCCAGTTGGAAAACCTTCTGCGAGGGCTGGAGGAGCCGAGCGGGAGATGCGGCCAGGCGCGATGGGTGAGCTGGATTTCTCCACCGGAGACAGAGATGCTGCTGCAGCCAGCAGCCCTGTGCTGACAAAGGAGAAGCCAGCCAGTCTTGTCCAAGCACAGCCGTGCCAAGATTTTCCCCCTGCAAGTGCAGGGGTTGCATGAGGAGCAAAAAGGGCTTTTTCCAATCAATTCTCCTTGGCTGCTTTCGAACGTGCTCCGGCTTCACTGGGGCAAAGAAGAAATCCCAACTGGATCCTGCCTGCTCAGTGAAGGAGCACCAAGAGCCGAGTGCAGCCCTGGGGCCTGGGAGCTCCTGACCTCCACCCCCTGCTAACATACCCCTGCAGCTTCATAGCAAGGAGCCAAACACCTACTCCTCCTTCCAAGAAATCAACGGGGAGGAATGAACAACGGTGTAAAAGCTGAAGTTTATAGGCAGCTGGGTGGGAATGCAGGCAGTGTGCTGAAATCACAGCATTTTCCTCTGCAGCGACTGGAGTCAAACTGCAGAAGCAGTTAAGAGGATTAGATATTTTTGATCATATTTGCAGCTGTGTTAGCTGTAACCGAGAGGACAAATCCAAATGCTTTGTCTTGGGAAGTGACTCTGAGCCTGGAAGGGAGCGCTCCCTTGGGACCCCGCATCTGGGTATGTGCTCAGACCCGGCCGTTTTACAGAGCTACGAGGAACTGTCGTTCCTATAGTTGAAGTAGTGGTGCTTGGCTCCCTTGAAGACCCAGGCTCCTGTGGAAAACTTGCTGCAACCCAGCCCGGATGCAGGGCTCAGCTGCCATAATGTCTCCAAAATATCAACTCCCACGCAGAAGGTCTACGTCTCCCAAGTGCCACAGACTAAATGAAGAACATGTTAGAAGCCCTGCCAGGTTTAGACCTAGATGTGAGATGGGAGATCCCTCCCTGGCCATCACTAACAGGATTTCTTTAATGGTTATCTTAGCACTGCGGTGCTTTAGGAAGGAAAACTAATTTCACTGTATAGTTAAGTTTCAAGTTCTCATGCATTTAGCGCTGTTACCATCCAAATAAAAATACCTGACCGTTGCCTCTAAAGCTCAACCCTGCAGAGATGCTGGCGATGTGCTGCCAGCGCCGCACTAGGAAGCCGTTCCCTAGGGACACCTCTGACCAGCCCTCGGCCCCCACTGCAGGCGGGATGAGCTGAGGGGGAGTATGGAATCCCTTATGTTGTTTTTCCAATCTTAAATAAAAATGTGACCTTGTAAGCAAGGAAGAAGACATCACTCCTTGACACACGTGTGTTTGCTGGAAGCGCTTGGCCCTGCTTGCAGGGGCTGCCTGGGGTTCCTGCATGGAGGGGTGGGGGTCCTTTCTTTGTGGATGGAGCCTCAGATGATGCTCCTGGCTGGGACAGGCAGGTTCCTCCTGAAGCCAAAATCCTGGATCTGAGCCCCAGGTGTAACATGCCGGAGGAAGGGAAAAGCTCCACATCTCGCTTCCAATTTACCTGATGATTTTAGCACAGAGTCTTAGCGAACAAGGGAAAGAGTGCCAGAGGTAACAAATTCAACCTTTTCCAAATGCGGTCATGTGGTAGTCATCTGCCAAAAACATAAAACAAGATCGTAACCCTAAATTTGTCCTTTGAATATACCTGTGCCTGTTCTGTAGTAGTTTCCCTTCTAATCCCCAGGGATTAATACTGAAGTGCATCGAAACATCTGAGGTGAAGGGGCACAGTGGAAATTCTTTACGGGCTGGTAATAATAACTGAAAGCTGCTCTGTGAAGCAAACCTGAGGCTGACTTGGTTTTTAATGGACATCTGTCTGTAGGGGGAAAAAATGCCATGGCAACTGGCTTTCTTGTTGGCACGCCTGTCTCAGCGAAGGGACGGGGAGAGGATGGGTATTGGCGGGTCTGTGTAGCTGCACTTGGGAAATGTGGAGGTACAGCTTGACGAGGCTGTGAGGCAAAGGTTGTTTATGCTCTGTGAGCACCAGATCTTGAGGGATTTAAGAGCTAAATCTTGGCATAACGATTGCTTTGTGTGCTGCTGCTACTGCTTAGCAGGAGCTAGGCTGGGTTCCTCCCTCCCTTTTGTAAAACTGTGAAATCTAAAAGCGTAGTGCTAGGTTGAAGATTGCCCGACAGTTTGCTGGGCAGAGCTGGTGTCTCCCAGTTTGCAGCTCTGTCCCAAAATGACTGCTATGGAGCTAGAGCATCGCTGGGCTGGTCCTGGAGCTTTGCCTCCTGAGGAAGGAAATGCCCTTGTTTAGTGTCTGTGGCCAGTGGAAATGGAGAGCAAGGCTCGTTAAAACGTTGGTTATAGGTAAAACAAGCTCTGGCACTTCTGTATGTCTCTCCTGAGCCCTGTGGATGTTAGCATTTTCCTTCATCTCCTGTCGGTTGCAGGAGAAGCAGCTGGCGCGCGTGGCTCAGCAGGCACATCTGTCATCCGCACCCTGTCTGACCTGAGCTGGAGGGAGATGCTGGAGGGCTGAGAGAAACTGGGAAGAAAAAGTTATAAAAGTGCAAGTGTGGATCAAAAACTGCATCTGATGGGAGCTGGTCTCTACTTGGAATCAAGCTGTGAGTTTGAGGGGCTGCAGGCAATGAGAAGACACTATGCAGCAGTCGGGGTGGGGAGGAAAGGCAGAAGTAGGCAGCAGCTGTCCCGCCTGGTCAGTCTGGAACTTGGGCTTCGGTTTTGCTCGTTGTTGTGTACGTAACTCTTCTTGGTTCAGCCAGTAGTGCGTTTGTTCGTCAGTTAAAACTGTTAGCAGCTTTGCTGGCGAGCTAATATTGTATCTCTCTGGGAAGTGCTTCTCGTGTGTTAAGACTACCCGATTTGTTTTCCTAATGTCTCTCCAAGTGTTTGGAGATCCCTGTGCACTGTTCACAAAGCTTTAGCCTCCATGAACAGGGTTAGGGATAACGGCACTAACCAACAGAATTCTTCAAGGAGGAGAAAATGCCTGTGTAGAAATGCTTGGTTCCGGGAGCTTCTCTAGCAGCTGATTTTGCTTAAAATAAACGCTGAGTGCCTGTGCTGGTTGTCCCTCCGTAGGTGTGCGTGTTTCGTCTTGTTGAACGCTGTTGAGGATCACCCTGCGTAGCTCAAGGAAGAGAGCACAACACCTAACAGCAGGTTAGCTCAAGGAAATATTACATCATGTAGCACTTCCTGGTAAGTAATGATATTATCGGACTCATTCATCTTCATATGCAAATACAGCCGGCACATGTAGTCACAAATCTGAATGAAAATCGTAGTCCTGAAAAAGAGCAGCTCTAACCTGGAATGTGGACAGAAAGGGCAAAACAGAATGTGATTCTCCATTAGAAATTGTTACTTTTCTTTCTTGAGCACAGAGAGGGTGACTTTGAATCCTGAACATTTCTACAGCTCACCCACTGTATCCGCTGTTGGCTGTCCTTTGTCACAACCCCATTTGCAACCAAACTGGTAGCTGTGATGGTAAGGAATAGCCAAAAAAGGGAGAAATTGATAGAGCCAAACCATAAAGTTGCTAAATACAGAATATTGGGAGTGGTAGGCTATCAAAGAAGAGCTGTATGCAGGTAGAAGTAAAGGGAATGATGTGCTGTAACAGCTGTATAATCCCATTACGCTGGAAGTTTGGGTCACCCATTGTAGACTTGTGCTGCCATCAGAAAGGTGAGGAGCGGCGTCTGCGCCAGCGGCCACCGAAGAAGCCAGCTGCTGCTGGATTCAGAAACCAACCTGCAGGTTCTCTAGTGGTCATTACTGCCAGAGATATTTTAATTTGGTCACTTCTGTATTTACTTTTAGTGTGTTTTTTATAAAAATGTTTGACAAACAAAAAAGGGAGGGCACAATGAAAGCCAAACAGAGCTTAACAAAACAAAGAATACATTGAAGGAGAAAACAAGTCAAACTGCAACTGCTCTTGAGTCATTACTGCAGACATGAACACGAGTCCTATTCATACACTGCTTTCCAAGCACATAATGTTACCCCAAATTGTAGTTTAATATGTTGGTATCATGTCTTAGAAACCACCCCGCTCTTGGAACTTATTTCTGTGTTTTTTACATCCTTGAACATCAAGGGCTCCATCTTTGCCAGCAGGACCCCACAGCATGGCTGCCACTTCAAAACGCTGCAGACTCTTTAATAGTTCTTAACCTTTAGCCACATAAATAGTGACTAATTGCGGTGCACTGTAAGCATTCTTAGCTAAAAAAGCATTGAAGTAATGTCCTTTAAAAAACCCCAAACTATTAAGTGACCTGGATATGTTATACTCAAATCTCTTATCAGACTTCCTTGTGCTTTTTCTTGCTAACTTTCTTTTAATAGGCAAAGCATACTGATGAAACACTCTATTGAATCTTTGCTAGCTGTAGCTTACCTGAATTAGTTTCAAGGGAGATTTTGGCTCCTCAAGTTCCTTTACTGCTGCATTTCTCCTAGTGTGGTAGCACCTGGAGGCCCTCAAGCTTGAGATCCAGTAGGACCAACCAAAAGATATAGAAGAACTTAAAAACAGCACCCTGAAGAGTTTGGTTAAATGCAGGGGGGTTTATATGCTACTGGATTTTACACACACATATATATGTGTGTGTATGTATGTACTGTGCATGTATTTATTGTGTTAAAAAACGCTCTTTCCTTAGCTTCTCATAGGTAATGTTAGTTATCCCATTACGTACAGTGAAACAGACTTTTGCTTTTACAGTAAATGGTCCTAAAATTTGTGCCAGTGGTAGCATGAGCTGTCTTCAGCTCTGCAGGTACTAGTGGCTCCTACAGAAACTCTGGGACCGCAGAAATCCTCAATATCCTTCTCTTGTTTCCGTGGCTGTGAAATAGCAGTGCGTCCTGCGAGTTCACTGAAGTGATTGAAAAATGTAGTTTCCTTTAAAACCGCTGGCTCTGTTTAGGGCAAGTATTTTCAATGGAAGAATTCTTTGTGCTGAGCCCATTTCAGCTAGCATCCGTCATCTAGCTAATAATGTGTTAACCACAAGGTTATTTGGGCCTGTAAGGTAAAACAAAACAAGCAGTTTAACAGTCAAAAGTGTAGGGAAAAATGCTAATTTAAGAAAGCTGTTAAATATTTGTTATCTTTTTACCATTGTGTGCTGCCACCCACAACTCTTCCAACCGCATGGGAAAGCTGTTGCTTTACAAGCAAGGTGTATAAATAATGCCTGCCCAAGAGCACCGCTCCTTCTCGTTACATTTGAATCCTGTGGGATTTCTAGAGCATTTCTATGAATAGATTAAACTGAGCATTTTGAGAAACCATAGCTATAAATCAATTTAGCTCTTGGTTTTCAAGTTACATCTGCTCTTACTAATCCTATACGTACATAGATTCTTTTTTTTTTTTTTTAACAGGACAGACCAGGCTTTATTTTTATGTACCGGTATGAGTTCGTGAAACCACCACTCTGCATGAAGCAGATACCACGAACATGGTGGAGCTGAATAGTTGCTGCACCTTTGATTTCTGCAGGAAGCCTGGTGATGGTGGATAGGTAACAACATGGGGCGATGGGAAAACTGGCATCTCGGGCTCAAATGCTCAGTTTCTCTCTGCAATGCAGATTGTAATTACTTTGGACTTTAGCAATTTAGGGGGGAAAAAACCCCCACAACTAACCCACCAACTCTGAAATCTGTAATGCTGAGGGGTTGTTCACCAAGGCATGTGGCAATCCCTCCAGCCCCATCTTGCTTCCCTGTGTCTGGCTTCCACGGAGGGCACTGGGATGTGTTTACTGGCGATAGTTGTGCGTCTCTGTGGTTAAAGGTAGGAGCCGATCTGCAGCTTTGCGAGCGAGCGCGGGGGGGCTGGCGTTCTCCATTTCGCCTTTCACAGCTAGTCGGCGGCTCGGCCATTTTTTTCTGAATTTTGGTGTCTCTCCATGTTTTGGTTTCCTTTGAACGATGCGCTGCCGGGCCGAGCACGCCGCCGTCCCGGGGCCGCCCTCCCACCCCTGCTGGCCGGCGGCCCCGCGGAAGGGGCGAGTGGGGCCGGGCGGGCAGCGGCAGGCCCGGGCGGGGCCGGCCCCGCCACCCCATGCCCCAGCCAGGCCTGGGCCTGCGGGCCGGCGCGGAGAGGAGGCCGCAACCCAGGGCCCTGCGCCACCGGGTGAGGGGGAAACGCTTCCTCTAAGGGGCCCGGGGCCTGCAGGCCCCCACCCCGCCCGCGGCGGCCGCGCCGGGGGTGTCTGCCCGGCTGGCACCGGCTCGGGTTTGCCCTTGCGGCTACCGCGGGCGAGGGGTGAAGGCGCGGGTGGGCTGTGAGGACAGGGCGGGGGGAGGGAGCGGGGCTGCGCCGCGGGGGCCTCACGGCACCGCCGGGCCCGTCCCGTCCCCTCAGCGGGGCCGGGGCTGCAGCGGCAGCAACCGCCGTCCCGCGCCGCCGCCTCACGTGTCCCCCTCCCCTCCCCGCCTCCCGCCTCCGCCCCTTCACCTGCCGCAGCACCGCTATGGCGCCCTCCGACTTCCCGTAAAGAGTCCGCGCCCGCCGCCCGCGCCGCCGCCGCCACCTCGCCGCCTCCCGCCCCACCGCCACCCCGCTGCTGCCGCAGGGGTGCCCGAGAGGCGGCGGGGGTCACCGCCGCGCCCCTCCGCCCCGCCGTTCCTCTTACCCGCCGGCCTGGTCCGCTCTTCTCCCCACCCCCCCACCCGCTCCGCGGATCCTTCCGCGCCGCGCTCCGCTCCCTCCGCCCCGCTCGCACTGTTTGGGAGCAACCGGCCGAGCCAGCGGCGCCCCGGCCCCGCCAGCGCAGCGAGGCCCCACGGACCGGCCCTCGCCCAGTCCCGGCGCGCACCCCCGGCCCTATCCCCTCTCGTCATGTCCCTCAAGCAAGCGGCGGCGGCGACGCAGGCCGCCGGCAACAACCGCAAGCCCCCAGGCGGCGGCGGCCCCGGCCTCCCGTCAGCCGCGGGCAGCGGGAGGCAGAACATGGGCAGGTGGGTGCGCGGAGGAGGGCCCCGGCCTCGTCGCAGAGAGCCCGGCGCGGGCGGCGCTCCCCCTCCCCCGCCGCCACCACCCCCCTGCACCGGCCTCCATGGGCGGCGGCGGCGCGGTCGGGAGGGGGAGCGGGGCCTGCTGCATGGCGAGGGACGCGGCCCGGCGCGGGGGGCTCCGCCCGGCGGGGCGGGAGCCGGCATGGCGGCGGGCGGGGCGCACGCAGGCCCGCCGAGGGGCCCGCCGGTTCCGCAGTGCCGCCGGGGCGAGGCCAGGCCGCGGCCGGTGCCCTTCAGGCGGCCGGGGACGGCGGAGGGCACGGCGGGACCTCCATTTTCCGCGGCGGGCGAAGCTCCGCGGGGCCTGCGGCGGGGGCGAGGGGCGCCGCTTTCCCCGGGCCAACGTGACCCGCCTGCTGAGGAGGCGGCGGCGGTGGTGGGGGGAGGCGGGGGCGAGGCGCCGTAGCCGGCGGCCGCACGTGCGCGGGGGGCCGGCGGCGGCGGGAAGGGGCCGGCCGCGATGGCGGCGGCGGGGCCGGGGGCCGGCGGGGCTGTCCCGGGCGGGGAGGGGGCAGCGCTTCTGCCGTGTGGAAGTCGGCGGAGGCCCGCTCTGCAGTGGAGCATTTTCAGCGTCCTAGGGTTTATTTGTATTTACTGTAATATATATATATACAGTTATTTATTTTATTTTATTTAAATCGTAATAAAATTCTCGCGGGAAGGGAGGCCGCAGGAGCGCTGGTTGGCCTCGCCGGTGGATGGCGGTTCCAAGCAGCGACTGCACTTTTTCGCCGATTTGGGAGGGCGAGGAGTCGGGATTTTTGCAGCAGGCTTAGATGGGGAGGCCCTACTGCTGTGTCCTGCCTCTGAAAGACTGATCCTGCTCGGAGAGCATTAGCTATGCAAATTCATATGTATTTGAGGGAGAGGAAGGAAAAAAAACCCCCAAACAAAATCCCAAAACTTTCTAGTGTTGAGAATTTTTCCAGTGTGGTGGGGGTCATAACAAACAAGCAGAGCAGGACGGTAACAGTTTTGAAGGTCATAGTCACTCAGAACGGTTTCATTTAAAGTTTTATTCATTTTGCTCTTTAACTTGTCTCTTTTTCTCAGCCAGTTTTGTGCATTGGCAATAAAACAGGATTTACAGTGGCCCCATTGTTGGACATCACTGGAAATACGGTTTTACTTTGTTACCAGTCTGTGGAACTGGAAGCAGAAAAGCTTCGGTAGGGTTGAAAAGGGTAAAATAAATAATAACAATAATACCTCAGCACTTCATTACAATGATTTAATAGTTTTTACATATAGCTGTTTAGATTGAACATGGTGTTTACTGCACTTTGCTAGCAAACAGTTATTCCTGCCAACACACAGTGGCACTGTAGAGGTTAACGTGAAGGGCAACAAAGCCTATATTTTTTAGTTTTTTTTTTTTAATTCAGTATGATGGTGAGCACTGGGCTCTCTAGATTAGGGGATATGAGTTTCAATTTCTCTCGCAAATTTTAAGATTAAAGTCACTGGATTTATCCATAAATTCCAGTTCAGAACTCCTTGGGGTGTTCTAGTGGGGCTGCTGAACAACTGGCATGTTCCCTCAGAGGTGTTCACACTCTCTTTTTTGTTAATCAATTTTTCAAGTTACTTCTGAGTGAAGGTCTGTAAAATCACAGTCCCTGGGCTGATGGAGCCCTGTGGAGCACCTTCAGAGAACTTCCTCTACTGCTGTCCTAAAGAAAAGTCTTGTCTTTTTGAGAGTACAAATTCAAGGATGATTTATGCTTCAAATCTGTTAATGTAAATGAAAAACTAAGTGGCTTTTCTGTTTGAAAAAATCTTCCTTCTCGACATGCAAAAGAATGTTACTTTTCATGGCTAGGTTGTTCTTAAAGGCTTAGGTTTGGGTAGAAAGCTCAGTGATAGTTAACTGTCATGGACTTAATTTTCTGCTGCGTGTTTATTGCTGTAAGACCTAGTTGGGCTGAGCACCTGGTCCTTCTACCTCTGATAGTTAGTGGAGGGGCAGCTTTGCTCACTAATGTTTGTTGCTATGATTTCATAACAATGGATACATGTATTTTATATTAGAAAAGGTAAAATCTTGCGTGAACAAATCAGACATTCCAGTATTTGTTTTCATGATGTTATTAATTTCTTTTACATAAGGAGAAAAATCATGAATGAAGGTATCTTTAAAGCTGTTCAAGAAAAACAAACAAGAAGGATGAATACCTTTTTTATAAAGAAGCACTGAGTGAAATGCTGTGTTTGTTTAATAGCAACTGTATGCAATATGGCAGATGGGAAATCGGGCTGTAGGGGGATGCCTGTTGGCATGTTGAACTGGAATTGGAGAAAATGTAGACCTCGTACACAAACCTGTTCTGCTGTGCTAGTCAAAACATTACCTAATATCTACTTTTTGTTTTTTAGGTCAATTTTGCCCTTATAAAAGCACAGGAAGGTTAGCTGTCCTGTGGTTAAAAGTTGCATCTGTCCCATCATTCCTTCAAGCACTGCATCCTTTTTTGTTATCAATTTATCCCCATTGTTATTATAGCTGAAGGCAAAACACCTCAGACTCAGGGTTTGGGTGGTTATGTGTCTAGTAACAATTGTGCAGAAGATCTTTTTCCTTTTTGTTTGGTAACTTTCTTGCCTAACTGGGCTTGGGACTCCTTAAGAATACTGTAAGCTACTGTCTTATTTATAAATGGCTTTGCCCATTAAAAAGTTAAAACTGAAGTGATCCCATGTTGCATAGCTTGCTTTTGAGACTTAACGCTTCTTGCCTACTCTTATTTCCCTTTTTCCTTGACAGCCTTTTTTTATTAGCCTAGCTAAAGGCTTAAGTAAAGGGCAGAAGAGAGGTGTCCGTTCTGTTCAGACAGAAGTAATCAGGAATATCGAGTGCTGAGGTGCTCTGATATAATGGCAGTGACTGTTCTGGAGGTTTGATCAAACATGCCATTCAGAGGTTTTCTAGTTTGTTCTAACATCTTTGTGTGCATTGGTTTTAATGCAACTGTGCTAAACTGCTGAGCAAAATGAACGGATAACCTGCAGGTCTCTCTTCTTATTGCTGTTAATGCACTTTAGTATGATATTATATACCCACTTTTGAGTAAGTTTTAATTTAAGAACTGATTGGTGGCAGTATATTTGAAAAGGTTCTTCAATGACTAAGTCCATCAACAGGCTACAGATGTGCACTGGGTCAGACTTGAGTCAGGTTACTTACATACTCAGACGCTCCACAAGTTGTCATCTTGTAAGAAGACACAAGTTGATGTTATTAGTGTTTTTCCCTAACGGGGAAAAGCTACAGAAAACAGTAGTCCTGTATGATCTTAATTTGACAGCTTCAATTCATTTGACTTACATAGACAAATACTTCACTTAAAACTTCTGATTTCTCCCTTAGAAGAAAGCTTTAACAGCTCTCTGCACTTGTAATAGAAGTTCTTTAGAGTATCCTGTAAAGTTGTTTTCAAAGCTGTAGTAATGTCAGCCAGTGCCAGCCAGAAACATCTAGTCACTCTGTTAAATTCAGCAGTCTTTGTAGTTGCACTTCTGCTGTAGACATTAATTGCAGTATGGTTGCATTTCTTAGTCTCAAAGAGAAGATGCTGCAGGAGAGAAAACCTGAGACTTTGTTTCACATCCTGGAAAGACATGCATCACTTGCATTAGTTTTTCACTTAACTGGAAAAATATAAATGGTATGACCTTGTTTTGCTTATACAAACGCTCTATTTGGCATGTAAACATTAGGGTGGGAGGTGAGAGATGCTGAGGAATAGGATAGTAAATGCTCATAAAAACTTTAAAAAATTTCCAGGTTGCTGCTGGGGAAAAATGTTTATTGTGCAGCATTTGGGATTAAGCCCTTATGGAGGCTTCCACTCTTAAGGTGTAACTGCTGGCCTGCAACAAGTTGGCTACTCAGTTTAATTGCTTGGTCATTACTTTGGTGCAGCATTTTTCTGATTTTGTGACTTTGCTACCCCAAAGCAAAGGGTTTACATGTTGGATTCGCCAAGCTGCTGTGCCTTCTCCCAAGCTTACCTTTAACCACGTTTCTGCAATACAAAATGTATTTTTTTGATTTACCATACTTACTGTCATCAAGATGTGGTTTTAGGTAGCAGGGCCAAATTGCTGCTGACCCTTCTAGTTTCCCCCACCCCCATTTCTTAGTGTTACTGTCCTGTTTTAAATTGTGATAAACTTCTGGCAAAGACCATCTGCTTTCTGCTTTTGTAAAGGTCCTAGGTTTTTTTTGTTTATATGATGCATCAAAGATGTGTCAAAGCGTAGTTTGAACTTGAGTCTTCACCTGTTGGAATAAAAACCTCAAGGCCTTGGTTTTAGCAGAAGATACACACAGTTTTGATTGAATTGACATTAACAGGATAGGTGAATGTCTTTACTTTTTCTAATGGTTTGCGTTTAACAAGTTGTAGCTGGAAAACAAGAGGTCAGGTCTGTAAAGAAGTCTGTTAGATCGGAATAGTATACAGAATTTCTGCAATTAGCTTAACTCTTGGTCTAATGTAGAATTTAGGACTTCATGCCAATGCGGATGCGCACAATCAGATTGTTTGTTAAAGAAACGTGGGTAGGAACAGTAATTTTGCAAATGTGGTAAGAGATGGAAAATCTAGAACACTTAGGTTGATGCTTAAAGGGAATGCTCCAAACTTTCTGGCCGCTCTCACAAACTAGTTATTTAAGTTCTAAGAATACTTGTCACTAAAAATGGGAGTGCTTTCTATTTCAAAGACACTACCAAACTCTCTCACTTTTGACCATTTCTGTAGCTGATGTAGGAAGGAGTAACTTCTAAAAATCTTTGAGATCAACAGAGGGAACTGGTGAAATTGTTTGACTCTGGCCATGTTCTTTGAAAGACCATGGTGTTGACACTTCTCATTTTAATAGGCAAAATCAGAACTGGACTGTACCTCTCTTTTATTTGGGTGTTTCACATCTGGTGAAATGACTTTCAGAAAGAGGAGGGTTGGGTTGTTATGGAAAAATTACGTTCCAGATTCACGAAGGGCTCGCTTCAGCACTGTGCTATAGGTAGCCATTTGACAAATGGCAGACTCAGTAAATGGTGAGACTTGCTTGCCTCCGGAGCGAGCCTGAAGTTGTGAAGCTGCCTGATGGAAAGTTAAGGCTGATAGGTAATTAAATAAAGGCTATTTGCATTAGGGTTTCCTCGTGAGATTAGTGCTCTGCAAGTATTCTGAAAATGTCAGCTAAGACATCTGAAATCTGCAGTTATTGCCAATCAGCAGATGTCATAAGTGTGCGTGATGCTGTATGAGACTATATTTCTGTTTCAGAAGCTTGTTTTCTTAAACAAGTCAGGTGATAGTTTAGTGGTTTTTTATTTTGTCATGGTTCTATGATGGACTCGTTTATTTCTGCAGAATTTATTGGAGGGATATTTATATTTATTGGGAGAAGTTACTTTGATTTCTTGACTTACTCATGAGCCCTGTTTATAAGGGCATGTTGTTTTGAGAGCAAGGTTGTATTCAACCACAGCATAATGTTTTCAAAAGCAATTGAATGCAGTTGACATTCAGTTGGATTTAGATTTCAGTGTTGTTTGGATATTTTGAAACATAGGTGATTCGTTGGGTCTCTAAATGGTTGTGCACCTGTAAGGTGGGCCTATTTAAAAAATTGGTTTGTTTTTTTTTTAATAGAAGACTTCCATTTTGCCTCATGTTACAGCGTGCGCTCCTGAAGTCGTTATAATGCAAATCTAAATCACTATGAGAAATACTTGAAACTAGGACTTCTTGGTACAAGGAGATAACTTTGAAATAAGGCACACCAGTAAAGTTGAAGAATTGTAGCTGTTGCGGACTCGCTAGCTGCAGGGATGCTGGTGGGACTCAGATCTATCTGTCTGAGGTGAAGGGCACAGACTGTTACATCTCAGTGCAAGGTATTAAGAGCATACAGATTAATTTAAAAGCTTTTTGAAGTGTCCTGAGTGCTACACATTGACAGATTTGCATTCAAAGTGGTTAGTGTTTTTGATGGGATGGACAGAATTAGTTTCACCTGCTGGGTTATGATAGTAGTGATAACAAATGTGGTAGGTAGGGCCTTGCAATTGGGTCTCTTCTGTAGCTTGCAGCATGGGTCAGTTATTTGGGTGGCTCTTCGTCAGATGGACATTGATGATGTACTGACCCTCTACTCTTAAAAAAGGGACTCTCTGCTAAGTAGGGATTGGAAATGATTTTTGGTTTTGTGTACCAGTAAGTTTTGGAATTTGGTTTAGTTAGAGTATTCTGCTTAAGAGAGAATATTTTTGGATTTTTATAATGACATAGGCTTAGTATTTTCTTCATCCTCTATTTTATTGTAGGTAACCCTCTTGCCTACTAACCAGTGTTACTTGCTTGTAGGTCAGTAGTTTGGAAGATAAATGCTGTGCGCCCTGTAGTTGTCAAGTTCTGCTCTAGGGAAGTGCTGTTTTTCTCCGATCCCATTCTCAACACTAAATTAGGATGAGTTTTTGAATTCTTACTTGTTAAGAAATTAACCAGTTTTGGCAGTTCTTTTAATCGTATCCCATGTATGTATTTAATTTCAGAGGTCGCAGCAGTGGCAAAGGACCACCTCAGCCTACAGTAAGTATATGTTTTTTCCTCCTTGTACCACTTCTTACATATGAGGAAACAACTTATGTACAGTGAACACAAGTATCAACGTTAAGAGTAGCGGGTACTGGAATTTTTCTCAATTTTTTCCTTTGGATACCTCGATGAATATTTTAGATTGAGATAGGTTTTTCTAAAGATGTAGCATCTTGCATTCATTTAAGTCTTTTGGGAAGGGTGAAGGTTCACTTAAACTTTTGACTATGCTAATGTAAATCTTCTGCGTTTTCTTGCAATTATAGTTGTAGGTACAGATAACATTTAACTTAAGGCAATGCTTTTGCATTAGTTCCTCTCTGAAGACTCTGACATTGGCTTCTTGGTTAAACAGATGACAGTAAGACAGCATTTAGTTCAATAAAAATGGCAATTTTGTTTAGCTTTACTGTAGGATAGCTAACCCAGTATTATCAGTAACCTGAATGTGTCGCTTTAGTTATTGTCGAGGCTCTATATTGTTGAAGTATAGGTGTGACTTGACTGGTAGAACATAATTTTATCAAAGCTAAAGATGCAGATCTTGATTTAAAGAGTGGATTTTTGAACTGCACTAATAAAATACTTTCTAATTTGTTATTGGCTTCGTTTTCAAGGATGATTAATTTTGGGGAATGGGGCAAAAAAGTCGGAAAGTTTAAAAGGACTACAGTTTACTTATGTAAATGTTTATTGAAAATCCCAAAGCTTCCTTATTTTTACTGAAGGGTCGTGATGAAGAGTGGTGAAAATGCAAGTGGTGGTCATATGCAAGCACTAAACATCATAAAAGTGTTAGTCTTTACATCCTCTGTACTGAGTGTTGAGCACAGGAGCGTCCTTAAACTTGTCTTTTCAGGCCAGGAAGGTGGCTAACGTGCAGAAGTAAGTGGATTAAGTATCTGACAGTTTAAAAGAGATGTTGTCGGTTAAAAAGCTCAGAATATGGTGAGGTCCTTGAATGTTTTGGCATCTCTTGTTTCACAAGCGCGAAGTTGACAGGGAGAGATACCAGATGTTAGAACAAAACACAGACATCCTCACCTCTTCATGTATGCTTATGTGAGCATGTCATCTGGCAACCTGGGTGATGCTTGGTCAGCTCTCCTGGTGCAGGATCTCAGATTGTGATACTGCAGTGAGTTACTTTTGACTAATTTTATGAGGGGTTTTGTAGCTCTTTGGCAGTGCACAGTTTGATGACTTTAGCTTCTGTTAATGTGTGTAATCAGGTCTGTGAGGTCAAAAGATGTAGTTCAGCAGGCCCTGAAAGCACCTTTCCTTATCCCATTGATGGCTCTCAAACCAGAGAGGGATGTTAGCAGGGCTTTTTCAATTAGGAATCTGTGCATACGAGCTTCACCCAACCAGCAAGAGAATTTCCATATTGAGTGACATTAGGGGCATTCTGTAATGTTTATCTTGTTTGGAAGGATGTTCAGATCTTTAATGATCAGAGAAAGGGGTAAGGGTCCGCTGGAAATCTTATGTGACCTCAGTTTTGTATCGACTGAGTAAGGTTTTGGACCAATGTTTCTAGGAACTATTATGTAGTGATGAAAGCCTGCATTATTTTTTGGCACACTGGCTTTTTGAATTGCTACAAGTGTTCCGCATATATTAATGCTGTCTTTTTTTATTTTTCAGATTTCTTTTGATGGCATCTATGCAAACATGAGAATGGTTCACATACTTACATCAGTTGTTGTAAGTCTTCATATTTTGAAGGAGGGTAAACAGTTTCTATAGTGACATAGAATTGTTAATTAGTCCACTAACTGTAATATAGTGGAGTGAATATTGAACTTTAACAGTAGGCCTCTTTTGCCAGGATTGAACTTTAAAGAATCACAGTAATAGCTATTCTGTATTTTTGGCTTGGAAAGGTTCAAATACAATTCGTAGAGGTATAGCAAATTTCTTAGGTGCACTGGTCATATTTTGAATTTTCTGTCTTTAGAGAGGTAATGGATGAATAAAATGGGTCTGTGCAGGAAACGGAGAAACCCCAGATTTTAAGGGAAGCTCTGACATGCCAAAATTAATTAAGGCAAACTGTTCCACATTTGCTAGAGTGCGGGATAAGCCTTCATCCTTATTTGTACCCTCACATATGCACAGATTTTTGGTTTTGCACAAAAACTTGCTTGTGTGTGTAACTGGTCAAGAGTCTTGTGAGTTCCAAATATGCTTCTGTGAGTATCTTTGAACCCCTTCAGAACAAGTTTTGGTACACACCCAGCTGTTTGCATCTGTAGAGCACAGTGGTGTATTTATTAATGGACAAATATTGAATGAGTAGATTTGAAAACTGAGCTGTATTTTTACATGTTGTATTTACGTTAAAAAAAAAAATCTTTGAGAAGATCATTCAAATGTCATTTGTCAGGCTGGTAGAAATCTGTATTTTAATTTTTCTTGCATTCTAGGGATCCAAATGTGAAGTACAGGTGAAAAATGGTGGTATATATGAAGGAGTTTTTAAAACCTACAGTCCTAAGGTAATTTTCTTCCTTTTGACTCTGCCCTATTTTAAAAGATCCCAATAATGAATAATCAACATTTGATTAAAATTTGAATAATTATTATTAATTATTTTAACCATTCATGTCCAACTATACACAAGCAGATTCATTTTTGCAAACTATTGTAAATACCTGTTTTTTGCATGTATGTGAAGTTACCGAGTAGCTTATTGTGCATTAAGTTAGTGTATTCTTTTTATATCTCTAATAGTGTGATTTAGTGCTTGATGCTGCTCATCGGAAAACTGCAGAATCCAGTTTGGGGCCAAAACGCGAAGACATACTAGAGAGTATCTTGTTCAAGTCTTCAGATTTTGTTATGGTGCATTTTAAGGATATGGATACCAATTATGCAAGAAGAGGTATACTTGTTCTTAAAGTTGTCTGTATCTTGGATCATAAGTCAAGATTTTCAAAGTAGATGCTTTAGGATGCAAAAACTAAAGTTTACATTTAGACTCTTAATTCTTAATGAGTGTAGATCATCCAAATATCCCACTGAAGTCAATGGAAAGAGCAGATGCTCAGCACCTCCCAAAATCAGAAATTCATCAAAATTTAAAAAATAGATAGCAGAACCTTTGGGAGGGTGCACTGCTTTGAGCACTGTTTTAGCTGTCTGGAAAGCAAATCCTTAGTGGTGTTACAAAACATTTTGCAGATTTTGGAGGAGGTTGTTGGGGTGTTTTTTGTAACTGTCTTTCTAAATTAGTCTATTAAATGTTGTATGAGAATCCATGAATATACAAATTATTTATGAAAAGACTATTGTTCAGAATTGGTATATATATGTATATAAAGTCTACAGTTAAATAACTTTTGTGTCTAAACATGCATTCATATAAATATTCTAAAAATACTACTGCAAACTGAGCTAAAACTTCTTAGAAAATCCACTATTTGTGTTTTTAACTTATGCTTTACTACTTGTAGATCTGTAGGTCAGGCTCTCCAAAATACAGAAGAGCCTAGTAAGGTGACAGGCAGATGGTCTTAAAATCTTGAAGACATGGCTTGAAACTGTCAGAATTAAATGATTTTACAGGCAGTCTTCATACTTTTAATGTCTGACCTCCAAGACCCTAATTATTTTTCTGGAACCTAAGAGACTCCTAAGTCAGACAGCTCTAGTTCCTTTGCAGATTGGGTTGGGGGTGGGGGGGCGCGGGCAGCAAATCTCAAAGGATTTTATGGTTATGTTCCTGATTTGCTGGGCTAAGGAATAAAAGCAAATACATAGCTTTCTATGCCATGGAGTGAAATTGCGTATGTGTATGTTTTCAGATTGATCAACAACTGTCACTGGGAGCTAAGTGGTTATTGCAACACATATGCTTTATTCCCATGTAGCAGTGATGTAGAGATGTGTAGGGACTGGTGGACATTTAATGAGGTCTTTCTCTTTTGACCTTGTGTTTGTGTGTGCACATGTTCTTGCCTGATTTAAAGTTGAAGAATGAGAGGCTTGTTGTTCCAAGAAATTTGCTTTTCCCAGAAGAAGATGCATAATGTCAGAGCAAATGTAGCATTGAAATGCAGATAAGTTCCAGGTTCTGGATGGGACTTGGAATTTAAATTACACGAGAGCTGTTTTATAATGGGTCCGCTATAAACATCACTTTAATGTGAATGCAAACTAGGCTCTCCATTACCCAATCTTTATAGATTTTGAGCAGCAGGAGTGAAGAATATAGTGGTGAGTTGACCCTGGCAGGATGCCAGGTGCCCACCAAAGCCACTCTGTCACTCCCCTCTTCAGCTGGACAGAGGAGAGAATACAACAAAAGGCTCCTGTGTTGAGATGAGGACAGGAGAGATCACTCACCTGTTACCATCATGGGCAAAACAGACTCAACTTGGGGAAATTAGTTTAATTTATTACCAATCAGATCAGAGTAGGATAATGAGAAATAAAACCAAATCTTAAAACACCTTTCCCCCCATCCCTCCCTTCTTCCCAGGCTCAACTTCACTCCCGAATTCTCTCCCTCCTCCCCCCGAGTGGTGCAGGGTGACAAGGGAATGGGGGTTGTGGTCAGTTCATCACACGCTGTCTCTGCCGCTCCTTCCTCCTCAGGGGGAGGACTCCTCACACCCTTCCCTTGCTCCAGCCTGGGATCCCTCCCACAGGAGACAGTTCTCCACGAACTTCTCCAATGTGAGTCCTTCCCACAGTCTACAGTTCTTCATGAGCTGCTCTAGCCTGGGTCCCTGCCACAGGGTGCCATCCTTCAGGAACAGGCTGCTCCAGCCTGGGTCCCCTGCGGGGTCACAAGTCCTGCCAGCAAACCTGCTCCAGCCTGGGCTCCTTTCTCCATGGGGCCACAGGCCCTGCCAGGAGCCTGCTCCAGCATGGGCTGTCTATGGGGTCATGGCCTCCTTCGGGCATCCCCCGCTCCCCTGTGGAGCTCCATCAGCTCAACAGCCTGCCTCACCATGGTCTTCACCACAGGCTGCAGGGGAACCTCTGCTCCAGTGCCTGGAGCACCTCCTGCCCCTCCTTCCTCGCTGACCTTGGTGTCTGCAGAGTTGTTCCTCTCACATATTCTCACTACTCTCTCCAGCTGCAGTTGCACAGGGTTGTTTTTTTTTTTTTCTCTTTCCTTAACTCTGTTCCCCCAGAGGCGCTGCCACAGTCGCTGATGGGCTCAGCCTTGGCCAGCAGTGGGTCCGTCTTGGAGCCATGGGGCATCAGCTCTATTGGACATGGGAGAAGCTTCTACTAGCAGCTTCTCACAGAAGCCACTGCCGTAGCCCCCCATTACCAAAATCTTGCCATGCAAACCCCATATAAATACACTACTACTTTGAGGAATAATTACTCAATGGAAGTTTTCTAGAAGAAAATGACTGCTTCAGGTTGAACATTTGCTCAGTTCACTTTGTTAGGTGGAATGTCTTTGAATCTAAATCTCTTAAGTAGCTGGAGGGGAGAGCTGAAATAAAGCTGTAGAGACTTGGAGCAAGATAAACTGGAATGCCGCAAAACTCGATAACTTGTAGTGGGTAAATTAATCTGCTTTCCCTTTTGTCTCAAAAATATATTATCTTTAAATGACACTTGGAAGTGTAAGTCGGTCTCTGATCACACCTGCAAATTATAGCAATGAAGGGCTTTCTGCTTCTTGGGGAAATTAAATAAGCAAGGATTGAAGAGAATGGAAGTGTATGAACATGCATGCAGGAACTGCTGGCCTTTAGTTCTTATAAATAAACCCAAATCTTCATGGTACTGAGTCAGGTAAGCCTGTGTCATGCACAGTAAAAAACAAGCCAGAACCCCTAGGTGCAAAGATGGTGCTCCTTGCTGTGCTTGTATTGGGAATGGTTACTGTCTGGTGCCCGGAGAAGTTTGACAGTGTTGCGCTTACCCAGGAACAAATATTTTTAAATTGCGTAGCCCTCTATGTTTTTTGGCTTTCACAGACAAGTTAGTAGGTAATTTGAACATATTTGTTTGGAAAGGCTGCTTGCTCTCACTTCTTTAAAAATTTAGTCAAGCAAAAGGGCATGTCACAAGCAGTCTGCCATAGGAGAGGCTTACCTAGAGTAGGGTTTACTGGTGTCTGTATATGTAGTTTCTTCTACCCTTTAGGAGACTACTAGACTTTTGAGGAGGCCTTGAAGTAAACTTAATTTCTGCAAAAGATACTGCTTTGGAAATTCTAGCGCATCCTGGTTTCCTGGTTCAGTATA
The DNA here is from genome assembly GCF_964289735.1 of Phaethon aethereus. Classification (NCBI taxonomy): domain Eukaryota; kingdom Metazoa; phylum Chordata; class Aves; order Phaethontiformes; family Phaethontidae; genus Phaethon; species Phaethon aethereus. The sequence continues at coordinate 2,252,226 of NC_138593.1, forward strand.
AGTGCCTGGAGTTCTATTGATTTTTATTCTAGCATTTGCTTCCCTGCTGAACTGGAGGAGTGTGGACAAACGGTGCTCCTGACTGTGGGGTCTTGATCTTACCGTCAAACTTGAATGGCAGAGATGTTAGCTGCATTCTCTGCCTGTCTCACCAAGTCAGGCAGAAGAGACTGGAAGAGTACTGGAAAAGAGCAGGAGGGGAGAAAGGGAATGGGATGGATTCTACTTTCATAAGAGTGGAAAATACCAGCTGTGTCTGAAAGAACCATCTGAAATAGTCTGCCAAGCACCTTTCATTGCTATCGTACTGGTGCAGCTTTGGACTAGTGAGCTGATAATTCATCCTGCAGCTACATCAGTAGCGCGAGTGCAAGGGAGGTAACGACAGCGTAGGCTTGGGGTGGGTGAAACCACCCCGTTTGGAAGCAGCAGTCTTAGATTTGCTTGTGCCAAGCATGACACTGCACCTTTGAACACACCAGTGGAGAAAGTGTGGTGCCTGCCCAGATTGTAGAAAGTGTAAGGGTTGGGAGAAGAAATAGTAGGTCCATGTAGATAGGGGCATTCTAACAGTTTATGTTTAAAAAAATAAATCTGTCCCTACTTCCTGGGCCCTTATTTGCAACTCTGTCAGTCTGCATAGACCTTCATGCTCGTGTAGATTCCTGTTAGGCATCAGAAGGAATGGAAAGGAGTCACCTGAGGGTCTCTCACTGTGGAATTAGGGTTTTCTGCAGTACAGGCAGGCTGATGAATGAAACATGCATTGGAAAACTCGGGTGAAATTGTATTATATCCATCATCCCCCTTTCACACTATTCTGTCTGCATTTAAAGAGGGACAGGCACTGTCTTCTGCATGTGGCGGTGGAAATCGTCTGCTAAAAATGTGCTCTGATGTGCAAGTTGGAACCCTTGGCTCTACATCAGCATGTAACGTCTTTCTGCTTCACCTTCTGAGGCAAAGGTGAAGTGCCTAGATACCCTAGTCGCTAGATTACTTGGGCTGCATGATTGAAATAGGAGGGTGTATTCCTCCTGGGTTCTACAGAACAAGCTTCTAGCAGCGTTTCCTGTAGTCCTAAACACTGATCAGTGAACAGCGCTGGTTTGCATATGATTCAAATTTGAGTAAGGCTTCAGAGTTGCTTTCTTGGCTTCTCTTTAAAGACAAGACAATTCAAGATCATAACTACTGTTAAAGTTAAAGGGTTCTACAATGTTTTTATTGTTTTTTTGGCACCATTACTGCACTCTGAGAAAAATATTACAAATTCAGTGAAAAAAAAGTAGAAGAGAATTAGCTATTTAAGTTTTTCCTTGAATTAGCACTGAAAGTGGCATCCTTCCAGAGAAAGTGTTGCAAGGGGAATGCAGTAGGCATATTATGAACAAATGAAGGAAATGTTGGCTCTGCAAAGCTGGTGGTAACTGGTTTTAATGTTTCAAATCAGTAGTAAGTAGTTACAAAACAAATGAGAGTTTACTGTTGAAACCTTTAAGATGAAACCTCAGTTTACTTTGGGCCATGCTAAGCTTGATCAAAGCTTGCAGTCTGCAGCATAAACACCTTTGGCACATAATGCCGATTGATTTAATAGCATTTGAACTGCAGAGCTGCACTTAATTGCATATTTGTGCTCTTCGCCATCAGTAGCTCAAAACATGTTTGTGAAAACAAGCATGTTAAACACTGAAATTAATTAAACCCGGACTCTTAATTGCTCTATTCTGGCCATTTTTTCTTTAACTCATTTAATAGCGCATACTTGAAGAATTTTCCCAAACTGAGTTTTTCTCAGAATGTTTATGTTTAATTTGCTTTTACGTAGTGTGAATTTCTGTTGCATGGAATTGTCCTTGGGATTTTTTTTTCCAGTTAGCAGGAATTAAAACAAGAAGCAACGTTTTGATATCAAACTTTATTCCCTTAGGAGTTGTCACATTAAGCAGGTTGAGAGGCAGTGAGGGCTAATTGAGTGTTACAGCTCAAGCTCTTTGTTTGACCAGTTTTCATTTGATCTTTAACTTGAGTTTTACCATGTAGAGAAGGAATTGATTAAAAATTTGGCCATGTCAAGGTGTCATGTGAATTGCTCATTCATTCAACAGCTCAGAGATACAAGGCACCAGATAAGGGAGAGGCTGAGCCTGTGCAGTCAGTATCTTGTCTGTTATTTCCCTGCCAGTTGGCACTTGTAGCAGTAGTTCATGTTCTAGCTTTTATTTGACTAATAATCTTAAGAACACTATTTTTGTTTTGGAACAATTATTTGTAGAATTTATTTTTTACATAAGTTCTCAATTTTGTTGCTCATTAATTTTGGTAAAGTCTTGTTTGACTTGGCACATTTTTCATCTTGGTGTCCCATGTGCCTGCCTCACTGTTGGTTCCAGGAAAATTGTGATCTGTGCCTTGAGGTACCGTTCTGCTACATTTAAACTTTGCCTGGATGCTCATGAGACCATATTATGTGACTAGGAGTCTGCCTTCGTAGCTTGAATTTCTCCTGACTCTGGGTTTTCTTTGAGTTGTAGGGGTTAAACTGATGTTGCAGTCTCCCTTGTGACTTTCTTTCTGAAGAGAGAGAAATGAAGAGCAGTGAAGCTTCCTGTGCTCCATGATATACTGGATTCTACTGGGAAGCTTAGTGTTGACTGCACACATCTTACTCAGATCCGTAGCATTGGTTAGATAGTTGAGTTTTTGTTTTGACTTGGGTTTTTTTCCCCACTTACTCTGTATCATAATAATTTTTAATAGCACTCTGCTGAATGTTTATGTGGCTTTTAAAATAAGAAAATTAGTGGGTTGAGTAGATGAGTCTTGTTAAGCTAGTATTTTATTCACAGTATCCAAAATGACACAGTTGTGTATGGGATTCGTCTGAAGTAATTTAATAGAAATTAAGGAAACACCCTTCTAAAATACAGATTACGTCCATCAGACGCTGTCATCAGTCCTCCTACGTCATATTTATCTCAAAGTTCACTCTACCCCCTGTGAAGTAGCGTAGAAGCAAATTTCAGTTTCCTAAGTGACATAAGCAGCCTCTGACTTGCATTGGTGTAAAATGTCCAATCTGAGAGGATCAAACATGAAACACTGAATTAATGGTGTTAGGCACAGAACAGCACTGGTCTGTCTGGGTTATGGCAGTATTTGCTACAGGGTATTGATAAGGTGAACCTAGAGTTTCCAAATACAAGTGCCTTACTTTGCCTCGCTGTTAAATGTGCTCTTTTGTTACTACTTAACTGGGGATTGAGGTAACACTGTGTTACTATGTAGTTTCAGATGACATTTAAACATACCCCCTGTTTTTGTAGTATATTTTAAAAGCCGTTTGTGTGAAGAGAAACCGAGACATGTTTTCTTTCAAGTTGGTATACCTTAGAAGTCTGTAAGCTATTTGGAGGTTTTTTTTGTGAAGCAAAATGGGGAAATACATGGGGCTGTTAATAGGTGAGAACATTGCTGAAGTTTTACTGTGGAAATGATCTTTGCAAGGTGGGAGATGTATAATCAGTTTAAATATGTCTGTGAGAGGCACTGAAAGAGTTTAGCTTTGGCTGAGTCCAGCCATATAATGTGAAAAAATCCACCTGTATTTATATCTGATGTCTTCCAATTTTTTCTCTTTCCATATCTGTTGTAGTTCCTTCAGAAACAGGTAACTTTTTTGGCAGTCACTCTGTCTCTGCATCTTGCCTTTCATAATGCTTTTGTTACCATAATATATAACGGAAACTTAATATCTTTGCTCGCACATTTATGGCACTATAAAACATGCATGCATAACTTCACAGAATCATTTAGAGTGTCTTACAGTTAGTTGATGACTTCTATTCTCACCCTTGATTTTTACCTACTCTGAACAGTTGAAAATGCAACAGATGAAATTTTGCATCAGCACACCAGGTAGTACGACACAATGATTCTGTTTCAGAACAGTTTACAAGTAACTCCAGAACGTGCCTGCTAAAGGCATTGCATTTAGTGACAAGCTAAAATATAATCTCGCGTGAAAGCGTTAACCTCCAGCTGCGTAGGTACTGTCACAACTTGGGCTGGCAGACTATGATGTCGCGCAAGGTGATCGGTGCAGGTTTTTGCAATTTCACATGAGCCCTAACAGTGGTGTGCCTGGTTAGGTGTCTGTCTTTCATTTGGCTTTCTCTTCTTATTTCACTGTTTCTTTTGTATTTGAAATGAATGTTTAGCTAATGAACTTTTCCTATTTTTCATACATCTTCTATAACATTTTGTTTCATATATGCTTATTAACAATGCTTAATTGCTTATCCATAGTTCCTTTGGTCTTTGTGTATGAGTTGAGCAAGCATTTCATGAGGTAGTGTGGAATGTTACTAGGCAGACTAAGCACAGTTAACTTTTATGACAGATCATACCGATATGTGTACAGAAGTCAACTGTGAAATAGGGTAAAAACAGGGATAGTAAGCTATGTCAGCAATCGCTTTAAAAAAATCTTCGGTGATTGTTTAAAAACTGTAACATCAGTGGCCAGCTTCATATGTTGTGAATTCTTTTCACGATGGCTTTAAAGTTCATTTTTCTTAGTAAGATTTCAGATCTTGCCAAAGGTTAATTTAAGCCACATTATTCCATATCTGGCCACTGCCTGGTGGTTTGATTTCATCTTTTCTAAAGGTCCAAAATCTTTGCTCCTTATTTTATCAGTAGAATGATAATAGGAAATTTTAAGTTGAAGGCTTATTTATTTTAGGCTTATTTATTTATTTATAAGCTTATAACAAGCTTATTTTATTTTTGAAAGTTCCTTCTGTTTAAGTAATTTAAGAATTTGCAGGCAGCTCTGAGATTTAGTTGCTTGCAAATATAAAAGCTTGGCTTCCTTGATGAATGGCTTTGTACATTTTTTTTTTTTTACAGCACTTTAATATTCTAATATTCCTTAAGTCTGGCTTGAATGAAACATGAACAAGTGAAAATAAAAGCTCATTATCTTGATTTTACTGTATACATTTTTATAATTTATATGAACAATAGCAGACCCTTTCTGCTTAGTGCACCTAATGGTGTATTTATTTTCATGTGTTGTTGAGGACAAGAGGTAGGGAGTTCCTGAATCTTGCTATGTGATTTGGGTAAGCTGCTTCTTGAAAAAGCTCTTGCAGGAAAGGGGACATCTCTGTTCACGTCACAGTGAACAGGTGCACCAGGCTAATGGATAATTGAGTTACACTGTGAAGGGAGTAAAAGGGTGTGCATGCATGCTGGTGTGTTGAGGAGCTGTGGAGATAGAAGAAATTGGGATATTTGAAGGGAAGCTTGTATTCTGCCCATTTATTTAGGGAATGGGATTGGGTTGCCTTCATGCTTTTTTGATATTTGCATAACAAGTTAGTGTGCAGTTGAGTGAGCTGTTTGGAAAAGCATATTATACAAGTCTTGGGTTTTCTAGAGGAATGGGGATCCTCAGGTACTGGGTTTTTTTGTTTGGTTGGGTTTTTTTTTGTTTGTTTTTTAGCAAAAACATACATGTATGTATAAAATACTTTTAAATAACTGAAAGTAATTGCTATTCTTTGATGCCTTGTGTTGTACTTTAAGTTGCAAAAAACCCCTGTAAACAGATATATTAGTAAGTTAGTCCATACTTCCGTAGTTATTCTAAGTATGAAGTAGGCACCTTTTTAGTGTAGTCCTATTGAATAGAGCAACTACAAGAGAAAGTGAATGATGTTTAATGTGCCTGCGGTTCAGCTGTATTTGGTTGTTCCTCAGATAAATTGATTTCACCCCTGTCCCTCCCCTCTCTGTTGTAGATGCTTTTACTGATTCAGCCATCAGCGCTAAAGTAAATGGTGAACACAAGGAAAAGGATCTTGAACCGTGGGATGGAGGAGAGACCACCGCTACTGAGGAACTTGAGGCATTAGAGACAGATGTTGTAAGTAATGCTTTTTTATCACCCATGACAGTCTGTAGAAAATAAGCTATTTCTCTGGACATGCCTTGTGACAATTCCTTAATTTTGATCTAGTAATGAACTTTTGAGTAAAACTGCTGGCCTAGTTTGTATGGGTGTATGTTCAATCTTTGCTAGCAGCTGCCACAGTATTTTTTTACAATTTGAATAAGAATAGCTGGATTTCAAATGCCACTTTTGGCAAATATTGACAAATGGCAGCTGCTGTGGTAAGGGACGTGTTTGACTCATGGACTGGCTGAAAGAGGCGCTTTTCTTAAGGACTCCAAATTCAGCAATGCACTGAAGTGATTTATGTTTAATCAGAGCATTCCTGTCTGACTATCATTGCATTTGGAAATTATGGAAAAGTTGTGCTTAACTAACTGTCTCAGAGCTAAGATGAAGGCAACTGATGGAAGTCTGACCCATGACTTAATAAGCACAGATACAATCTCAGTAGATTATGAATCATTAGATGAACAGTATGGTCTTAAATGACGTTTCTTTATATATCATAGCAGTCAGCTTTTATTCAGCCATGCATTCTTTTTAGTAAGGTATTCAGACTGCAAGATGTTGAAGAAGATAATGTTACTGATTAGAGGAGAATCTAGTCATGTTACTGTGGAGCATATTAACTTTGTCTGGGTAGAACAGTTATCCTGTCAATTTTAGTGTACATATTGTACAGCTGAGATTTATTAGAATACTTAATACTGTCAGTGCTTTTTATAAAACATTCAAAACATTTATCATTGTGCTTGAGTGCTGTAATAGCAATTTTACTAAAGTGGAGAAGTTGTGCAGATCAACAGGGGTCTTCTGCCTGTGGTGTGTGTGTCTCCAATAATTTCATTAGTAGTGGATTTGAAAAGTTTCAGCACTTGGCCACAGTGAGGGACACTTGTAATGTTCAGAAGTGTCAGTTTGCACTTTCTGGAAAAGGCACTCATGTACGTATTTCTTGCTAGCCAGTAATCTTCTAGTACAGCGTGGGCATGATACTTAAAAAAACAATCCTCGTAAAAACAACACAAATGCACACAGCAAACAAAAACCTGGATTTTGAAGATAAAATCTGTGCATCTAATGAACAAAGTTCCCTGAAATAAATTGTGGCTATAGTAACTTTGTTATCTGGACAATGAATTCATAGGCCCAGGAAAAAGGGCAAAAGGTTTAACTCCTGCCATCAGCCCTTAATTTTAAGGGAATGTGTTTCCAGTGTCATTTTGAAAAATGAGCATCATTTTCTTCTAGTCTAATGGATGGGATCCCAATGACATGTTTCGTTACAATGAAGAAAATTATGGTGTAGTATCAACTTACGACAGCAGTTTATCTTCTTATACGTAAGTTCCAAAATATTTTGTTATTAGATTTGTATGTAATGTTCTCCCTGGTTTGACAAACTTTATATTCTGAAGATAATTTTACATATTTTCTAAAGTTGTGGAATCGAATAACTGAAAAAGCAGTAATGAATAGTGCTTAAGAGACCTTGCCAACGTTCTGTGAATAGTTAGATGTAGTAATCATTATATATTCCCTTAAATGGGCACAGCTCACTCCCATTGCAACATTTTCTGAATTTAAGCATGCAATAATGCTTATTTCTTACAAAAACTGTTATGAATAGGGTGGAAAATACCAAATTGTGAAACTCTCTTTATGAGGCTGTTATACCTATAGTTTGTGTTTAAGCTAGCAGAACAGTTTGACTAAATTCTAATTTTATTGAGACAATTGATCTGGTAGATACTGGAATGTTGAAATGTTGCTGATTAACTAAAGGGGGGTTGTGTGCTGTGGATGACTTGTCCAGACCTAAACTAAAGTTTTAGTTACAATATAATAACAAATTGAATATAGAAGTAGTATAAAGCCTGCTCTGGCTACTTCAGCAGGGTGGACCTGTTCCCAGTAGTCTGCAGCTATAATGTTAACTGCAACTGCAAAACAAATCAATTGCAGATGTTCAACAGCCATTGTGAAATGTCTTTAATGTTTTCCCACTCTTTTAACCCCCAAAGCATAAACTTATTTTTGAATGTCAAGGAGTTGCAGTGAATATTTTTGATTTTATATGTAGAATTGGAGCACTTGTCTACAGGTCCCTGGTTCAACAATTTTATTTTTACTATTTTGTTAAAATAGACCTGTAACATGGTGATAATCAAAGTGTCTTAATCGGCTTACATTTGAATCCTGGGGAAGCTGTTCTTCTGTATAATTCATTGCTCTAAGTACTTTTTGTACTTTTGAACTTTAGTCTTCCATCTTTCTGCTTTATGGATATTAATGGAAACGGATTAAAAACATGAAGGTGGCTTTAAATTGCCAGAGTCAAATTCCATTGTTTCCTAGTCAAGCCGCTTGCTTTGCATATCAGTCTGCTAAACTGGGAAACTCTTTTCCTGATTCTCCAAGTATGTGATGAGCAGCAGTGGAGCTAAACGCTTACACGTGCAACTGAAGGATTGTACAGGATTTACTGTTCGATCGTTTTCTCTTCCTAGAGCCAAGCGTTAGCAGGTCTAGTTTGTCAAACTGCATAAAGGTACAAGTTTGTGTTCTAGCAAGTGTACTGCATTAGTGTATTGAACAGCTGCTGTACATGCTTCTCTTGTCACCAGGGTTCTGAACAATGTCATCTTGCCCATCCCCTTTGTTTCATCTTTAATGGCCTTTTCCCTGTTAGAAAATACAAAATCATTCTTTTCCCTGTTTAGATTGCCATCAGTGCTACTGCGTACATCCCTTCATTTTTTTCAGTCACTTTAAATAAATGAGGATGTATTAGGTGTTCTCCTTTCTTGTCTGTATGCTTAACACAGGGTAAGCGAGGCCCATGACTTCAGGTTTGTATGCGTTGTGTTCATGCATATCTTATCTGAGCCAAAGCTTTATGCTAAAGGGTAAGGTTTTAATCTAATATTCTTGCAGTTACCATTGATAAGACCAGCAGATGTCTCGACTGGCCAAAAATGTGTTTGGGGAAAAACTTGGGATGCAGTAACTGAGTGCTGGCTTGGAATTTGGCAAAGCCACTTGTTTCCCTAGTTCTGCCACCAACACTTGAGTAATCTTGCATATATTATTTCATACTTGGCTTGTATCTCCACCTGCTTTCTTTGTTCTTCTTTTTTTATATTATTCAAAATATGTGCAGTAGTGATTATATGATGCCCAGCGTAACACAGTCCAAGCCTCAACTGTGTTCTGTATTTTTATATAGTTTATTCTAAAGTAAGGTTGGATGAAACAACTTTTGGAACTCAAAATTAGAATCAGGAACAAAGCGCAAAGTTGTTTTACAAAACCTGATAGTTTAACAAAAATTAGAGCAGGTAAAAACCAAAACCATGAGTAGACAGAAGGGAGTGCCAGGTATGATGTCCATCTCTAGTTATCTCTTTCAGTATTTCATTGCACATGTACTGAATTCTTACTTGGTGGCTTTCCTAAGGGATCCATGTGTGCTTTTTGCCGTATGCTACTACCTAATACAGATACATGGAATGAATGGTTTTGAGGTCCTAGGACATGGCAAGTGAGTCATAGGTTTCTGGTCCCATGCTCTAATGTATTGCATTCATCTTTCCTGCAGTTATTCATAATAGGAAGAGCTGAAATTCTATGGCTGGAATTATCAAAGGATTAAGCATGTAACTCTTTACTTTTAGTAGGATTGGAGACTCTTGTGTCTGTTGGGGATGTGTAAATAGCTAAAGAAATTCAAATCTGGTCTCTTAAAGTAGCTTCCTATCTAAACACCAGGGTAAGGCTTTTTATTACTAATGTACTCAACTGTGTTAAAAGTTGGAGCCTTTGCATGGCTTTAGGGACTGGGGATTTTGCAAGTCATATGGAAAAGCTCTGCACCCTGACCTCAGCTCTCTAGGCAGGTAAATGACACTGAATTTGCACATAATATCAAACCAGTCCAGGAATATTGACACACTTACACTAAAAAACACAGGAAGTCTACTGGTTTAAAAGCAAGTTTTCTATTGTGACTTGGTTGGAATTAACGCTATGTAATTTTTGTAGCTCCTTTGTGCTTTTGAATGCATTTCAGAGGTTCTTTTCCTTTCCATTGTCTTTTAGGGTGCCATTAGAAAGAGATAATTCAGAAGAGTTTTTAAAACGGGAAGCCAGAGCAACTCAATTAGCAGAGGAAATTGAATCAAGTGCCCAATACAAAGCTCGGGTTGCCTTGGAAAATGATGAAAGAACAGAAGAAGAAAAATATACTGCTGTTCAGAGAAATGCTAATGAACGAGAAGGACATGGTGTGAACACTAGGTACTTGCATATGCTATGAATAGTATTTTTATTTAAATGATGGACGTATTTTGGTACAGTAGCAATTTACTCATTGAAACTGTGCTTTTTCAGCAGAGCTGATTAGGTTAGGGAACCTTATGTAAACAATCGTGCTGGTTTTGGCACCCATGCTAACTTGTACACCTCTGCCTGGCCCTGTGTTATCTCTGCAGTGAAACAGACTTCCCCACTCTGATATGTCACTGTGGTGAATTCATCCTAAATTACAGGAAAGGGCAGTGGTTTCAGCATGTCATGGAGAATTTCAGGCATTAGTACTAAATCGTTCAGTGTCTCCGGGCTCATAGAAAGTGGACTGTGTAGTCAGTATCGAAAGCCAATTTATGAGGTGCATGTTAGGTCAACATCTGATAATATTTAGAATGTTCCTTTAGCTTGATTTGAGAAAGATACAAAATATCAGCAGAGCCCTTGATTAGATACTTTTCATTGTCTTTCAGTTCTGTCTTAACACTGGTAGAAATTTGCTGTGTTTCAGAGAAAATAAATACATTCCACCTGGACAGAGGAATAGAGATGTCCTGTCCTGGGGAAGTGGAAGACAAAACTCACCAAGGATGGGCCAGTCTGGATCAGGCCCACCAATTTCAAGGTCTGGATCCCATACTTCAGAATTCAGTCCTAACTCTGGAGCAGATCAAAGAGTAGTTAATGGAGGCAAGTATCTGAAGTGTAAATGAATGTGCCTGATAAAATTACAGTCAATTATCTAGTTATGTTGAAACTGCATATGGTGTGGTCTTAGGATATGTATTTCATAAGCTAGGTTAGCATTCATCATTTAACACAGAGGTGGTGATTTTGATTTGGCTTTAACTTACTCATGATGGAACACGTATTTGACTGCACTGTATGTAGCTTTGCAGAGCAGAAATGCTACTTGTTTGCCTTCTGAAAAACCTTGGTCTTAGATGATGGTGCAGTATGCGGTTTTAAAGATTAAAAATTGCTTTATGTATTGCTACTGCTAAGCTCTGCGTGGAGGAGTAGCAATGCTGACACCTAGTGAAAGGGAGATGGCCGCCAAGGAAGCATCACTCTTCCGTTCTGGTGCATGGATCAATTCTGTTTCCCATTAAAAAGAATAAAGCAGCTCACTGACTTTACGATGATGTGGGGGGGGGGAAATCATTGTAGCACAAGAGAAGTGGTAGGGGAAAAGGAATCAAAAGCCTCTCTCCAAATAGCTGTTTGAGTATTTTCTGCTACACGCATGGGTGATATTTATAAACAGACATCGCTAGGTACTGTATAGCAGGAATCGGTGTTTCATAAACCAAACACCATTTTTTGAGATGGATTTCAGCAGTAGCCTGTCCTTGAGGCATTATTTTTATAAGTTAAAAACGGTATTATATGAGATTGCTGTGAATAAATGGAAAATGTATAATACTCAAGTGCCTCTGTCTGGAGAGGAAGTCTGAGAAACATCTAAAGGTAAGTGGGACTTCCGTTTCAAATACAGTCAGCTGGATAAAGGATGTACAATGGAGTCTTGCCCAAACAATGCTAACCTTGAAATTTGTTCATAGTGTTTGTGGTTTCTATCACCCTATTACTCTGCTGAATGAACATCATATACCTAAAATATTCAGAATGGCTTGTGAATTCAACTTCTTTGTTTTGGAAACAATGAACCCTATATCCTAGATTAAAATACTACATTAATACTTCAGATAACTGATAAAGGCATAAATGTCAGGATTCAGACACTGAACACCGCTGTTTTTTGTAAAGATACAGTTCCTAGAATTGATATTGCTCATCGTTTGGTTTGAAAGTAGCAGTTTGTATAGTCAATACTATATGTGAACCGCTGTTTGAGAACCTCTGGTAGCTATTTAAGGACCTTGTCAAGAGTGATGCGTACTGTAGAACATATATATGATAGGCTAACAGATCAAACTTTACTGTCTATTCCTTAGTAGTATTTGTAGATCCTAATTAACCCTTTGGGGAGTTTGTGACATTCAGATGTTAAATTTGACCTGAAGTAGAGGAAATAACCTTGCAGAGACTTATTTTATTGGTTGCAGAAATAAACTAATCTATCCCCAAAGGGTTAAACATGAAAAATCATTTTGTCATATTTTACTTTTTTTTTTCTGTTGACCTTTTTCCCCATAATTTTTCTTTAGTTTTTATACTTTCCTTCATATCATTTGTTCTGTCAGGTGTTCCCTGGCCATCGCCTTGCCCATCTCCTTCCTCTCGCCCACCTTCTCGCTACCAGTCAGGTCCCAACTCTCTTCCACCTCGGGCAGCCACCCCTACACGGCCGCCCTCCAGGCCCCCCTCGCGGCCCTCCAGGCCCCCGTCTCACCCCTCTGCTCATGGTTCTCCAGCTCCTGTCTCTACTATGCCTAAACGCATGTCTTCAGAAGGTACAATACCACGATTTGTTCATGTTTTTGTTTGTCTTTGTTTAACTCCTTTGTGAGTTTAATTACAAAATTGTTTTTCCTCTTCATTACTTAACCTATAATTTGTGTTTAACTTTAGTTTATCAGACTATTTCTATTAACCTTTTTATTTGAAGAACTTTACAAAAACAAAATAAAGCTGTGAAATTTCCCAAGTTGGTATGAAATAAACTCAGCTTTGTAAACGCTGCTCAGTGTCTTAACTTAACCAACAGCAATATGCAGGACCTGATAACTTTAGAAGGCATTTTTAGGAATATAAATTTATATAAAATATTATAATACAGTTGTTCCACAAAAAGCAATTTCAAGTTTAACTAAATAATTGAATTCCCTGTTGCAAAACAACAACAACAATAATAATAAAATGCTGTATTCAGAGAAGTGCACTGTGTAATGGGATAGGATAAGCTGCTTCAAAGGCGAATCTGTAGAAAACTTTAGATCTGTTTGCATTGAGGCAGAACAGTAAGTCCAGCTCCCTGGCAGTCAATAATACGCAGAGAAAGGCTAACCCAGGAGTCTTCGGTAACTGCATGCAGAAGTATTTGAAATAAATGTATTTGTCCTCTGAGGGTACAGCAAGAAAGATGTTTTTAAATTTTTATTTTGTTTTGTTTTGTTTTATTTAAGTGCACTTAAAAAGTAGCCTGCACAACACAGTGTAGCAAGTCTGGAAAAATGCGAAGCGGTTATAGTAACTCACTGGAAACTTGCAGTCTCTGCTGTAGCTGGCTCCTCCGGAGCCACAGGAGAGAGAGCAGTCATTCCCGCTAATTGAATCAGTAACACTGTTCCGCAGCTTGCCTGATAGATGCTCAAGATGGTCCATAACCAGAAAGTGGATGGTAGTAGGCATGGTCTGTATGGCGTGCTCCTGTCAATTCATCAATGTGAGCTTTTTTTATGTAGTGAGATACTGAGAATCCACATGCAAATTTGGTTATTTTTTAGCACTTGCGATTGATTTGTCAGGCATGCAATGAACTGCTGCTTACTGCAACATTTGATTTCTGCTACTAGAAGAGGATTGCTGAAAAGTGTGTATTCTTTAAAATACTTGCCTGTATATAATTTGGATTGAAGTTGACTTTAGGTTCATGGTTAAAATAGAGGCTGACATACAAAGATTTATGTAACCAGAAGAGGTACTTGATGTTTTAGAACCTTGTCTGAAATCAGAAAGCCATTACCTGAACTTGTCTCTATTATTGACCTACATTAAAAATGAAGTGTGATCAGCCAGATTGTCTTCTGTTCATGTACAGTTTTTTCTTTCAAAGTACCAACATTTGATCTTGTAAAGAAAATGTTTGTTAGGATGTAGAAACTGTATTGCTGCTTAGACTTGAGCATAGCTATTCTGTGGCAGCTGTATGAACTGTTCAGAATTACTGTATTCACTTACAACTTTAGCTTCTGGCGTTAAACATGCATGACTTGAACCTTGGGATAACAATAACTTGTTTAGTTGCAATTTTGCTGACTTGTAAATGAATTGTGACCTGCTGCAGGCAATTTAGCCTCTGTACAGAATGCTCTGCTGAAATTCCCCAAGAGCATTGGTCAGCCAGTTGTGACTACTCTGTAAATAAATGCTTGGTATCACCGACCACCTGACAAAAGCAATGGAAATTTTTTTTTTTCTGGAATATGTTTGATAGCCTGGAACTGTGCTTATCCAGAGGGAGCTGGGCCACTAACCTTTTTGGCTTGTCTTGCAGTAAGCAATTTTGAATACTTGGATTAAAATTTTAAATCCAGGACTTGCATACCTGTTTCAATTCTGATAAAGCTTCTAAATATCAATGAATGTGAGCTGCCATAGCAAGGTGATGAGTGTGTTGGTAGTCTGGCTGGACCAATGGCTTGGCCTTTTTAGTCTCATGGATCCCTGGTTCTAGTCGATGTCAGTGTAAATTGCTTGACTGTATTACTGCATTATTGAGAGTTACTAGATTAAATCCAGTTTTAAACACAGATAGTATGTTTGGATACTCCTAGTGATGGACGTTAAGTACTTATTGTGTGGGGTTGTCTTCTTTTTCTCAGGGCCTCCACGGATGTCTCCTAAGGCACAACGGCACCCTCGAGGTCACAGAGTCTCTACTGGTAGGGGTACAATTTCAAGTGGCTTAGAATTTGTATCTCATAATGCACCAGGGGAAGCATCTACTACTGCAGTGGCACGAGGCAGCCCTTCAGGTGGGACGTGGTCATCAGTTGTCAGTGGGGGTAGGTAAAGCTTGGCTTATTGCAGATGGCTTGCCAGGGGTACTTTAGAGTGTGAATGCTAAGCAGAATACTGTGGTTCTAGACAATTCAGGCTCTGAATAAACACTGGTCTGCTAACTTAGCTTGCTTAGATGAAGTGGGAGATGGAGTGTTCCCAGATAGCACAGTAGTTGGTGAGTCGGTCCTTCAAGTGCGATATTGTCTTAACTGCAGCGAGGTTACGTCAGATGCCGTATGAAGAGAAAGGAAGGAAAACTGTGGGAATTAGTTGTTGAAAGAAGTAATTTTCGGGAAGGTTATTGAAGGAGACGAGAAGTTATACACGTCCCGTTGCATCACTGAATTTGGTTAATGGCAGTGTAACTGGGTTGTGGTTTACAAATGAAGGAGGTGTTTGGATAGAGGAAGATTGGTGTTAGAAGATGAAATGATATTCAAGTTAAGTTGGATATGTTTTTAGTTTAAAAACTTCGCAGGTTTTAAGTGGTCATTTTGTGTTTGTGTAGTGGCAGATACAGTCAGTGTCTTTTTTGAAGCAGTTAACATCTTTTTTTAATACTTGACTGCAAATTTAAAGCTCAGTCTTGCGGCACAGGCCCTAATTTTGAGCTTTTGTAGTTGAGGCCATGTTCTAGTGAGTTGTCAGCAGCTGGGCACTTTCTTGAAGGGCAGGTGAGCGACAGTTTGAAGCCTGATACTTTTTAGCAGTGTTAGAATTGTAGAGGAGTGTTATGGGAATGCGTTTTTCAGAAAGAAGGTAGGAATTAGACCCCCCCTAGACTTGTTGCCTTGTGGAAAAGATTTAAACTCTTCTGTTCTGGTATTATCTCTCATTCATCTTCCTTCCCCACCCCACACTTTATGTATTACTAACCTGCAAGTAGAACTGTTAAACGACTGATCTCTCTTTCTCCTCGCTCACTTGAAGTTAATATGTGACATAAAGCAGCTAACTAGCCACAGTGGGATGAGCAGGAGGTACAACTTACCTTTTAAAGAATGTACGACTTTCCTTGCTGCTTTAACACGGGCAAAAACATACATCAAATAATCTTCTTTCAATAGGATATGTTGTTTTTTTTCCAGCTGACAAACCTCCAAAAGAGGACGCTGTAAAATGGATCTGTATTTTCAGCCCTTTTAAAAATGTTTTACATCTGTTTATATGGAGACCTGACCACCTTTTCTGTTCTGCCTGAAACTGTGTTAATGTGAGCTGTTGTAGTTGTACTACTGGGGGGCTGGGGAGCATACTGCAGTTTCATGGTGGGACTAACAGGGCAGTGATATATGTAGGGGACAATCTGCAGAAAAATTGCACCACTTATCTGAAATGCTGCGTTGTAAAGAACTAGGAGATGTACCTGAAAGGTAAACAGGTTTTCAATTACTATATAATATTCCACTAAGTATTTTAAAGCATGTTTTTAGTCATTTTTAAAATAAGCAAACTGCTGAGCAGATGAGGGAACTTATTCTATAACTGCTTTTTCCTGTTTGTTTCTAGTTCCAAGATTATCCCCTAAAACACACAGGCCTAGGTCACCAAGGCAGAGCAGCACTCCCACGGGACCAGCTCTGCCTTCTCCTCAGCCTGGTACTATTCCCACTGAATCTGTTGCCATGCCTGTTCCAGCTGCCTCTCCTACACCTGCCAGCCCTGCATCCAACAGAGCAGTTACCCCTTCCAGCGAAGGTAAGTTAACCCTCACTAGCTTGCAAATGCTCCCTTTCCCTAATCCTTCACAATTAGTATGCCTATACAAGAGCAAGCTGGGAAAACTTATGATGCATTTAATTTTACTGTGTAGTGAGCTCCCCTTTTCTCATGATGCTAGCTTTAAACTAAGGTTGGAGAGAGGCTTTTTCATAAGTCTGTATGCTTGGTTTCTTCTACCCTTTAAGGAGTATGGGCTTATAGGTGTTTGATTTAATTGAGAATTGTTTTTTCCTCAAACTTAGTTCCTGGCCGTATTCTAATTTAAAGAAACATAGGCCACTGGTTTCAAAGAATATTTTGAGCATAGCGAAAGGAAGGGGAGAAAACCCAACATTCAAGAGCACAGTCAAATATCTAAGAACTCTGAAATCTTTGTAGCGTTCTGTATGAAGAACTTGGACTATTGAAAATAATTTGCTCTCGTTTTACAGGTTTTTTTTTAGCCTAGTTAAGGTTCTGTGTATGATGAGAGTGATGTGTTTGACTGGGACTTTTTCATTTGGCTTAAAGACAGTAGGGTGGGGAAGGGCGGAGGATAACCCTCCAGGCTCTAACTAGGTAGCAGAAAATGTGTAATTTAGGGTTTTTCTCTTGTAAGCTAAACATGGTTAAATCTCCCTTCTGTTTCTATCTTGCCATCTCTTTTCGGTACTTTTGAGTTGTGTATGAGAGAATAACTGGCAATTTCTTTTCTAGCTAAAGATACTAGGCTTCAGGATCAGAGGCAAAATTCTGCAACTGGAAACAAGGAGAATATAAAGCCAAGTGAGACTTCTCCTAGTTTTCCTAAACCTGAAAACAAAGGTTTGTATAAAAAGCTTTCATATATACTTGAGTAATGTAGGAATTCCAAGCCCTAAACCTGCTATACTGACTGCTTTAGTTAGCATTTTAAGGAAGACTTGGAGGCAATCTGGCTTGGGTGTTCTATGGCAAAAATTTGGTCATGCAGTTGTGAAGTGGCAGGCCTACAGTTTTAAATGTTGTTCTTGACTCATTGCATCAACACAAAGTATAGAGATGCTCATGTGGATGGTGTGATTTCTTTTTACTCTTTTTTTTTTTTTTTTCTCCTTCCCCCCCCCCCCCCCTTCTCCCCCCCCCCCAGCTGTTTTTTAGCTCTTAGCTCTCTTGGGACTGAATGAGTGTTTCTACTTAGAGCTATGCTTGCAATATTTCTGAGTATCATGGTCAGCATAGTTTTTTATAACTCCTTCCTGTTATGCCTTTAACTTGGCTTTCTCTGCAGCATTGCTTATTCATTCAGTTCTCAAAATAATCTTTCCATGTTGTTGAATTTGATCAACGCTTCACCTTTAATTGCTGTGTCTTGAAACGTTGGCATGTTATGTTTTGAGAGTTTTATTAGATGCTTCTTTGTGTTCAGCTGAGTTCTGCAGTCCCTACACCTCAGGGCTTCTGTCTTGGTCTGATGAGTTAGAACTATAGATACATCAGTTATGTAATGCCATGGTTTCACAGAGTCTTTTTCTGTGCTCATACATGTAGTTGGAATTATACCAAATTACAGATAAAATGATACCGCTGTATTTCATTTTTAGAGATGTAAACATTACCTTTTTGCAAATTTAGAAATGTAAGGATTGTATATAAAACTTGTATTAGAAATGCTTGGACTATGTTGGTCTTCTGTTTGGCAGGTGTATCTCCAATTGTTTCAGAACATAGAAAACAGATTGATGATTTAAAGAAATTTAAGAATGACTTTAGGGTAAGTTTCTCTGTATGTTAACTTAATGGTATCATAGTTCTATAATAATCTATAATAATCATTATAATAATCCAGATTATTATAATGAATTTAATACATTGCATATGTTAACAGGTTCTTACTACTTGTGCTTAATTTATTAAAATATCTATAAGAATTCTTGCTAAATATTATAAAATCAATGCTGACTCTTGCTAGTACAATTGCCTAATACGTGTAAATGTGCATATTGACTGTACACTGAAAGTAGTACTTGAAACCTGTTTGATCATTAGGCACATATAATTATTACATTTATGCTCCATGTGGAAGAGCTGCTTCAAAGTTAAATAAAGGGGTTTGCTGATGAAAATTAAAGAATTCGTATTGCTTATTTCCTGCTTATAATGGTTTATTATTTTCAAGTGTTACTGTTAAATCACACAGGGGGATGAGTCCAGAGGGCTGTCTTCAGCTTTCCTGTCACTTCCTAATCAATGTATAGGTCACCTGAGTCACTGAATAGCTTCTTTCACGGTGTAGGCTTTTAAAACATTGCCAGTGTTCATAGATTTCTTTCCCAGTACAAATGGAAATGTATGTTTCAAAAGGCCATTTCCAGATGACTGAGGCCTACGGGACTGTATTTTACTCTGTGTATGTGATAGCATTAGACTGTCTCTCCCTAGTTCTGTATATCAGTTTACTGAATGTATTTCTTGTTTGGTTTTTTTCAGTTACAGTCGAGTTCCTCTTCAGATGCAGTGGATCAGCTGCTAAACAAAACCCGAGAAGGTGAAAAATCAAGAGATGTAGTTAAAGAAAAGACAGAATCAGCCCCTAAAGAATCTATCATAGAAACTGGCAGTAATACTAACTCTAACGGTGGCAGTAGCAAACCTAATAGTCCAAGTATTTCTCCTTCAATAAGTAATAGTTCTGAGCAAAAGCGAGGGCCTGAGGTAACTTCACAAGGTGTACAGACATCTGGGCCTGGAAGTAAACAAGATAAAGAGGATAAAGAGGAGAAGAAAGATACTTCTGAGTGAGTAATTATGCCTTTTAGAATAAGCACATCTGTTATTAGCCTTTAGCCATTTGTAGAAGAAGCTGTTGTGAATGTGTAATATCTTACTGTTTATATGGCCAATATAAGTACTCTCTGTCATTTAGAGAAAACAGCAGGTGAAGTGACTGTACTGAAAGTCATCTCACAGGTCAGTGGCAGAGCTGCATATAGAACTCCAGTCCTGTTGATGCCTAATTCATATCTAAATGCTTATTTAAATGTTTTCTGGTTTATGTGAGCTGTAGTATCAACAGCAGGAAAACTTTTAGGGATAAGTATAGTAAGAGGACTGTCAGTAAGAGTGGCTTTTTGCATGCCATATGTTGTTTGAGTTCTCAAAAATCTGATTCAGATGGAAGTAAGGTATTTTGTTTCTTTAAAGTTTTAATTGTTCGGCAGTTCTGCAGATATGCTTGTAAAAGAATAACACTGAAATAATTTTGTTTGTTCTTTATGTTTAGGCAAGTTAGAAAATCAACACTTAATCCTAATGCAAAAGAGTTCAACCCTCGATCTTTTGCTCAAGTAAGTTATTTGATACTGTTTAACATTGCCTTTGAGTAGATCTTTATAAGCAAACCCTTTACTTGGAGGATAATCAAGCTAATCTTGCATATGCATTGCTGAACTCTGTTTGTAGCCGAAACCTTCTACTACACCAACCTCTCCTCGTCCGCAAGCTCAACCTAGCCCCTCCATGGTGGGTCATCAGCAGCCAACTCCAGTGTACACTCAGCCTGTTTGTTTTGCACCAAATATGATGTACCCAGTTCCAGTGAGTCCAGGCGTGCAGGTAAAGTGCAGCATGTGCTGCAGAGTTGTTAACACTTTTCAGACGATTGTCAGCAAGTTGAGGAGACTTAGGAGATCCAAGTTAAAACAGTGAAATGATACAGCTTGTATTACTCTTGTAAATATGGGCACAGTTACATTGTTGTTAAGTTTTAGCTATGTAAATACTGACTTTTCCCAGTGGTCTCTCAATCTAGATGTTCTAATAGTCTCAAACACTTGTAAATTCCAGCAGCTCTTACTCAAGTTATTGTTTATATATGCAGACTTCCTCCACAGTCCTCCAAACATAGTCTCACTCTCTTTAAGTTTTAAGCAACTGTTTCTTCATCCTTAGCTTCCAGCTGTGTCCCACTAGTTTCTGGTCATTGTAGGGATTACTAGGATTTTCAAATCTAACTCTGTTAGAAAGCTGTCTGATTTAGTACATTGCTTGAAGTAGCATTACTTGACTGGTTGTTGCAAACCATATGGTCTTAGTTGTTTGCACATGCAGGCTTAATGAGAGTGATTCAAGAGAGTATCATAGGTTAGGCAGAGTTCACCAAACCACGTAACATAACAGAGTAAAACACATCAAAGCTGAGTGGGGCCCCCTCCCCTACACACTCACTTTTTAAAGGAATATCATTAACTTCAACTCGTCCTTCTGTTTCAGCCTTTGTATCCTATTCCCATGACGCCCATGCCAGTGAACCAAGCCAAGACATATAGAGCAGGTAAAGGTGAGAATAATACTGCCTGTTTGGTTCTTAGTCTGCATGCAGCATGAATAAATTACAAATGTTTGTGCATTTTTTAATCCATGTTAATTTGTTTTCGATTGATATTTTAAATGCTATTTTTAATAACGGGAAGTAAGTGGAAATACTGATGCATTTCTAGATAAACTAATTCAGCCAAAATATGATAAGTTTGAGTAACGGGGAGTTGCCTGGTTTGCAATCTGATTTGACAAACAGAAAAATGTCTCTGTTACTTGGAACATTAGGGTAAGCTGGTTGTCTCCTATATTTCATGTTACGAGTTTGTTTAAAGGGAACTTTCTGCACTGTTTTTCTGCGCTTGTTTACTGCAGGGCCCTGAATGGTGCCTTAACTAGAGGGGGGCCGGTTTGTTAACAAGCAAAATCACTATTTCTTCAGAGAGAGTGTGCTATGCTACTCTTCTGGAAAGAACTTACTGCTAGTTCCAGTTTGTTCTTTTGCATTCCTTCTGCAACAGTAACTGAACAGCTGGACTAACAATACCATGTTTTTAACAAGTGGCACCTGTGGCTATGGAGACGAGAACATGTGTGGTGAGATGCACTCTCTTCTGTGCAGTGCAGCAAAGGAGCAGAAAAATGATGGTCTTGTTTTTATAGTCATGTTTCAGATAATGCTCTAATTCTACACAGTGCGGGCTTTCTCGCAGTTTTATACAGTGGTTCATGATGGTAGGTTCCAGTGCTGCAGCTCCAGTCACTGGAGGAGGAAATTGTTTAAAAGAGCAGTTCTACTGTTTAGAAATAAACAAGTAGCCTTTATCAATGTAGGGAAGACAAAAACCTGCAATGTATTTCTGTTTTAAAATAGACTAACTTTACTGTGGCCTGACCCATGAAACCTTTTGGTTGTTAAACGTGCATTGTTTTAATCAGAAATATATTGCTGTGTACGCGTTTGCTGTGTGAGGCCAGTCTCCTATTTGGATTTCCATTTTTAAGTTTCATTATTTTCTGCATATCCATTCTGTGTGCAACATAGTCCTGAAGGAGCTGCGTGGGTTA
Source organism: Phaethon aethereus (assembly GCF_964289735.1). Taxonomy (NCBI): domain Eukaryota; kingdom Metazoa; phylum Chordata; class Aves; order Phaethontiformes; family Phaethontidae; genus Phaethon; species Phaethon aethereus. The sequence continues at coordinate 2,274,256 of NC_138593.1, forward strand.
AAGTTCAGTGCCTTTACGCTGTTCAAGTTGCGTCCTGTATTTACTTTTTTTCTGTTGTTGATTTGCAGTGTTAAATACAATCATCATTGAGTGAGTTTACTGACATGTTCAACATTTCCCTCCTTTCCTCTCTCTAAGGGGTCTGTCTACATTGCACACTGCAGTGGAGTTTACAGGTGCTCGAGTTAGCATAGCTATTAGTCGCAGTCTCACTGCAGCAAGCTGGAGCTCACCTTGAACTCTCATGCCCTGTTGCTTAGTAGGCTGAATTAGTTTGTTCCGAGTGCCTTGCTGCCGTGGTTCGGTTGGTTGTCTTACCAGGATAGCTCAGGTAGTCCCACACTACAGTGCTCTGCTCTCTTAATCTTTCTTCCCTCTAATCATTCCTACTCCTCTTCTTCTTATAGGTTGACTTGTCCCCTTCAGTGTTGAGTGTGACCTAAAAGTTGCTTCCTGCTACCCTGAGGGGTAGCACAGAGCTTAAAAGATGTGAATACCTCAGATTGCGGCTGCATGGAGACCTTTATTCTGCTCTCCTCAGCCATAAGCACAAGTAATTTTAACAGACTCAGCTTTCCAGTTGATGGAACAGTTGCAGTTCCCATAGAGGGTGAATTAAGCCTTTTGAAGGGGACAGGATCAAATTTGATTAATGTAGGTATCCTGATCTAACCTTTCTCTTCGGTTACTGATTCCTGTCAGTCTTTCTCTCCCTCCACCTTCCTTCCTCCACAAAAAAAGCAGGCCTGGGTTTGTGGCCATATACATGGCTCAAAGGCAGTGATGAAAATCAGATGTTTCTTGGAGGAACTCCATTTCATGCTGTTCCTTTTTGATAGAGCTCTAATGTGAGGTTAAAGGTGAGGGGTGAGGATGTGCCACTTGGTCACAGTGACTCTGTAATGTAAGACCTTTCAGGAAGATTGTCATTCTTGGTTCCGTGTTTCTAATGTGGGGCACTCTTTGCTTTCTAGTACCAAATATGCCACAGCAACGGCAAGACCAACATCATCAGAGCACCATGATGCATCCTGCCTCAGCAGCAGGCCCTCCAATTGTAGCTACACCACCTGCTTATTCAACACAATATGTTGCATATAGTCCCCAACAGTTTCCTAATCAGCCTCTTGTGCAGCATGTGCCACACTACCAATCTCAGGTAAGACTCCTTTTAGCGTATGTAGTCCGTCCAGGCAAAAATAATTAAGTCACTCAGTCCTAAATACCCTGTTGTCTCCAGTCACAAGAAGTCACTCTGAACAGTTTCTGTGTTCTGGAGCATACGTGGTGGTATTGTAATGTGCTTCAAAGCCTGTAACAGATTTTAAGGTCAGTTTAGAAGCTGGCGTTTACTGTTGATACTACCTTTTTAGCTCTCTGAAGAATTCTTTGCAGGTCATGGCCAGGACGTCTCCTAGTTATGTGTTCTAAAAATAAACTATTCGGTGTACTCCTCTTCAAAGTCTTTTAAATACACATATGTAATTGGATAAATAGGTAATTACATACATAAGCTTACTACATTATTAGAGTGGCAAAAATTAGATATGCCAGTGTTTTTTTGTCAGTTTCTAGCCCACTGCAGAAAATGTCCCTAAATTTTTAGAAACAATTGGGGTGATTGTGATAGTATGAAATCTTTAGTTTGATCTGCATTTTAGTAAGGCCAAGCTATTGCTGTTTCTAAATACATAATTATTGTTTAGATGAGACTAGTTTCTTTGTAATGGTCCTCCAATTAACTGTTTTCTTATTTCTGTTGAATGCAGCATCCTCATGTTTATAGCCCTGTAATACAGGGCAACGCTAGAATGATGGCACCACCAACACACGCACAGCCTGGTTTAGTATCTTCTTCTGCAACACAGTATGGTGCGCATGAACAGACGCATGCTATGTATGGTAGGAAACGTTTTGTGTTATATGTAACTTTTTAAGTTCTTATGTTGTGCAGGGATGTATTTAATCTCAAGCTTCAAACATGGGTATCGTTCAGATTACACCAGTAAATGTGGTTTATATTTCATAAGATGATGAGCAGAGCATTGAAAACTGAGCCACCTGGTTAAAATGAAAACTCAAGTATGCTGATTTCAGTAGGATGCCAGTGACCAAGATGAAATTTCAACCTGGGAGCTGCTAAAGAATATCTGCTGAAAGAAGTTTGTTCAAGTTCTTTTGATGCTCTTGACACAACATCCCTTGATTGTTTCTTGATTATAATTAGGACTTGTTTTATTGCAAGGCTATGACCTCAGTTTCAAAACGTGACTTTAGTTCTGACAACTAGTGAAATGCTGTCATTATGATACTACTAGCATTATTAACAGTATGAACACTGCTGTTTAAGGAAAATAAAACATGTGTTGCTTACCTTTCTTTTTTGGTAAGTCAAGAATAAGTATATGAAACAGCTCATGTATTGCTCTGACTTTGACAATTAGTCTCCAGCATTATCAGACGGGCATACTTCACTTACAGTGAAGTGCTGACAATGTGGGTTACCTTGTTACAAAGTAAAATGTGAAAGAACTTCTAAAGCGTTATAAATGTATGATAAATCAATGCCCAATTCGGAGGAAAAAACCTCACTGCAAAACATGCTATTGAAAGAGGTAGAATCAAGGTTGCAAGAAGACTTGGAAATTGTCATAAAATGTCAAAACAGCAGATGGTCTCTTGAAAACGTGGCATTTCAATACTTGTTATAGCATCTGAGGAAGACTTTTATTGGGTCACCTATATTATTGACTTAGATTCTAATAAAAGATTTTCTGTACCTTTAGACATCTTTGTATGCTTTCCGGTGCTTAGTTTTACACTGCTACTTAATGGAAGTCTATGATGTGTCATGAAAACTTATAAGGCTACGAGTCTGAAGTTTAGTGTGAAATTAATTCTGATTTTAAAAAGTCTGTGTCTTACCCATCTGAAAACATCCTGTCAGATCTCTGCAGTGGTATGGTAACATAGCTAAGAAACAAAAATACTAGAAACATTTTTTGACACTTGGAGGAAGAACATTTCAGCTCATTTGTGCGCAAGCTGAAATGGAAGTTACTTGTAGAGATTAAGTCTTTCTCTCACAGGTCCTTGCTAATTGTATTACTTTGATCTTTTCAACTCTTGTGCTTGAGGTGTCCATGTAAACAGATCTTCTGTTTGCTTTTTCATTAGATTAAATAGAATTCCGATAAAGTGAATGATCAAAGGCTTTCAGACCTTTATTGGTGAAAACTCTGCCCTCAAATCCTAATTAAAATAAAACCAAACATGGGATAATCTGAAATTTGATTGAGAATGGTTGCATGTGACTTCCTAGCAATTTCCCATTTGTGCACCATGCTTATCTTCTGTAACCAGTGGGTTCTACGGCATTGAAGTACAAGCCCATTCCCTTGGTTGGCGTTGATCAGATGTCTGTATAGTTTTTTCACTGATATTCTAACTTAGAACTGTTAGATCTCACTTTGTGCTGGTTTTGCAGCTTGTCTGTTGTAGGTATGTGACTACCTACCAGTGCAGACAACTAAGTTGGGTCAAACTTGAGAATTCTTTGGTATTTCCTGACATGTAATTAAATACTACTTTTCTAAGAGCACCTAATTTAACAGAAATTGCATGTCCTCCTGTATTCTTTCAAGTAGCTACTTGGTGACTCTTCTAAACATTTCCACCTTCCGAGTAAATGATCAAGTGCTTGAAATTCTTGTTACTGAAACCATTCAACCCAGCTGGATCATGAACTCCATGAGACACTTTAAGAGTATGTTCTTGCCATGTGCAGATGTGTTTATTGCCTAGTGAACATGAATTGCCTCAAATGTACCCTTAACCTGCAAAGTTTACAGTTAGCTACACGTGAAATGAATTCTGATGTAGTGCAGCACTGTCTCAATTCAGATTTTTGCAAGTCTTCCATGTGCTGAGTACTCGAAGGCCTTGCCTAGATGGATTGTGGTTCCTCAGAATGTGTCCATCTGTAACGTAGTAACTTCAGCTTCCATTTATTGATATGGGAACGCCTGAGAAAAATGTAGAAATGCCTAAGGTGACAAATACATGCTGCTTATGGAGTACATTGCTAAAGAACAACATGCTGGAATCGTTCATATCTAACTGGGTGACTACAACAAAGTATCAATAACTTATGTTCTGTATTTTGGGAATCTTTAGTTTACCCACAGTATCTTTGAACTAAATATACTAATGCACGTTGATTCTGGTCCTCTTTTAAAACTAATTTGAAAGTACAGAATAATGACTTCCTGAGAAACAACAACCACTGCTGCTTTTGATTTCTGGAGCACTTGCTCAAACAAGTTTCTTTTGGCTCTTTAAAATTGCTATCTGATTTTTTTTTTAATTTATTTTTCCCCCTATTCATCTCAGGATGCAGTGGGCTATACTGCCCTTTTATCCTTCAAGGTACTAGTGCTTTCTTTGAGATAATTCTTGCAAAATTCACTAATTTTTTTCCTATGTACGTGGTAGAAAGAAGATGTCTGCAAGGACAACTGCACTGAGACATGGGGGTTGGGGGGCACTGCTTATGAAGTATTCCTAAGGTGTGAAATGTTTTCTGGTGAGATCTGAAACTCCATCTTCACTAATGGTTTGGAACAAGTTGAAAGTCATGCGGCAAGTAGTAACTGCCTGCCAGTGAAGAAAAATGCCTGTTGATCCATTAAGCCAACTATCCTCACTGCCAAAAGTTTGGGGTTTGTTTTCCTTCCTGTCTCCTGAAGAGATAGCTGAATCCAAAATACATACAGTGACCTACACTTGTTGATAAGCACTCTTCCATTTTAAAGAGAAGTATTTTTGTCTGTTGCTGTTTAATGGGATATTTCTGCACTTCTGGGATTTCCTTGCCAGTTGTTAACAGTGTCCTGCTTCTGTTTCACAACCCGCTGTTGACAAGAGCTCAAGAGAAGCAGAGCAGCTGAGCTGCATGGTCACCAGTAGACCCATCTAAACATATGACGGAGGAGTGTTTAAATCATTGGGTTTTTCCCTCAAAACACAATTGGGAAGGACAATGTTCAAGCAACTATCTTTCTTCCCGTCTACCAGCCAGACGATAAAAACGTCTATTACACCCTTCAGCTTGTAACTTCTGGAGATGTGAGCCACTTAGATGTCCTTATCGAGGAAAGTTTGAAATGCAGGCACTGCTGCAGCAGAGCAGTACACGCACCTTTAACTGCCACGTGCACGTACCTGAACGCGGAGTTGTCGCTCTCACCCTGCTGAACCGCACGTTGGTTTTAGAACACACCATCTGTCTCAGAAGTGTTGGCTCTGTGTGATCTACCAATATCATTGGGCTGGTAGAGTTTGCTCGTCATGGTTTGCAGTTTGATTGCGTCGGTCTGTGTCGCACAAAGACCTAAACTTGTCTTGTGCTGTTAGTAGAAAATTTGGTTATCAAAGTAGAGAGTGGTTATATTCATTCCGGTGACAATGAACTTGTGTTAGTTTTACCATGTAGCTGAATTGCTTGTGTTTTCAGATAACTGGAGTCCTCCAAAAAGCTTTACTTTTGTGTTTAAAAACAAACTTGTGTAAAACCAGACCTTGGTTTTATACAGATGCATTTCCTGTTTTTTGTGCTCTCATTCCTGTACCCATTCTCCCTTCCCTTTTCCCCTTCTGCATATGTTTTACTGGTCTGGTGTTGTCTCTAACTTTATCTGGTTTCTGTCTCAGCAGTAGAGTAAATTCTATTACCCTGATAGTACAATGGTGGATATAATGTAAACTTCAGAGGATTCTCCAGGGACTAAGAGTGAACCAGTCACCAAAGGTGTCTTGGAACTGTTAAGAATGGCAGTGATATAGCTGAAAAAGCAAGGGGCCAATGTCTGTTTTAATGTAATTACGTTTTAACCTTCTTATTACAGTGGACTGTAATAGACCATTAATTGACATAAAGTTTATTTTTGTGTTAATTAAGAACTGAAGACCTCAGTGTCACAGTTTAGAAGGAAGGCTTACCTGAGACTTGTGTTGTTTCATCTCCACTCATTTGTAAAACTAAATATCCAGCTCTAATAGCACCTAAGTAAATAAAAATATCTGCATGGTTCTACAATCTTAAAAAAAAAAAAAATTATGCTGACCTTTCCAGAAGACGGGAAGTATGCACGTGGCAAGAGGCTAATTTACCTTTCTATTTCCCAAATTCAGCATGTCCCAAAATACCATACAGCAAGGAGACAGGCCCTTCTTTCTACTTTGCCAGTGAGTTGGGTTTTTTGTACTAATTTTGATTGTACAGAAAAGCACTTTCTAAAGAACAGATGTTAAAGGAATGGGACGTGTTGAGGGAACAAGTTTCCTTGCACCAAACCAGTATGTGGAAAACGCAGGAAGGTTCCTTTCCATGGACAAGGGGATGAAGCTGTTGAACTGATTTATATGACCACAGGAAGCTGATTTGTCAATCTTTTAAAATGTATTTTGCATGCCGAATAATCTCTAACTTTACTACCCAGTCTTTTCATCTGCAACCAGGAGCGCTGCATGTGGATAGCCTCTGCTTAAAACCTAGGTGAACTGCTTCACTCCCTTTCTTTCATGGCCCAAATGGGATTTTAAAACTTGGCTTCCTAAAAGAAGTATCTTGTGCCTCATCTCTTTAAAAAGCTGTGGCTCAAGTTCTGGGGAAGGAAATCACTTGAGTCGCAGCTGCGGTGAAGGGAGCTTTCTGTAGAGTCACTTCGGTGTCACTGAAGGAGTGCAGTTGTTATAAAGGGAGTGGCTAGATGGGGGCTTCTTGCTGGTGTATAGCATCGGATGCTTCCTCCTTGGCAGACGAACATTACCAGTTGCGTTACCTTGCTCTGGTGCTCCTGCGTGGTGTTGCCCAAGCTGGTGACCTACATCAGCGTAGGCGATGGAAGAGGGACTGATGTTCTCCGTAATCTCAGTACACAACAGCTGATACAGACTTCAGTTGCGCATGTGTACAGGGAAAGGCGGGTAACTTAAAAATACTGCCTTGTATGTTGGTGTTCACAGCACTTTGAGGAAGCTGCTTTTGGGGGGAAGTGGGGTGGCTGCAGAATAAGCTGTAGTTGTCACCTAAGACGTGGGAAAGGAGGACTGCAGTTTCAAGGTATTGTCAGACATGCTTGTGTCCTGCAGTGAGACTTGTTGCTGTGTCTTGTCTGCAAGTCTATGCAGCCTATGCCAGGCACTCCTCTGGGGTTTTTTGAGTTAGCTCATACAAGAGGGATGTGAGAAATACCACTTGTTCTCCAAAAATCTCTTTTGGAACAGACTTCCTGTGTGTTTCTTATACAGAAATGGTTCTGCGTGAACTAGTGTTGTAGGATGCTGACCTGTCCTGTTTTCATGCGTCTTGGTTTGGTGCACTGAAATAACTTTAATAAGCTCGTTCCTTTCTTGGATAATTGTTTAAGTGAAGTCCACTCTACCTGTGTAAAATGACTTCTTTAAATGTTTGTATTATGAAAGAAACATTTGCTATTTCTTTGCTTCCTACCATTCAGGTCTTTTAAATGTAGTTATCCTCACCATCTTACTGGGTCTGGCAATAGTTTTGAAGTTTGTTCACTGGTCAGTTCTTGAAAATAGGCTCTTCAGTGCATCTTTGAACGATGACCAACGATGACCACCATTGGCAGCATTGAAATTCCTACTAGGGAAAATATGAAAGGACATTATATGTTTTTTGCATATACCCTTGTAGCTGGGAGTTCTGCTTGACTTCTGCTCTGACCTCTTGATTTCAGCTCCTTCTGTGGGTTTGATAGCTGACTACAACTTGTTTGCTTCTCAGAAAAGTGGGTTGCACTTTAGAGTTGAATTCGGTAATTCAATCCATGTGATATTTTTGCTCACTTCATTACTGAATCACTTACCTTTAATGTATCCCTGCAAGATGAGTGCAGTTAAATATTTCATGTTAGGAAACAACTTGATCAAAAAGGTGTGAAAGTGAAGCAGGTTAGCCCAGGGAGTATTTCTGGGGGAGAGGAATTTAAGGCATAAAGGGTGAGAAAAAACTGTGGAATGAGCTGAAGTTACTTACAGCAAGGAGGTAGGCAGAGCTGTTTTGTCCTTTCCTAGAGCTTTCTCAGCACTTTCTTGGATACTAGATGGCCATTTGGAAAATTTCCAAAGTACTGACAATGGGGGAAAATGTTGGATAATTGGCAAATTTTTTTAGTTTTATTTGTTTCCCATCTCCTGTCTTACCTTGTTTGCTGTTTGATACGTGTAGTGAGCTGTTTTGATGAACAAGCAAAAATTCTTGAAAAAAGTCACAGTGAAAGTGCTTTAGTTACGGCAAAGCAGGTGAATTTCTCATTACTCTTTTGCAAGACTTCTTTCCCAGGCTTGCTGGTCTCATACATTTCATTGGTCTGTCGGGAACTATTAATTGCACTGGCTAAGCATGGAAAACCTTTTACATTTCTAGAGTTGAAGTTCGAACTAACACAGATTGGAGTACGTATTTCAGACTTGCTGCCACTAGTCCCGAACTGTTCTTGATTTCTATGCAGTATCTGTACAGGATTTAGATAAATGTCCATGTAATCTTTTTTTTTTTTTTTTTTGAAAGACACTTTTAATATTACTATTAAAACATAATTTGCAGCAGCATCTGAACTAGTTTTAACCAAACTTGTAGAGATTTGTTAAAGACAAAATGGGGGATAGGAGAAGCTAGGCAAATAAAAATTCATCAGTGTAAAAAATTTGGTACTTAAATGCAAAGCTATGGATAAAAAATATTAGAAGGTTATGGAAGAGCTGCTACTATGACAAAAAACTGATCCTCCCCCTCCTTCTGTATCTATTCTTTAGGGTACTATTCCTTGGTTTAACTGGTTTCTTAAGAGAGAATTTCTTCATTGTGAAGTTTTATTGCATGTCTCTGCTTCAGAATAACTTAGTTTATTATTCTCTCGGCTATAAAGAAATTAAAGATGAATTGTACAAATGGTTTAAGGGAGTACCACATTATTTTGGGGGCTCTTAACAAGTAGTGTGGCAGGATGTGGGAAGCCTTGAACATCTCACAACTCTGAATTAATTTTCAGACACATTTTAAAACTTCTTGAATGGAGTTGAAGTTAATTTTTAGTCAGGTGTGCCAGCTTTGTGGCTGAGGCAGTGGAATGAGAGCTGAGGAAGATTTCTGTTAGTATGTCCTCTGGCAAACAAGTCAGTCCCTCTGTGCATTTATTTCTATTACTTTGACAGAGATAATAACTTCTGGCCTTCTTCAGAGTGTTGTATAATAATGAGGTTGAGAAATTCTCCTGCTGTAGGAAAGCATAAACTTTATAGTGTACAAACGATCGATGTTCCCATTGATAATTTTTGTGTAGTCCTTGTACAAAGGAGCAATGGCTGAAAGTGAAATAGAAGCATGGTTGAGATGCTGCTGCAAAATAAATTTTAGTAGTGATACAAAAAAAAAGACTTCTCTTGCATTTGAAAGGGTAGCAGAGTGCTATGGCAGACGGTACTGGTAGTTTTGCCAGTGTGCATAGAAAATATCCAGGTGTTTTCAAAACCCCTCTCAATCAGAAATGCTCGTAGTGTATGAGTATGCTTGTACACTTGTGCTCAAGTACGCTTACATGCTCATGCATAAGTGTGTTAAGATGAACTCAAACTGCAAGAATTTATGGTTACAAACGTATATGAAGTTCATCTCCATTAATAGCCTGAAACTGTAGTGCACATCACTGTTAGACCATTTGCTCAGTGAAGATTCAATAGAGCCTTCAAGACAGCAGGATGGGATTAAGTTAAATGTGGTAGGCAGTTATTTTATAAAGGAGAGACCTTCATAGTGGCCTGCAGAGGGGAGAAAAACCTCAATTAGGCAAAAAGATACTGTCTGTATTCTAGTGAGTTTGAATATTTTAGAAAGAGTATTTGTAACTTTTATAGCAAACCAAACTGGAGGAAAACAAGTACTTGCACAGGGTAGTAGCGTGTCAGGGCTGGTTAACAGCACAGTGGGGTTGCTGTCCTTTTGAGACTTGCCTTTGCTGGATAGTATTGTGCTTTCAGATCCAGCTACATTTTTGTCCATTTTCTCCACCCATCTAGTCTTTCATCCTTTATATACACTCGGGCAGTTCTGTATCTTCATGAACTTACGAGTCCAGCACAGTGAAACTCCTCAGAAGCTGCAGCAAACAGTTACTTGCAAAAGTGAGGTAACACACCTCACTAGCCGTGAATACACGGGCAGGTGGCTGCAGCATAACAGTTGCACCCCAAGTTTCTCCCTGTGCCCTGCTTTTCAGGTTTGTTCACTAGGGCAGGAAAACACCACCAGAAAACCCATTGCTGTTAAAGGTATGGTGCAGACAGGCACTCAACTGGCCGTCAAGTTCTCATGTAATACAAACCCCATTAAAAAAAACCTGTAACCCAATAGATAGTAAGCAGTAATTAACATTGTCAGAATGACAAAGAAGTACCAGAACAAATAAGGAACAGTTGCAGGGAACAGATTCAGAAGCAGGTTAATAGTTTGCTTTGACTGTTTGTCTTTTAGCACTATCATCAGCAAAAAAATAGCCTCAGTCTTGACAAGCTGTAGTATCGGAGAGAGTAGTGCGCATTGTCACGTGCAGAAGTGTAGTTGCAAACTGGACTGGTTGTTGCTCAAGGTCTAAAAGCCATAGAGGGGAATAGGCAAAGCATCTTCATCTTCCTAATTCTTGCTTTCCGGTTGCATGCTTTGTGTTTAAAGGAAGACGTGCTATCACTACGGCTTTTCATATTTTCGGAGATTCTCTCTGAAGTAAAAAAAGAGAGTTATGTGGCCCATTTGGAAGCAGAACAGGTCAGGACTCCTCAAGGAGGGACTCGTTGATACTAGTTTGTTGTTGGAGACTGATATGGCTGTAGCAACAGATGTGGTTTCACTGGTGTAAAAGTTTTATGTTGTTAAGTTTTTTTCCTTTTTTGGAATTTTGTACCTTATTTGCCTCTGTTTCAAGGAATTAAGAATTTCACGGCAATGTTGAGAAGCTCACAGAATGGTGGTGATCCAGAAAAGACTCTGCAATTGGCCTTGAAGGGAGAGGAAAGATACGTTATTTTAGTACAAGATACTGGCTTCAGCAAAAAATGGATGCTCAAGCAGCCTCAGTTTTCTCAGCTGTTATGTATGTAATGTGTGTCCCTATAGTTCTTAAGCATACATGCAGTGTATGTACTTTACACTGACTGTACTGTGAGCAATTTCCAGAAGAGTAGCATGGTGAGGTTAGCCAGGTATAAGGCCAAAGAATTTTTTGGATGGTGGAAATAAAAATGGCTTGTAACACCTTTGAAAAGTATATTTCAGGAAAAACTAAATTGTCTGAAAATGATAAATTTGATCTTTTTGAACTGGTCTGTTTGACAAAACAAAAGATGAAATACTGCTTTTTTCTATGTAGTATCTGTTACATTGTCAAACTAGGGAAGATGAACTGTCTAATTATGGTTATTTATAGACTTTCCTGCAAAACCAAACTACACAAAAGCAAGGTAAGATACTCAGCTATTTGCAAGATAAATATTTTTTTTAGAAGGGGGAGGGAATGTATTTACAGTATGTTTGAGATAGAGCGAAATCTTCAAATGCATATGATGACTTGATGAGATGCATGTTCTGTATCTGTTGTTAAATATTATTATTTTTCATCCTAGTTTCCACTGGCTCACTTGCTCAGCAGTATGCCCACCCTAATGCTACCCTGCATCCGCATCCTCCGCATCCTCAGCCTTCTGCCACACCAACTGGTCAGCAGCAAAGCCAACATGCTGGAAGCCACCCTGCTCCTAGCCCCGTGCAGGTAACAGAACTCAAGGGAGTGGGTGTCTTTAAATTGTATTTAACACACCCTACTGGAAGGTATTGCATCAGTCTGATGTTTGACATAGATATATTGATTTCTTTGAGAGGAAGAATAGTAAGGTAGAGCAGCTGCCCAAATGAACTGCATGAACTCCTCATACAGGAGTTGTCTAGATTCCCCTCTGCTTGCAGTGGCTAGGACTCAAAGGTGGTAAGCTCATGACATAGTTTGTTAGATAAGCTAGGAGGGAAACTTGTGGCAGTCCCCTGTCCTTAGTAAGGATGAATATTGAAGTCCTCCGTTCATTTCTCCCCCTTTACAGGGGATGAGGTATAGCTTGTTTCCATGTTATGATCAAGGAAGGATCATAATTTTGTCAGAGCTTTAATATGAGTGGACTTACAACTGGAAATAGCAGATATGCTATCCAAATGCTGAGTAGCAATTTCCTCAAAGGTGAGCAGCTGAAAACAAAATAGGCCTTGTGATAGTGCTGCATGCCTTAGTTACCTACTGGTAGTAACTTCGGGCTGCTGAGTGCAACTGTGAACAATATCGAGCCCCACAGTTGCAGGGTCTCCTTGTTTTTACCTGTCAGTCTAGGTTCCATTTTCCAGGCTTCTGCTCACATGACTTTCTAGTGCAAGGAGACAGTGAGCCTGGTGGAATTGAAATGAGTTTCCTCATGACTGATAGGTGTGGTGATCCTTAGATTTGCCACTTAAAAAGATTCATTGTCAAAGAGCAGTTTTGCAAACCTTTCTTAGGCTACTTTACAGAATCAACGTGTCTCTGTTCTGGATCATAACCTAAATGATCTTCTGTCTCTTTTTGCAGCATCATCAGCACCAGGCTGCTCAGGCACTCCACCTGGCAAACCCACAACAGCAGTCGGCAATTTACCACGCAGGTCTAGCTCCAACCCCGCCTTCCATGACGCCAGGCTCCAATACGCAGTCTCCACAAAATAGTTTTCCTACAGCACAACAAACAGTCTTCACCATTCATCCCTCCCATGTTCAACCTGCATATACCAATCCGCCACACATGGCCCATGTCCCCCAGGTAAACACAGTTTAACAACCTTCAAGACTAAATGTCTTAATGCCACAAAGTTAGGACAGTCGGGCCTGCTGAAGTGATTTCCATTCTGTCACCTCTCAGCACAGACTACCTGTTGTGTTATTTAGGTTTCTGTCTGTACATTGCCTTTATTTAGAATTTTACAAGATATTTGGACTTCAGCTTCCAACACCCAGTGCATCTACAACTGTAGTTTAATGAAGACATCTTAAGGTGGCACTGCTACTGAAAGAAATTGAGCTCTCTTCCCAGTTCCCAGCTCCCATCCTTGTCCTGCCCCACCATTCTGCTCACAGAACTGTTTGGCCATGCAGCAAACCAGACTGGGGACATGATTCAGCTGAAGTGTGCCTCCCCTGCCCCCATTTTAGGCTATTTCTCAGTCAAATCAGTTCACTACTCGGGTTCACTGCATGATCACAGGAAGAGCTGGCATACAGAAAGGTTGGAGGTGAGAGCTGAGTGGAGGAAAGCTGAATTGCTGCATTTGGTGGCAGTTTTAGGCTCTGCATTGTAGTCAGATTTATACAAGTACATCCAGAAAAGGATATTACACAGGATTACTAGGGAGTAGCAAGGCACTGCAATGGGAGATGGGCGAGACTGAGTTCAGATGACTGCAAGACAATCCTTGCTGAAAGAGAAAACTCTGTGTGTGTGTGTGGCTCTAACTGAATTGCATATGCAGGAGATCCCCAATGGTTGTTGGGCAACTTAACGGTCTTTGCTTCAGGATCAGAAACCCACTTCTCTTAACAGCTCTCCTGTGTTCAACTCACTATAAAAAGGATTTTGGGAAGGGAAGCACATGATTGATTAATCAAGAGCTCTGCGTAAAGCAGCATTACACAGATTTTCTGATGCTTATTAAATCTCATGGATTTAGTGTGCTTTGTCAAGGAAGGGATAATTAATCGGTAATTTGTCTGCAAAATTTCTTCTACAGACCAAGTACTTGGTGTCTGGCTTATGCCTTCTCATACAGGTTAGCAGTAGTTTGGGATATCGTGACTAACTGTCATTAGGGAGGTTAGTCTCATAGGTGTCCAGTCCCTTGCAGAATTCTTACGAAATTTTTGCTTTGGTCCCTGGGACAGTCAGTTAAGCCAATGAATTAATAGTTCTTTAGGAATTGTTTTACTGAGTTTTTAGCTTTTTAATTCTGTTAGGCTTTTACTATCTCTGCTTTTGGACTGTGGGAGGGTAAGGGGAGGATGTCCAAACTTGACTATTGCTGTGGTATGTTGCCGTGTCCTCCCAGGCTCTGGTTTCTGCCAGAAACAAGATAGTTGCTCTGCTCTGGTGTGATGGCACTGGTGTGAATGCCTAGGTTAGAGTGCTGCGTGGGTTGCCTTCCATGCAGCCCTTCGGAGGGTCTTGCTGCAAGCTCCTGGGTTAGTGGCATGTTCGGTGCCATGCCTTGAAACATAAAATGTGTTTGTTTCAGGGTCTGCATAAAGGTAAAACTGTACATGAATTGTCCTGTACACGTCATGGCCAGGCCCGTACCTGCGCTGTAGGATGCAACCTTTGCCTTCCTTTCTGTGTGCCAAGCACTTAATAAGCAAACCTTGCTGAAGCAAATCAGATGCAACTTTTAGGCAGAACTGACTGCTTAGTCAGGACTTTTTAGCAATCACAGGCAAAGCCTGCTTTACCCTTGATTTTTTACTTAGGCAGTCTCTTCTGCTGTAACCTTTTTAGGATGAAAACTACAATCTGTAATCCATGATACTTACACCAAACTGACTTTTCAAAATGAAGTAGTTCCCTCAAAAACTTCTAATGAAGGAGTAACTACAGTTCTGTAAGAAATTTTAAATGCATGTAATTATTCCATTGTAGGGAAACTAATCGCTGGATTTAATAGTTTCTTAGCAGCCTCATTTCCAACTTCTGAACACTGTTCTGAACTACCATGTAGTAGGAATTTCAGTTAGGCTAACACAGGGGATCCGTTTAATTTCCCTTTAGGTTATCAGATGAATCTTGAGCTGTTAGATATCTCACTTGAGAAACAGTACTTTAAAATTCATTACGGAGTACTGTCAGCTGCCAATTTGCAAACCATTTGAGCCACAGCAGAAATTTTTATCCAATGTGTGTATTGAATACAGCTGCTATATGAATAGCTGCTTTATAAGAATGGCTGCTATAATAGCATGTTTGTCAAAGTAAAAATGGTGCTGATCCTGAAAGGTATTTCTGTTTCACAGCCTTATCTTCTAAGCCTTTTTTAGAGCAAGAGTGAGATTTGAATTGCAGTTCCTGCCTTGAAAGGCTTCTTGAGTGTTACTAATACAGTGCAAGTCTGATAAAGAGTTTGAGGAATGTCTGTGATGAGTCAAGTAACCCTTTTGTCTTTAAGAAATAAAATTGTAGCCACTACCCGCTATCTGTCTTTACTGGCATGTGAAACTTGTGAGGCTGCGATTATTGCACCGTTAGTGCTCTGTTAATGGGATATGGTAGACGGACAAAGCAAACCTTAGACACAAATGCTCCCTCCTGCCCCCGCAAGAGAGACCCGCTGAGATCGCCGAGTACTTAAAAGCACGAAACATAAGGGAAACTAGTGTTTACTAGATTTTTCAACTAAAAAATTGATGACCTCTAGAGTCATGAACTGCTCTGAGCTAAAGAAGACAACTGACAAGTTACTGAACTTGTTTGCCAGAAGGTGATCAGCTTTCGTAAAGATTAATGTCCTTTTTCCACTGAGACTTAACTGTGTTTGCTTAGATTACACAAGGACCTTAACTGTGATGCGCCTAACTGGAAACAGAACAAAGCTGACCTAACAGTATGAAGGGATGAAATCACTCATCTTAGAATGACTGCTTAGATGATTGGTAATGTGGGCACAGGTCACTGGAGAGAGTGGTTTCTAGGGCAAGGAGCCATGAAAGAATGTGGAGTTGTGTAATGAGCAGCTGAGGAAGGGATGCCAGACTCCCAGTGCGTGTGACATTCCTATCTGTACCCGGTGCATTCTCTGCATAGGGAGTGCTTTGATCTGGGTTAATAACAACAATGTTTTGAAGATACGTTGCTGAGGGTTTTTTTTTTAAATAGCCCAGTGTTTAATGCTGACAGTTTGTCCCAGCACTCACTGTCCAAATGGCTAAAATTGAGAACGTGACTCAGAGCCAGCAGTAAGAACTTGAGCCCCATTTTTTCTTTTTTGTTGTTGTTTTTTTAGTTATTTTTGTGTTAAGATCTGACTTAATCCCTATAGCTAATCTAGTTAAAACAGAGTAAATCTCTGGATTTACTGGTACAGCTGGAGAAAACTTGACAGTCATGTGGCCAGGAGTGATGCCTCCTTGTGACCATTATACTAAAGAGCTCTTTGTTTCAGGCTCATGTACAGTCAGGAATGGTTCCTTCTCACCCAACTGCCCATGCTCCAATGATGCTAATGACGACACAGCCACCTGGTGGTCCCCAAGCCGCCATCGCTCAAAGTGCACTACAGCCCATTCCAGTCTCGACAACAACACATTTCCCCTATATGACGCACCCTTCAGGTGAGGAGTGTGTGCCCGGGAGACCTGCACCTTAACTGAGCCAGGTCGTAGTAGCGAGGAGAACTGTTACGAACCAGATTTGGGGGAAAAAAAAAAAACAACCAAAAAAAAAAAAACCAACCAAAAAACAAACCATAAGATGTTCTTGTAGAGTGGCAGGCTGCTGAAGGCAGACTGTTTCTGCATTTCGCATTTATACTTTGCCAGCCTGAATGCGAACCTAGATAAGTGTATGAGATTTAGCTAATTTAGCAAAGACTTTGCTTCTCTCTAGCTGAAGTAGAAAAACAGATAACTATGCAGACACTGGCACTGTGGGACTCTGTTCTTCCAGGTTTTGCCGTGGTTTTGCCGTGGGGGATGGACTGTCTGTGTAGCCTGTTTATAATGATCTGGGGTTTTATTAAATTTAAAGTGATTGGTGTTGAGGATAGGAGTGAAAATGTTGCTCGGGGGTAGGGCTGTTAGACTTCTAATGACTGAAGTTAAGTGACAACTGAAGTCTAATCTTTAATTCAGAGTAACATTCTGCAGCTTTACTTTTGGGGAAAAGTAGGTGCTGCATGACTTCTCTCTGCTTTTAAGTTTAACCTTACCTAGGTTTCTTTATTGTTACTCATTTCCAAACAGCCTCTAAACTTTTGTAGTGAACTAGATACCAGATTTTGTTTCTTGGGGAATGTGTGAGCAGAACAAGGCTGCTTTCTGAGGGTTTAGGTAGGGGAAAAAACATCAAAGGGCATCTTGGTATGCAGGGTTTGGTTTTGTTCATTAAAAAACAGGAAAAAAAGAAAAAGAAAAAAAAGAAAAAGTTCAGCTCAGTACTTGTCCTGTGACCACTTGACTAGCAAACTGTTGTGTGGCTTGCCAATTTATTATTTACATTTGAACTTTTTTTTTACAGTACAAGCCCACCACCAACAGCAGTTGTAAGGCTCATCTGGAATAACTGAAAGGCTGGATACCTTTTGTAGGCCAAATACCTTCCTTCTACTGCTTCTGCCAACTGGAAGCACAGAAAACTAGAATTTCATTTTATTTTGTTTAAAAAAAAAAAAATTGATTTCTTGTAACATCCACTAGGAATGCTAACAGTTCATCTTGCAGTGGGAGAGATTCGGACTGAGTAGAGGCATTTAGGAACTTGTGGGCTATTCCATAATTCCATGCACTGTATCTGAGTCCTGCAAGTGCCCCAACTCTGCTTGCTGAAAACTGGAAGTTATTTATTTTTTAATGACCCTTCAAAGTTATGAACTCATCAGCTAGCAAAAGAAGTAACAAGAGTGATTCTTGCTGCTATTATCACTAAAAATCAAGACTTGGAGATCCCTTTTACTTCTAACTAAACTTGAAACAGGTTCAGTAAAAAAAAAAATTCTAATCGTCAAACTGATGAATTATTATTTATAAATCACGTTTGATGAGATAATCACTATCGCGAGACAGTGATGTAACTTTTAAGTTAAGAAAACTTTTACTTTGTAGATAATATAAAATAAAAACTTAAAAAAAAATTAAAAAATAAAAAAAGTTTTAAAAACTGACCTACTTAGTGTTTGTGTCTTGTTTTACCAGCCTCTTACTTTAATGTGTTCGCCAGCTTTCCATCCGAGTTGGAGTGAGTGATTTATTTAGCGTCAGGTAAGCTTTGCTGTGCGTTCCCGTCGTGTACCCCCCGCCACGAAACCGAATTGGTCATATTTGACTTGCAGGGCTGTTGCAAAAATAAATTGGAGGTTTCAAGATCAGACATTTGATACAGGTTTTAAACAACTTCTTGTGTTCGAATCGATTCCCTAATGCCTCAGCCTTACACTATTCTGGCTGGTGCCACGGAAGATGTCACAACTGCGCCTTGAGGCTTAAGATGATAAAACACTATAGAAGTCGGTGGTGCTGCCGGAGGAGGAAAGGAAGAAATCGGGGTAAGCTCATTCCTTAGCAAAACGACTGGTAAAAAGATGGGGAAAAGGATAGGAGGAAGCAATTAACTATTGCTTGTAACGGGCCGTGGTCTTCGCAACTGCTGTGTTCAGTGCAGGCATCCTACGATGGCTAACCATAAGATGACGCTGGTTAAACTGCGTTAAACTGTCGTTACAGGTCAGAGGCAGGACAAGTGAGCTGTGGTGTGCGCAGCCTTTCCTGGACAGCAGTGAACATCACGTTGTGGCTCGGTGAAAAACGCGCAGGGGAATACAAGTAACTGCTGCAGCGCCTGTCTTAATCCTTCCAGCTCGGCAGTGCAGTAAAAGGTCATGAATCCTGTTCAGATGGGCAGCAGGGGCCACGAGACTGTCGCAGACAGCGATGGTGCCTCGGGGCAGGACTCCTTGAATGAGTCTTGTGAGAAGGAACAGCTTCTCGCACAGCTAATCAGCTTGCTTGTCATTTCTAAGGGAGGGTTTCTGTCTTTTAGCAGCCATTAATTCAGTATGTCTTAAAATAGTTATCCAGGCACCTAGAGAGAATCAGACTAAAGACTAAAAGTGAGAAACAAGTTCTAAAAACAGTTTATTAAGAGCAGATTTTTTTTTATATTATTGTAAAATTGCATTATTCAAGAATAAGTTACTTGTACAGTACATAACAGAAACAATATATAGAAAAACCTACTATACAAGAACAACTCTTCTGTGCAGGTGAAAAGTAGAATTTTCAGATCAACATGCTTCTCATCCAACAAACTGTTGGCTTTAATCATCCTGCTAAGGCCGAGTTAGGGAATGCAGAGTCGCCTCCCCCACCTCCGGTAGTTGCTGGTGAAGGTTGGGTCTGTTCGCATCGAACAAGCTTAAATTAAAATTTGGAATACTCAAACCTGTTAGTGAAGATTTCAAAGCTTTATATGCTTGTTAGAGTAAAACTGCATGGGTTGGATGACAGCAGTGTTTTGTGGTCCGGAGACTCTAAGAAACGAGAAGCTTTGGCCTTGCCCCAGACCTGGACCTCTTCCTAGAAGCTTTGCCCCAAAGTAGTTTTGGTGAGGCGATGATGGTGTCGGTGTTCGCTAACCTGCTCTGGATTGCCGGTGCCGCTCCTCAGGGCTGGGATGCGGATGCAAGAGGGAGGGGTGGATGAAGAGATGAAATCGTGCTTCACGTCATGAACTTCTTCGGAACCTGTTGCCCCCAAGGATGCGCAAAAGCCGACGATGGGGAGGGTCTGCCAGCAAACGGCAAGTGGTTTCCAAAGCGTAGGATAGAGACAAGGGGGAGAAGCTCTGGCTGGACCAAAGTCTTAGGTTACGCGCTAAGCCAGGTCCCTGTTGTCGCAGAGAGCGAAGGCACTGCCTGTTTTGCATCTTTATTGCCAAAAACAACTGTCCTGAGTAGCTGGCTGAAACGGGGATTCCCTCCCTAACCGCCTTCTCCTTGGGGAGGCTGTGTGAGGGGTCATCGGGCACAGGCATCGTGAGTCGCTGCCTGTTGGGTCATGGCTTTTGTTGCCTTGGGTCCAAACTTGCCTTGCGCGTGCCCACCTCCAGGACTAAGGCGCAAGCCGAGGCCTCGGGGGTCACGCCTGACTTTATTTCAGCTCTGGGAAATGCTCTTTCTCCTCCGTGGGGGCCCAGGCGGCGGCTGTAGCTGCAGCACACAGCCGTGGCGGGGGCTCTTCCCATGGCTCCTCCCAAAACTCAATGCTGATGCTGCATAAAGGCTGACAAAAAGCCCACGTGGGCCAGGGAACTAAACCTGCTAAGCCCCAAGCTCTTTTCCCAAGTTGAGAAGACTATAAAAATCCCTTCAGGAATGCTTATATCCCATATAATGGAATGGCTTAGTGCTCTTTGCCCGCTGCTGTAACGAAGAGGAGTACCTTGCGGGCTGGATTAGCGTGTGCTGGCAGGAGCGGAGGTCGGGCTGCCTGTCAGGCTCTGCCCCGTGTCCCAAAGCCAGGTGCTTTCTAGGGGAAACGGGATTTCAAACTTGGCCCTCCAGCAGCTGGGGAAATAGCCCCAAAACTCACCCGGATCCTGGTGCAGCTGGCGTTGGGTGGGGAGGAGCGAGACCGGGAGATGGTGGAGTTGGGTGGCTGGAGAGGGAGAGCTCGGCTAGATGAGCTTCAACCCAACAAGCCCGCTGGCAAGGAGAGCCTACGTGGTGGGATGGCCCTGGGCTACCTTCCTGGGGAGGTTTGAGAAGGAAACAACTCTATTAAATAACGAGAGCGCCGTTCCCGCTGCTCGCTAGCGCGGAGAACGGGAGTTCGCATCCACGGGAGTTTGTTTGTGCCGGGGAAGTGGCTGAGGGGGCAATAACGAACTCAATGTCTGCTTTGCTAATCGGGCACAGCGATTTCCATTTACGCGACGGAGGAGCCCCTTGCAAGTACACTGTGGGTTAAAAACGCCGCATGTGCGTGCACATTTAGCTGTTGGCGCTCCAACGATAAGCCCCGGCACGCCAGAACAACCCATCCCAGGAGCAGCAGCATCCGATTTATCTGGCAATCCCTTTTCCCAGCCCGTTCTTTCTTGCAGGTTCCCTGAGGGCGATTTGGGTGAGACCACCACGTCTTTTTTGGGGAAAGACCCCTTTGAGTGCGGCTGCCTGGAGCTCAGTGGGACTAAAATCAGCTCTTTGAACCTTAGCAAGGTTTAGCAAGTGTTTCCCAAGGCGTGCACGCTCCGGGAACTGTGCACGCTCCGGGAACCATGCACGAGGCGGGCGAAGGAGCCAACATCTTGCGCTATGCTTCCTCCCCTTCTCCTCTTCATCCCCGCGCATGCGAGACCACGGGGAGTTGGTTATTAGCAACGAAGGGCCCTGAGTCGCCCGGCACAAAGCTGTGTGCTCCCGCCGTTCCGTGCGGCCGTTGCGCTGGTCCAGGGAGAAACAGGGGATGTGGCTCTGGCTGAGAAGCCCCAGCCAAGGACAGGGCTGGCCGTTGTTCCTCCGGCGGTGGCCTCTCCAGCTTTGGCAGCGCTGGAGGTGCGACCGGATGGGGCAATTTGCTCCTAATGCTCCGGTTTCAAGAGCGAGAGTGTGCGACAGCGTGCGTCGAGCGCCCGGCAGCGCCCGTCCCCACCGAAATGTGGGGTTCCTCCCCGTGCGCCCATTTTCAAGTTGTTTTAAACAGAGGAATGGGGAAGGGGAAAAAAAGACTTTGAATGCTGTAAATGCCCAAAGGGAGAGGGCTGGAGCGAGAGGGGGAGGCAGAAAATGCAAATCCTAAATGGTTTCTCGAGCCGATGGTGTCCCGCTTCTCCCAGCCATCACCCTTTGGCTACAGCTGCCCTTTCTGGCCCAGCACCCTGATCTCACCCTTCAACTCCTGACCTCGAGCAGAACTTGGCTCCTCGGGCTTTGCCTACCACCGGGCTCGCCACACGCTGGCTTAACGGCAAAGCCCTGCCTAGAGGCTGGATTTTTGTAAAACTGCCTAACTTGGCCCCACGAGGCTTTTTGTTTGCTTGCTTTCAAATTAATTCCTGAATGTTAATGCTCCTGAGGGTTCCCACCTCTATTGCAGTTTCAAGGAAAATAAAAATAAAAGGCTTTCCTGTCGGGCAATTTCAAGGCGAGTTTTGCATCCAAAATCCCCGGAGTGCCATGCCGGCTGCGCCGAGAAATCTGGAAGTTGAGCGCTGCGAACATCCCCTCCGGCGTGTCGCAACGGCTCCAGCCCCTTCCTTATTCTTAAAATAACAGCAGCTTCTAAGAAGTGGTTCCTCTCTCGGCCGCGCCGGCTGCCCCGGGCACCGGCAGGTTAACGCGGCACCGGGGCTTGGCGGCACCGATGGCTGCGAGAGCGCGGAAACGGCAGCGGGGCTCGGGGCACGGCTGCGCTCCCGGCTCCGGGGCCGCTCTCCGCGCGCGGGTGCCTTCTCCGGGGATGGGGAGAGACGTCGCGTCGCGGGGATGCCGTCAGTCTCCACGTTAGTTCTCAGCTAGTGACATTATTAATGAGTTAGTTAGTGTTCACGCCTTAATTAGCAAGGCTAATGGTGTGAGTATTTCTCTGGCTGGTGCAGGGAGTGACTGCAACTGTGCTAGGTTACAAAAGGAGAGCAAGAAAAGCCACTTTTTGCCTTATCTAAAAATAAAGCCTAACCTTGGATCGCGATCGTCATCTTTGCCCGACGCGGGAGCACGTGCTGGCGCGGGAGGACGGGGCTTGTCTTCGCCTGCGCGGCCCAGAGCAGCAACTGGTTGATGAATTTATAATCGCTTCTTTTTTAGTTTGTTTTTCTCTCTTTTTTTCCCCTTTCTCCAATTATATGGGTGTAACAGAAGACCCCGGTTCCTTCGCTGGGCGCTGTCGTGTCAGGGACAGGCGGGAGACCGAGCGCGACGGCGCGATGCTCGGCGCGCAGGGACGCAGGCACGGGCGGCGTGTGTAAACAGTAACGAGAAAGCTTTGATAACAACAACAAAAAAATAAAAATAAAAATAAAAGGGCCCTTTAACAGGCCGAAGAGAGGGAGCACACCCGTACTGGAGTGAAAAATTACCCCCTTCCTTGCAAAAATATAATAATCATCCCTAACCAGAAGGAAGAAACTAGGTACATTCTTTCTCTCGATGGGATACCCAGAAGGTCTCTAGGATTTCTCCACCCGAAAGTGCATCCTGGTGCCGGCACGGCACCCGTCAGAGCGGCGTGTACTGGTTGTCGATGGCGCGGACGTGGCCCCGGCCCGGCGCCTCCGCCTCGTAGTCCGAATCGCGGTGCCGGGGGCCGGGGGTCGTGGCCGCCCCGCTCGGGCGCAGGCTCTGCACCAGCTCGGCCGGCGGCGGCACCAGGTGGAAGATCTGCTCCGGTGTGGGACCCGGGGGCGTCTCGTCGGGGCCGCGGGGGCAGGAGGAGCCGGTGGGGGCACGGCTGAAGTCAGGGCTCCAGCTGGGGACGGGCAGGGGGAGAGGGACGGTGCTGCCGGCGCCGGGAGCTGTGGGCAGAGGGGACGGCCGGCCGGTCGGTGGGATGCTCCTGCCCCGTCGCCCCCGCTGCGGCCATCGGGGTGAGGGGTGTGGGGCGCATCCCGTGACCCCCCAGCGACAGCGGGGAGTGGCCGGTGGTTTGGGGCAGCTTCTCCTTTCCTGAAAGAGGAAGCTGGGAGCTCGGGAGTCACCTTTTGTGCCGCTGCCCGGATGCTTCCGCTTCCCCCCAGCGTGTGGCTGAAGCTGTGCCCAGCGCCCGGGCATCCGCACCCACCCTGGGGACCCTCCCAGCGGGACGGGACCCCCATCCCTGCACCCCACTGGAAGGTCCCCATCCCTGTGGGAACGTCCCCACCCCTCCGCGCCGCGTACCTTGCGGCTGGTGCAGGACGACGACGTAGCTGGACAGACGGACGTCGCAGGCTGTGCCGCACTCCAGCGGGATGGGGTAGCGATGGAAGTGGTGCAGCATCTCCACGATGGAGGAGAAGCGGAGGTGCTGGATGCGGCACTGGCCCCGCTCCGTCAGCGCCAGCCGCAGGTGCTGCGGGGAGGAGCACGGACCTGTTACCCTTCCGCCGGCTCCCTTGCTGGAGGAGATGATGGGGGACACAGGGATATTTGGGGTGGGGGGCACAAACGGCCTTAGCACGATGTGCTGCGTTCCCAGCCCGCGCTGCTCCGCTGGCCGCAGGGGGTTTTGCCCCCCGGGAGCGGGGATGGGGCCGCCAGCCAGCCGCAAGCATCGGGGCAGGGACCGGGCAAGAAGAGCATCTGCCTGGGGTGGGATGCGATGGGACGGGGGGCTGCCCGAGGGGGTCCTGCAAAAATCCCCCACCCCACCCCTCTCCCGCCCGTACCTTCGCTCTGCCCTGGAAGTTGAAGGTGAGCACGTACTCGCCGCGGCGCGTCTCGCTCTGCCGCACCAGGAAGACGCCGTGGCCCTCCAGCCCCCCCAGCTGCACCAGCTGAGCCGCCTTCACGCGGGAGATGGGCCCGTGGAACCAGGGGCAGGAGGAAAGGAACTGCTCCATCTTCGGCCCCGCCGCCTCCCCCGGGCCCCCCGGTGTCGCCCCTGCCAGGGCACAGGGATCAGCACCCCGGGGAAGCAGGGACCCCTGCCCATCGCCCCCGTCCTCCTCCCCTACGGCTCTGACCCCCTGCCACGCCATTCGGGGATGCCCGATCAGCCCGGCCGGCCACGGCAGGACGCAGGGACCCCCCCCCCCGCCGCGAGGGATGCCCTTTCCCTGGGGTCCCCGGGCGTCCCCGCTGCTCACCTGGGCCGTCGGTGCTGGTGGTGGGGCTGGCGGCCGCGGGGTCGGGGTGCCGGCACGCCAGGAGCTCGGGGTCACCCGTGTCGGACCTGCCGAGGACGGGAGAAGCCAGGCTGAGCGCTGGCAGCGGGGGGCCGGCACGGTGCTGGGGGACACGGAGCGGCTGGGGCCGTCCCCAGGCTCGGGGACACGCGCCGGGCGCTTACCCCCTGCGCGCACACTCCCGGATCGCGGCCGTCCAGGAGCTGAGCTGCTGCTCATCCCCCGCCTCGAACAGGACGTCGGTGGCGTCGGCGACCTGGGGGACATCGGAGAGCGACAAGGGGGGGGGGGTCAGAGAGGGACACGTGCGTCCCCCTCCCGCACACCTGCGCTCGGGGACCGACCCTGACCCCAGCCGGGGCGGAGCCTCCCCCACCCCGAATGCCACATCCCCCCCTGCACCCCCTCCCCTGCTGGGAAGAGGAACCGAAATTTGGCACGGGAGCTTTCGGCGGCCACGCGCGTCCCGGAGGGTGGGAAAGGCCTCGGGGCCAGCCGCGGACCCCCCGGCCAGGCCCTACCTTGAGGACGAAGGTGTGGAGGTTATCGGGCATCTCCAGGCGCGTGCAGCGCCGCACCTCCTGGACGGCGGAGCCGGCGGCGTGCAGCTTCGGCTTGGAGGCCTGCGGAGGGGAGCGCGGCGGCTGAGCTGAGCCCCAACGCCCCTGCACCCCGCAACGCCAGCCCACGTCCCGCTGCTCCGCCGGGGGAGCCTGCCGGCAGCCACCCGAGGCACGGCAGCTGGCAAGGAAATACCCAGCTCTGCGGGGAAGCACCCCGACGGCAAGGAAATACCCCATGTGGCAAGGAAATACCCCGCACGGCAGCGCCCGTCGGGGGGCCCCGGGGGGGGCGGGGGGGACACCCATCTCGGTGACCCCCCCAAGGAGCCAGCAGTGCAGGGAGGGGTGGAGGAGAGGAGGGAGAAGGGGGGTCCCAGCATGGCAGCGTGTGCCAGGGCGACTGCGTGCACCCATGGGGGAATCGGGGTGCAGGCAGGGAGCACCCCCGCTTACGGGGGCGGGGGCACGCTCGGTGGTGGCATGCCAAGAGCTCCCCACGGCCGCCCGGCCGGGTTGGCGCCGACACGGGCACATGACAAAACGCTGAGCAGACACTTCCAGAAAGGCTAATAATACCCTCCCGGCAGCTTTCGGTTCCTCTGCCGCCCGGCGTGTCCCGTGCGCCGGCGAGCAAGCCGCTGACCGCTGCGAGGCTGCGGCACGTGGCACCCACCCAGCCGCCGCCGGGACCGGCACCGGGGCCGCATCCGGGGCGCCAGGGACCCTCCTGGGTGCAAAATGCCCCCGAGGTAGCCCTGCAGCAGTGCCGGGCGATGGAGCCAGCTCCACGCTCAGCCCTGCGGCCGGAGCCAAAGCCCAGCCAGGGCCGGTGCGCGCCGGGCACGCTCGCCGTGCCCCCCGTGCCGGGCTCGCTGTCAGTGCGGCGTGGCAAAATTTTGGCTGGCCGTTACTCACGCGGCAGCTTCAGCATCCCAGGGGCTGAGCCGCCGCGCTCCGTGCCGGCTCCGGCAGTCTCCTCCGATCCACGGCCGCGGTCCCCGTAAGGATGCCGGGCTGCGGGCGCTCGGCCGCGCGACGGCGTTTGCCGACCAAAGCGCATTCATTTTGCTCCAAGGGTGCGATGCTCGTGGCAAAGTCACCCCTGCCACGTCCCCAGCCAGCTCCGAGGGGGTTGCCACTGGGCACGCGGGGACTCTCCACGGTCACCCAACCAAACCACCTTTAGCTGCTTTTTGGTTTTCCCCATCCCCCTCCTCTTTCCTCCCTCCCTCGACACCCTCGACCGAGGACGCGCTGTACCGTGGGGCCGGAAACGCAGCGCGAGAGGGATCAGCCCTTATCAGCGCCGAGCTGTGCCAAAAAGAAAGTTCTTAGAAGTCGCTCGCCGAACGGCATCGTGCAACGGGGTTGGCGCTACCGCGGCGGCTCGCGGCACCCCCGGCCCCGCCGGCGACAGTGATTGCAGCGGCAGCTGCAATCACTGTCGCCGGCGGGGCCGGGGGTGCCGCGAGCCGCCGCGGTGGCACCAGCGCTTTATCCCAAAGGAGGTTTTTGGGGTTTTTTTGCTGTCCTTGGAAGGTAACTGTGTCCTGGGCAAAGTCCCGCAGGGAGAAAGCGAAGGGTTTGCCCATCCTGGCTGCTTTCCCACAAATGGGCTGTGACGCCCGGCACGTCCCCGAGCTCACTGGCGTGGCGGGCGTTATCGGCACGCGTCCCGACCGCGGCGTTGGGGTCAGCCTCCCGCTTTCCTAGGAAGCGGGAAATTCCAAGAAAAGGGAGTTCGGCGAAGCCCCCTGCGTCCCTCCCCGGGGAGAGCGCAGATGGGGAGCGCGAAGAGAGAAGGAAATGATGCAGCAGAGAGATACGGCACCCGAAAAACCAGTCTGGCTTCGGAGAAGTGCCTACCGCAGGCACGGTGCCCCCGCCGCACCTGACCGCAAGATGCCCTGCTCGATGGCGGCCGGTACCGAGAAAGGGATTTCTCGGTAACCAAAACTGCACACTCAACACACCGCGTCTTCGCCCAGTGCCCACAGGCTCCTTCTTGGCAAGAGAGGTGCCACGACAGCATCTTGGGGCTGGGTACCCGCCGCCACCGGCTGGGCTTGGGATGCTCGGGATGCTGGGGATGGTACGGGATGCGCAGCCCCCAGCCCAACCGGCATCCGCTCCCACCCTGGAGACTTCACCCCGCTGCTCCCCAAAGGATCCTGCGCACATGGGGGAGACCCCAGCATGGGGTTGAGCACCCCCCAAAATCACCCGGAGACACGACGCCCCGCAAAGCTGCACTCCCACGCCCCCGAACGCAGCCGCCACCGTGCCATCGCTGCGGCACCGCCGGTGCCAGCCCCAGGCACGCAAAACTAGCCGTCCTGGGGGGTGACACGGCTGATCTCCGGCTCAGAGGGCTGACGGCAGCAGGATCCGGCCCAGCTCCCCCAAACTCCCTCTCCCTGCAGGGGCTGACAGCAGCCGGGCAGCATCCCCCCCACCGATGGGGATGCCGGTCCTGCCGGCTGGGGACGGAGGAGCCACGCCGGCTCTCGGTGCCTCCTTAAACATAGCGCCTGAGCGCGGCATCCTCCCACCCGCGGTCTGCGGACCACCGGTATCGGTATTTTTGCTCTTTGTGGGGGTTTTTTCTGGAGTTCTGTCCCACGTCCCCGCATCCCCCGCCCCCCGAGGGGTCCCTGTGGGGGTGTCACGGCGGGCACCGGCACAGCACAGGGAGAACCAGCACGGCACGGGGAGTGCCGGCGGAGCATCCGCGGCCGCCGCGCACCTGGGGAGGGCAGGGCAGCCGGGGGAAAGTGGGGTTTGCCGGCATCTGCCAGATATAGGAAGGAGACCGCCGCCAGCTCGGTGCTGTGGTCGTGCTGGGAGCACGAGCTGAAGGTCAGGCCAAGGTCACAGCTACGCTCGGGCGTTGCAGGCGTGGAGAGGAGCTGCGGCGCTTCCACCTTACAAAGCCCCGGTAACAGCTCTCACCGCAGCTCCTTCGCCCGCCACCTTCTTTCCTACCCGTGTTTACGCCAGGCCAGCGCCGGGGCGGCCGCGGTGCCGGCGGGCTGCCCGTGCCGACGAGCTCCGCCGGCTCCCTTTGTGCAGGAAAGCACACCTTTCCTGCTGCCGCGTGCGAGCGGCGGTGGGGGAACCACCAGCACGGCCACGGCGGCGGGGCTGGCGGGCCAAGGCTGTGCGGGGCGGCGAGCAAATCCTTCGAGAGCGGCGGGCGCTGCTGCCGGCCCCTCCACGCGCCGGGGGTTTCCCCGCGCCGGCTCTTTCGCTTCCACTCTGAGTCGCGCCGCGGGAGGCGAGGAAGTGCCGCGAGCTCTTCCGCACCGTCCCCGACGGATACGGGCGAGATTTGTCGCTGCTTGTAAATCACGGAGCCCGTCGTGCACCCCTCGTGCAAAGGACGAACCTCAGCCCGCCAGGCTGCCGGTGGATGGACGGACGGACGGACGGACAGACGGCCGCCGAGATCTGCAGCGGCGTGAGCACCGGCTTGCGCCCGCGTAAAACCACATCCCGCACCCACGGTCGCGGGGAGTTTTGTGAAGTTTCCCAGGAGCACGGAGGCACGCAGCCCCGTCCCGGGGGATCCCGGGCGAACCGGAGGGGAAACACGCCCGTTGCCCCAGCGCAGGGCGGCGAGGGTGGCATCGGGGGTCCTGGGGGGCTGGTGGGGGGGCACCACGGGTCACGCTGGGGGGTGCAAGGTGTCCACTGCACCAGCGACCATCCTCGGGGGCGCGCACCACGCGTAATCCCAGCGTTCCGCCTTGGGGGCTTCGCAATCACAGATAATCCCAGTGCTCGTCCTCGGCAATTTTCGCCGTGGTTAAGCCCAACGCTCATCCTCGAGGATTCTGCACCACAGATAATCCCAGCACGCGTCCTTGGGTCTTTCCACCACGGCTAATCCCGGCGTCCATCCTCAGGGATCTGCACCAGGGCTAATCCCGGCGCTCCAGGGGGTTGGTAGCACAGTTAATCCCAATGCTCCTCCTTGGGCGCTTGCACCACGGCTGATCCCAAGAGGACAGGTCCACCCCGGGCAGCCCCGTGCCAGCGCCGGTGCTGGGGACGGGGTCTGGCATGCCACGGATTCGGGCCATTTCCCTGCACGCTCCCAGCCTCTCGCATGCCTCCTGCACCCCGCATCCACCGCAGGGTCCCCCCAGCTCACCCTCTCAAAGCTCACTGGGGAGGACCCTAGAGTGGCACCTCCTGCATCTCTGCCTGCATGTGGAGGCTGTTCACTCTTAAACCTACTGAGAGCAGCACCAAGCGCCATCATGGGGTTCTCTGTTCTGGGTTTGGGGCACCGGTCGTAGGAGGTTTCCTGCCTCTGTCAAGCAGAGAAACACAAGAGGCGATCCCCACTGCAGGCTGCTGTGCGAGCTCGAGCCCCCCAGACCCCAGCCACCAGCTCCCCATAAAACCCCCTCTGCCCACTCCGAACCCCAACCAGCGTCTTCAATCCAGCGACACCGGAGGGACAAAAGAGTTTCCAAGACAGCCCGTCACCGAGCACCTCCAAAGCCTCCGGTGGGGGACAGAGCCATCTCCGAGGGGACCGGGCTCAGTGGTGACAAGAGGCACCGTTGTGCCGGCCTGAAGCGCTGGCTCGGGGGCGGCCGGGGCACAAAGCTCCTTCTGTTCCCACCCCGAGCGGCTGCCGAGTGCCGGCAAACGGCGACAGGAGAAAACGCAGCCCGCACCCCCCCGACCCCCTGCTCCTTACCAAATTAAACCCGGGGTGCTGCGAAACGCGACCCCAAGAGCCAGCGGGTAAATCCATTCCCGCGGGGAGAGATTCGGGGGGCTCCAGCTACAAACCCCCGCCCGGTCCTCGGGGCTGGCTGCCCCCCTTTGTGCGCTGGTAAACCTCAGCGGCCACCGGATCAACGCACCCTCCCCAAAACCCTGCAAACCACCCCAAAACCGGAGAGCCCGGTGGCGCACAGTCGCCGCGGGGATGGGGAAGACGGGGGCTATACGCAGGATCTGTAAACAGGCAGCGTTCACCGGTCCCTTTTTTTTTTTAATTTTAAGCCAAATTCGCTTCCAGCGTGGGCTGCTTTAATAATTTCCTGGAATAAATAACAAGCCTGGAAAGTAAACAAGGTGCCTGCGTGCGAGCGGGGGCTGGCGCGGCCGGGGACCGAGTCGCCCCAAAGCCCGGCGCCGGCGCGGACCCCGCGCGCGGTTCCTATGACGCCCAGGGGTGATCTTCCATGATGATCTTGCATCACCCCAGGGTTTTGCATCACCCCGGCCGATGCAAGAGCTTCAAGAGCAAGATGCAAGAGCACCCGATCCCCCCAAGGTGTTTCTGTCCCAAAGCAGGACCTGCCCCTTGCCCCGTGCTGCGCCGCGCCCAGCCGCAGGAAGCAGATCTTGCCCAAAACGCTTCGTTTTTAACGTAATCCCAAGGCGATGCTGAATGTTACGATGCCCATCGCGGGCGTCGGTGGGAGCTGGGACCGGCTGCCCGGCGGGGAGGAGCGGGGTCTGCTCCGGCCGAGCCCCCGGGATGGATCCTTCCGGAGCCCGCGCTGCCTGTGCAGGCTCATAAATATTTACCTTTGCAAGAAGCAGCACTCAGCCTCGAAACAACCACATCCTGGGCCGTAAAAAAAGAAAAAAGAAAAAAAAAAAAAGAAAAAAGAAAAAAAAAAAAGAAAAAAGGGGGGGGAAAAGAAAAAAGGGGGGGGGGGGGAAGAGACAACCACCCAAAAAACACCAGCGGGCACCTCGCACCGGCTGCCAGGGCTGAGCAGGACCGTGCCCGGGGGGGTGGCAGGGTGGGCTCCGTCCCGCACCCCTCCCCTCGCGCCCCAATCGAGCCCCGGCGAGCTCCGTCCCAGCAACACAGTTTCCAAAATAAGAAACTTTGCTCTTCAGCAATTAACGCCGGAGCTGTGGTTACGCTGCTAAAAGTGTTTTTTCCGTGCATGACCAAGGATGGAAAAAGTTGTGGTTAATAAATGACAAATAACCTTTTGTCTCCTCGCCCTCCCCCCGTGCGCCCTCCCCCTGCGATACCGAAAAAAAGAGGGGGGGTAAAAAAAAATATAGAAAAAGTCACCACCAAAATCTCCAAAAACCGAAAGGACGCCCAGCCCCGTGCGCCTTCGAAGAACAGCAAGCGGCGCAGCGCCGAAAGCAAAGCAGCGAGGGGACGTGCTGCCCGCCCTGCTCGGCGGTGAAAGTCTGCGGGCGGGTTTCGGCGCAGCTCCGGGCGCCTTTGGGTGCAGTTTCACCTCTCCCAAGGGAATCGCAGTACGCCCAAACCCCTCCGGCTCTTACCCCACAGCAGGTTTCCCAGCTCCTGCCCTGGAGATGCCAGGAGAGGGATGCGGTCCCTGGGGATGCAGGGAGAGGGACACCAGGAGAGGGATGCGGTCCCTGGGGATTCAGGGAGAGGGACACCAGGAGAGGGATGCGGTCCCTGGCGATTCAGGGAGAGGGACACCAGGAGAGGGATGCGGTCCCTGGGGATGCAGGGAGAGGGACACCAGGAGAGGGATGCGGTCCCTGGGGATTCAGGGAGAGGGACGCCAGGAGAGGGATGCGGTCCCTGGGGATTCAGGGAGAGGGACGTCAGGAGAGGGATGCGGTCCCTGGGGATTCAGGGAGAGGGACACCAGGAGAGGGATGCGGTCCCTGGCGATTCAGGGAGAGGGACACCAGGAGAGGGATGCGGTCCCTGGGGATTCAGGGAGAGGGACATCAGGAGAGGGATGCGGTCCCTGGGGATTCAGGGAGAGGGACGCCAGGAGAGGGATGCGGTCCCTGGGGATTCAGGGAGAGGGACGTCAGGAGAGGGATGCGGTCCCTGGGGATGCAGGGAGAGGGACA
Organism: Phaethon aethereus; assembly: GCF_964289735.1. Classification (NCBI taxonomy): domain Eukaryota; kingdom Metazoa; phylum Chordata; class Aves; order Phaethontiformes; family Phaethontidae; genus Phaethon; species Phaethon aethereus. Next base: position 2,306,321 of record NC_138593.1, read on the forward strand.
CCAGGAGAGGGATGCGGTCCCTGGCGATTCAGGGAGAGGGACACCAGGAGAGGGATGCGGTCCCTGGGGATTCAGGGAGAGGGACGTCAGGAGAGGGATGCGGTCCCTGGGGATTCAGGGAGAGGGACACCAGGAGAGGGATGCGGTCCCTGGGGATTCAGGGAGGGACGCCAGAGAGGGATGCGGTCCCTGGGGATGCAGGGAGAGGGACACCAGGAGAGGGATGCGGTCCCTGGCGATTCAGGGAGAGGGACACCAGGAGAGGGATGCGGTCCCTGGGGATTCAGGGAGAGGGACACCAGGAGAGGGATGCGGTCCCTGGGGATTCAGGGAGAGGGACATCAGGAGAGGGATGCGGTCCCTGGGGATTCAGGGAGAGGGACGCCAGGAGAGGGATGCGGTCCCTGGGGATTCAGGGAGAGGGACACCAGGAGAGGGATGCGGTCCCTGGGGATTCAGGGAGAGGGACACCAGGAGAGGGATGCAACCCCTGGGGACGCAGGGAGAGGGACACCAGGAGAAGGATGTGGCTCCTGGGGACACAGGGAGAGGGATGCAGCTCTCTGGCCACGTGCTGCCCAGCCGCCAAGGGACAATGCAACAGGGTCGCTCTTGGCTGGAGGATGAAGGCAGCAACCGCCGCCAGTCTGGGATGATTTAACATTTTTAGGACAACAAAGAGATAAAACAGCATGCGGCGCGAGCCAGCTCGCCCCTGGGTGAACCACGGGGACGCGGGCAGGAGCGCACGTAGTCCAGCCCGCTCCAGCTCACAGGATGGAGGACACCAAATGGGATCCAGATTGACACAAACGTGCTCTTCCCTGGGCCAGGGCGATGACGGGACGCTGAGATGCTTCCCGTCACTGCGAACCCCTTCTCGCGGGCACCTGCCGCCCGTGGGCTCCGGCAAACCCACGTGCCGGAGCCCGTGGGCAGCGGGTGCCCCACTCGTGGTGGCCCTGGGATGAAAAGACCATTTTGCATCGGGTTTTTGCAGGACTAGAGGAACGAAAGAGCTTCATGGAGCTGCAGCGGTGACAAGGACATTTGTGCATCCAACTTGGCACGTCCAGTTTTTAAGCATAATTATAGGTCACTAATAAGAGGTGGTTTGGATTCGAAGCAAAGCACCGTGCTGCAAAAGTTTGCTCAAGTTCCTGCCTGGGAGAAGGATGCAAACACAGCTGCTGCTGGGGTCAAGGCTTCCCAAAATGTGGCCTCTCCATCCCTGCGGGCAGGAAGCGGCAGCAGCTCCCCCCTCCGCCACTGCCTCTCCATATGTCCTCAGTTGAGTCACTTAAGGCCATGTTTGAGCAGGCCCAATTGCTCATGGAGGTACAAAGCAGCTCCAGGAGGAGTCAGGATGGGTACCGCAACGCCGGGATGTCCCCCCCTCGCACGCCCGGCAGGCTGCCACGCAGAGCCCTGGGCGCTGAAAATCGGAGCCCAGCAGCACAGGACCTGCTTGCTCAGGAGGTGGCAGTTCTCAGAAACCGGTTTCAGGTGAAAGGAAGGGGAAAAAGAAAGAAAAAAAAAAACCACAAAAACAAGAAAAAAAGGAAGTCGAAGCAGTCTCACGCTGAGCAAAGATAAAAATACTGCTCCTCCTGCAGCCACGGCTGAAGATGTATGAGCCACGACACAGGCACCATGGGTTTTCACCGGAAAGATTCTTCCCGGCTCGTCTCAGCATGCCATCAGTTTATGGGATGCGCTGGATTTCATTAAAACGCTATAAAGAAACCAGCACAAATGCAAATCCCATTTCCCTTCCCCTTCCTGTAAAAACATCTGGTCAACAGAAACGGCTCAGGACATTTCCGTTGCAAATCACAGTTTTCACGGAGTTTAGGACTTTGCCAAATAAAAGACACTTTGGGGCTGGGGCTCAGCTGATGAACAGGGCAGCCCCCTAAGATGTGCAAACCTGTTTTGCCAACTTTGGCTTAAACTTATGAAGGTGGAGAGGCCTCGGAGCTACGCAGCCCTACAAGTTGTGTGAGAATAAATGGCACGGTAGAGGAGAAAGCCCTTGGTGCCGCCACGGAAAGCAGGGAGGAACGGCGAGCATCGCCCTCATACTACACATCAGAGAATCCACCTGGGCTGCGCACCTAGGACCATACCCAGGGTTTCCCCGGTTTTCCTGCGCACGCCTGTGCACACGCCCATACGTACGAGCATTACAGATACCCCGGTACCCCCCGCTCCAGGCGCTCTGCGTGTCAGGATGGGTCCAGCCCCCGCAGCCTCATGTCACAGAGCACCGGCACCGGCCGTGGCACGGGCTCCTCGCACCCCTCCTCCCCCCAGCACCCCCCCGCGCGTCCGCCGGGGTGGGGGTCCGGGTGCCGCCTGCCCTGCGCCGGGTGCCCCGAGCCCACCGGTGCCCCGCGGCCAGGCTGTGACCCCGCGCCCGGGAGAGCCCCGGACCCCGCCGCCCCCGACCCCCTCCTCTGCGCCGTGGGTTTTCCAGCGCCCGAGGGAGGACGGAGCGGTGCCAAAACCCACCCAGCAGCAGCTGCAAGCATGGGAACGCGAGCTGCTCCCTCGGCCCCGAAGCCCCATCTCATCCGGCTGGAGAGACCGGAACATCCCTGGGGAAGGGGATGCCCACGCCGGGCAGCGCCGCGGGGACCGCCGGCAGCTCCGGCGCAGAAGGAAGGGGGGAAAATGGGATAAAAGCTGCGGCGCTGCAGTGGGGCACGCGTGGGGCCACCCCCTTCCCCCAGGCGCCCCGCCTTCCCACGGTCACTGCAAGGTGCTGAATATTTGGGGGCTTGGCTCGATGCGGCAAAGGGAGAAGAGGAGGGCGATTTTGGGGAGACCTGGAGGGCGACCAGCCGGGAACGAAAGCCCCCGAGGACTGTTTTTACAGTCGCTTATTTAAAACCATTAATCTCTCACGACAATCAACGGCATCTTAAATCGGGAACAGATCCACGCGGCTGCGGGAAAGGCAGCGGTGAAGCCCTGTGAGCGTCCCGGGGCCAGAGGAGGGAGGGGAGGGGGCTCCCCGCAGGCTTCCCCCCGGTGTTATTGCTTATTATTTAGTTATTTTAAAGGAGAAAAACCCCACACCACCACCGCCAAGCTGTTCTGTCCCCACTGCTCTGCGGTTTGCCCCCTTGCTGGGTTTGGGGAGTGGGACCCACCAGCACCGTGGGGGGCTTTCCACCACCCCCAGAATTCAACCGCAGTTACTGGGAAAGGGGCTGGATTGATTCTGCTGTAAAGGAGACAGGATCTGGCCCCAGCCCAGTTAATTAGAAGGGAAGGAACCGCCCTGAGAATATTTGCGCAGGAAGCAATTTACTCCGGAGACTTGCAAAATCCAGCGAGGAACATCCCCCCGTTCCGCAGACCTGGCTGAGAAACCCCCCGGCTCAGGGTCCCGGCGGCCACAGGGCCCCGGCCTCGCGGCGACGGCGACGCGCGGGAAATCTCCGCGGGCTGGAGACGTGTCGCAGGGAATAACGCTGCAGAGCGCTTGGGTGAACTTGCTAAACGTCGCATTTCCAACGCCTCCCGCCCGCGGGTCAAAGCCAGTCAGGGGCTGCGGGGAGACGAGGAATGCAACTGTGTGCTGGGCTTGCTTCCCGGGGGGGGAATAAAGAAAAAAGGGGGGAAAAAGGGGGAAAAAATAGAGAAAAAAGGGGGGAAAAAGGGGGAAAAAATAAAGAAAAAAGGGGGGGGAAGGGGGAAAAAATAAAGAAAAAAGGGGGAAAAATAAAGAAAAAAGGGGGAAAAAATAAAGAAAAAAGGGGGGAAAATAAAGAAAAAAGGGGGGAAAATAAAGAAAAAAGGGGGGAAAATAAAGAAAAAGGGGGGAAAAGGGGGGAAAATAAAGAAAAAAGGGGGAAAAGGGGGGAAAATAAAGAAAAAAGGGGAAAAAGGGGGGAAAATAAAGAAAAAAGGGGAAAAAGGGGGAAAAAAGGGGAAAAGGGAGGAAAAAAGGAAAAAAAGGGGGAAAAAAAAGAAAAAAAGGGGGAAAAAAAAAGAAAAAAAGGGGGAAAAGGGGAGGGAAAAGCAGTGTTTCCAACTGCCAGGTCCTGGGGCAGGCGGCACGCAGCGGGGGCCCGGCCCGGTGCCCGTCCTGCGGGACAAGGGTGCTGCTGCTCCCGTGTTGTGCCCAAAAGCTTTTGGGGGAAAAGGCTCGGCTGAAAGGACGGCTCGGCTCTCCCCCGTGGCTGTGCCGTCACCGGGCATCTCGCGTGGCGTGGAGGTGGCCGAATCCACCGCAGCCATAATGCGCACGGGGGGGAAGCGGGCAGGGGCTGGGTGCCCGGGTGGTGGAGGGCACGGGTGGGTGCCCGCGGAAGGTTGTGCTTTGGCCCCGGCTGCCAAAGCCCCCCCACCAGGGAGGGCATCCCCTCGCTTGGCTTTTATTTTTGGCTCTTGCAAAGCCCCAGGGCAGGTCTGGGCAACAGCCGCCGAGGATGTGGAGGAGCAAAACTGGCAGCACATTCGGCAGCAGCGCCTGAAATAGCCCCAGCCCAACGCCCCCTCCCCACCGGCCGGGCCGTGCCCCGCGGCGGGGTCCCACGTGCCCCGTGCCATCCGGGTGAGCCGGGGTCTGGACCACGCCAGCACCCAGCGGTGCTGCCCGGCTGCTGGGAGCACCCGCCAAGAGGTGCCGCTGTTCGGAGCCAGACCTCCCCGTGCCCCGGGATGGGGACACATGCTCCCACAGGGACAACTAACCCCAAGCTCTGACCCGACGGAGCAAAACTGGCTTTTACGTTCCGATTTCACAATTTGGGTGTTGTTTCTTCCTTTTTTTTTTTTTTTTTAAATATTTAATAGTGGAGGCGTTTGACAGAAATAGCAGGAATTCAGCCGGCTACTCCCTGGCCCTGCTGCCACAGCGAGCGGCAAACACAACCCGAAGGCAGGGACAAGGCTCCTGCTCTACCGGAGGCTTCCTCCTTCCAAAGCACAAGTTAGTCCAAGTTAAATGAGCACAAAGGAGAAAAAAAAAAAAGAAAAGAAAAGAAAAAAAAAAAAAAAAAAAGGAAAATGAAAGAAAAACCCCAGCCCATCACCTCGGCGTAGAACCTGCCATGTGGAGGAACTATCTTTTTAAAGATGAAGCACCACGGTTCCCCCCGCATCGCTCCCCTCACTCACATCCTGCATCACCTCCGCTCCAGCCGGTGTCTAAGCACCACGGGGGCTCCCCGGGGTAGCCAGGATCTGAATTCCTAGCCACAAAACTACTTACAAAAATAAAATTTAACTCCCTTACAGGTCCCACGGGGAGCAGAGGAAGGCACAGAATGTAACTTCTCTTCCCCTTTCCTTTCCCAGCTTGCCCAGGCAAGCAGATGCCCCGGCTGCTGAAGCCACGGCACAGCGGGGACAGGGTGAATTTGGGGTTCGCCAGACCCCGTGGACCCCCCCCGCTTTGCTGGGACGGGTCCACGGGGCTGGGAACAGCAACGCTGAGGCCACCAGCCCCTGTCCTCAGCTCTGCATCCGAGGGCAAAGCAGGCGCTCCGATTCCAGCTGGAAAAACCAGGTTCGGGGTCCCAGCAAGGAGAAACGCAATCGCACCTCGACCGACAGCCATAGCGAGTGCCGGCATCGCCCTCGGCTCGCGGTCGCGGCACCGTCTGCCCCCTGAACGCAGCCCCGAGCACGACCGAGCCCGCGGCAGCGGCTCTCCTTCTCACAGGTCTCAAACAAACGGGGTGCAGCCCCGTGTGGCCGGAGCAGGGGGAGAGCGGCGGCAGAGCGAACGCGCCTGGGTCCTGGGCTCGCGCCCGGGTGCTGCCTGTGGCGAGAAACCCTTGTGACCAGGGATGCGCCGCGGCCCCGCTCCTCCCCGCGGGACGTGCCGGCACCCCGGCATCATCCCCAACCCGCTGCCGACGGACCCGCGGCGTCGCGCGGCCGGAGCGGGCGAGAGCCGGCAGGTCCTTACCTTGGGCGGGTCGAAGAGCTCCAGCACGTACTCCTCGCCGTCGGGCGTCCCCGCGCGCCGCAGCACCAGGCGGCAGCGCTGCCAGCGCGCCCCGCTGTCCAGGGAGGTCTCGTCCAGCAGCCCGTACTTGAGGACCCCCTCCTTGCGCACCTCAGGGGGCTGCTCCCGCGACAGCCCCCACGGCAGGATGCGCTTGCCCAGTCCCGGCTTGAGAGCTGCCTCCGCCGCCAGCTCCCCGTCCCCATCCCCGGGGAGGGTGTCCGAGGAGCGGCGTCGGAAGAGGCTGCGCCAGCTCCTGCGCAGCTGGCTGAGCGAGAAGGGCCGCCGCGCCGGCCCCGCCAGCTCCTCCGAGCTCCAGGACTTGCGCAGTCCCGCTGGGGCGGCCTCGGGGGCTCGGCCGGGCTGCTCGGGGCGGGCGCCCGGCTCTGCCTCAGCTTTGGTGGCCACCGTGCCCAAGGCGGCATCCGTGTGCCGCCTGCGCGTCTCCCGGTAATCCCGCGCCGGGCCGGCAGGCAGGATGCGGAGCTGGTTCATGGCGAAGCCCTCCTTCACCTCGTGGCAGAAGTACTGCTGGAAGAGGTCGGTGAACTGCACCGAGAAGTTCTCTGCGGCCAGGAGGTCATGGTGCGGGTGCTCGGTGGCGAAACGCAGGTAGTGCCGCGCCAGCTCCTTGGCGGTGCTGATGGCGTGCAGCTCACAGAACTCATGCCAGCCCCGGGGATGCGCTGGCGTGCTGGCCGGCACAGCGTGCCCATTCATTGCCGTGGCTCCAGCGAGGCGGCCGCGCTGCAAGACAGAGCACAGCGGTGGCGTCAGGGCGGTCCCAGTGCCTCCCCCCGGCTCCGGCAGCCCCGGGCCAGCACGGCCGCACCGGATGTGCGCCCGCAGGGCAGAGCGTGGGGCCGGGCGCCGCAGCCGGCCCGGGGGCGGCCGGCTCCCCGGCGAGCGGCACGGCCACGCACGCAACCGCTACGGCGGCCACGCAAGACGCCGAGCGCCCAGCCCCACCACAGCGCCGCGCATCCCCATCCCCACCCCGCAGGGCCGTGCCTCAGTTTCCCCACCTGCGAGGTGGGGTGCAGGCAGGTCCCGGAGCGGGGCGTCTGCGCAGCTTCCTGCCGGCACAGCTGCCTGCAGCTGCCCGCCGCCCCGCGGGGCCGCCCGGCCGGGCCGCATCCGTTCTCCTCCTGCCAAGGCTTCGCAGCGCCGACGGGTTTCCCTCCAGGGACCTATTCCAACGGAGCTGATAAAACTGGAGTGGGGGTGGGAAGGGAGGAAGCAACGCGAAAAGCTGCAGAAATCCAAGGACGGAGCTGCCTCGCCTGCCAGATCCACCCGGCCCCAGCGGCCGGGGGAGACGCGGCCGCGCCGCCGGCGCAGCCAGGGATGAGCACGTGTCCCCGGGGGGATGCTCTGCCACCCGCAGCACCGGGGGGCTGTCGGGCTCCGGCAAACCACGCCGTATCTCTGCCCCGAGCGGATTTTGCTGCGAGGCCAATCTGACGGCACCCGTGGCCGGCGGTGCAGCCGCCCCGGCACGCCCGGCTCAGCCCGACAGCGGCGTTGCCCACGGCCGGCCCGGCTGCGCCGCGCTGCTTACCGCCGAAACTCGTGCTCGCCCACGGCACTTATCGGGGCCGTGCACTCGGCTCAGGCAGGAAACGTCAGCCAACCCGCCCGGATCCCGCCGCGCCGGCACGGGCACCGCCGCCTCCCCGAAACTCCGGCCGCCCGGCGGCAGCACCCCGGCTGCTGGGAGGGGAGGAAAACTGATTGCACTCGTCAGGGGGAGGAAAAATTACAAAAAGCCCCTGAGGGGCCAGGAGGAAGCGAGCGGGGCGATGCGGAGCACGGCGGATCTTGTTTGCAGCCGGGGAGGCGATAACGCCGGGAAGCGGACCTCTATCTCTGCCCACCCGCCGCCCTTCCTGGTACGTCCCGCGAAGTTTCGAGGCGAGGGAAGATGTTATCTGCCCCTCGCCAGCCTCGCCGGGGCCTGGCTTCTCAGAAGAGCCGCCCGAGGCTCGGGGCCGGCCGGCATCGCGGCGGTGCCGGGCGTGCGCCTGCCGGCGGCCCGGCCGAACCCCCCCGGCAGGGCCCCCGCGCGCGGCCGTCTATCGGCGCCGCCAGCCTGCCGATGACTCAGCATCCTCCGGCCGCGCTCCCGCTTCCTCCCGGCGCCCGGGAATTGCCACCGCGGCCACCGGCGCTGCCAGCACGCTCGGCGGGATGCTCCCCCAACACGAAGCGGGGCACCCGTGCGGATGGCTCCTCGGCTGGGTGGGAGATTCCCAGGATGGGGAATTCGCCTTTCAAGTTTTCAGGCTCGCTCCACGGCGACTTCGGAAGAGGTTTGCAGCGCGGGAAAAACCAGGCTTCGCCGGTGCCGCACGGCGGGAAGCGGCCGAAGGCCGTCTCCAGTAGCAACGTGCTTCTTCCCACCGGCACGCTGATGGGAAATACACCCCCGGCGCTTCCTCCTGCCGGCACCGGCACGACCGCAACGCCGTGCTCCCTGCTCCTGCCTGGAGCACTCCCCGCCTGGACATGGCTGAATCCACGCTTGACCTACCGCGGCAGCACCCCGCTCCCCCGCACGGCCCCAGGTTTCGGCAGGGACACGCCGCAGGGGTGCGAGTACCCACGTGGGCTTCTCGCTGCTCCAGCCCATCACGCTCCAAGATGCCGGAATTCAGCAGCCAGTGGCTTCAAGGCCAACTTTCCATCCACACCCCTTATCCCTTTATGTTCCTACCGGGGCTCCGGTCCGTCCCGCGGGTCAGCGCCGAGCCCAAGGACTTGCCGCAGCGGCTAATTGCTTTAATTTGCACCGCATGGAGAACCCAGCCCCACCCTCGGACACGCCGCGGGCGGGTTGGGGTGGGGACTGACGTCCACCCCAGCCGCTGGAAGAGCTGTACGCCACCCAGCCCGCCCGGTCCCAGGGCTGCTTGCAGGTGCTGGGGGTGTTTTGGGGCGCCGGGGGTGTTTTGGGGTGCTGGGTCAGGAGCTCGAGGAAGAGCGGGACGGGACGGACCGGGCACGGGCTGGCTTTGATGCGGGCTGCGGCAGCAAGCCCCGGCTTGCGCAGGATCCAGCCTGCGGCCGAGCCGCCCCGGGAGATCTCATTAAAGTCTTGCCCAACCTGGCAAGCGCCGGCACCGGCCAGGACGGTAACCCGCGGGTTGGATCCGGCGACGGGTTATTTGCGCCTTCGTGGTGGCAAAACTCCCAGTAAATGCATTTGTTGTTTAATTGCGGCCAGAGGAGCCGGCAGCACCGCGCAGCGCCGGGGCAACGCCGGCAGCCAGCGCCGCAGCTCTGCCACCCGCTCGCGCAGGACGAGCGGTTCGGAGCCAGCCGGGGCGGCAGGATCCGGCCCGCCGCCTTCCCACCGCAAAACGGCCACGCAGGGAGCTGCGGCTGCGCGGCAGGGGCACCCTCCAACACCCAGCGCTGCAAATCCGGCCTCGAAGGGAAACGTTACGGAGCAGAGACCGTGTCGCCGTGCCCGGCGCCGAGCGAGGCGCTGCTCACGCACGCGTGCGTGCGCAGGCGGCCCCGGAGCGTGTGCAGCGCAGCCGGCGCGCCGCCATCTGAAAACGAAAGCGGCCCCAGCTCCTCGCCGCTACTCTCCGCGCCAGGAAAACGCACGCCAGCAACATAAATAGGAAATTTGATTTATGTGCCGGCTCTCCCAGGAACAACTGTTCCCCGAACGGAGAAAAAGCGGCCGGCGGCATTTTCGGCTCCCTTTGAGAAGCACAACGCTATTCAAAGTTCACCCCGAGGACTATTTTCAGGAGGGAGCGAAGTGAGGGGCTGGGAGACGCCCTCGCCGGCCCCACGGCTCCCGGCATCCCGAGTGGCAGAAATACAAAGTTCCCACAATCCCAAGACCGGGAACATTGTTCCTTCCCAGGATGTCCTCCATGAAAAGAGCTATTCTGAGCCGGCAGCGGGCCTTTCTTGGCACGGCCCCGCAGCCCGCTCGCGGGGCGGCTAGAAAAGGCTGGGTTACAATGAACAGCACTTTTCAATGGGAGAGCATCCGGTGCGGGGGGCTCGAGGGGATGCGGGTCCCCGGGGGCTCCGGGGGGGATGCAGGTCCCCGGGGGGGCCAGCCTGCCGGGGGTGAGCTCGCAAGGGCTGGGTGATGCGGAACATCGCCCCGGGACGGGGACGGTGCAGCCCCTCTCCGCATCCCGGTCCCGCGCGCACGGGGGCAGCGGGTGCAGGCGGAGCGGCGGGATGCGGCCCCGGGTTGAGAGCGCAGAGGGGGACAAGCGGGGCGGCCATTTGGGGGTGGGCACGGAGACGCAGCCGCTCCGCGAGGCGAGAGGGTCTGCTGCAGGGGGAGAGGGGGGAAAGCGTCCGGCTGCAGCCTCCCGATGAGGGATAAGGGGTGGGAATGGAGGAGAGCACCCCGATTTCACCCTCGTGTTCACGGCACGTCCCCTGCGCTGGGCACGTTCGCTGCGGAGCGAGCGCGGCCACGGAAAGCAGCCCCGACCCTGCACCCACAGAAAGCCCCGCGAGGTTTTATTGCTGCCCTTCAAGCCAGCCCCTTCTCCCTTCCAGCAGCCCGCTCTCACCAGTGGGGTAAATATTGCTGATTTACCCCCGAGCAGATCACAAAGCCCCAGCCCACGCGCCCAGGGCAGCACAGGGGGGTGAGGAGGGCGACAGGGGCCCCACCAAAACAGCCCCCCCATATTTACAGCATCACTATAAAAGAGCCGAGGCCATTTGTGCGCCAGGCCAGCACAGCCCACAGCAGGAACTGCCCGGCACCGTCCTGCTCTTCCGTCTGGGAGCAGCCCCCCGTGGTGGTGTGGATTCTCTGAGGTCTTGTAGAGGGTGATGGCACAGCACCGCACCTCTGAGCACCGTCGCTCCCTGCAACCTGCCCACTGTTTCCACAAAAGCTGGAGGACCCCAGGGGGTCTCAGGACCTTCCCCTTGCTTTCCTTCAGCTGAACCAAACCGACGAACTCTAAAGTGACAGAGGAGCAGGTCGGAGAGACCCCACCGCGCGCTCACATAGGCTGTGTTTTCTTAGGAAATCGGGTTAAAAGCCAGGAGGTTTGGGGGGACTGATATTGTTCTCCTAACCCCACTTTCTCACAGGACGTACACACCCCTTATTTGACCACCCAGCACTACACAGCTTGCTATATTAAAAACCAGAGCTGGCCTTAATCTACGGCTCTGCGTGGGCTGAGCAGCGCTGCAGAGCTCTGGGGACGCAGCCGATGTCACAGCACTTTATGTCCATGGGAAATCTATCCATTTGGCTTCCCCTAATCGCTCCGCTGGGGCAGATGGGACGGAGACAGCCCATCCGAACCCACCTCGGGCCAAACACAAGCCCCAGGCTCGCTTGGCCTGCAGGAGCAAACTGGGATGAGCTGCTGCAGCCAGCCCCGTTCCCCAAAAACCCTCCAGCTGCTCCCGTTCACCTGAGCGCCCATCACCATGGCATCTGGCACCCCGCAGCCCGGTTTACATCATCACACTCTCATACACCCACTGTCTGCGGGAAAAAGCCCAGCAGCGGGGTGGCCTCTTTTGACAGGGTTTGTTTTGTTGCTTGAAATGAATCGCTGCGGTGTAGGCGTGGGAGAAGCCGGGCGCAGGGAGCGCTCCCGGGGGAGCGGCCGGCTGGGGGTCCCCCGCTTCGCCCACGGGGCAGGGGGGAGCAGCCGGCAGCTGGGCTCCCCACCAACCTGGCTCTCCCTCCCCACCACAGCAGTCCCCTCAGGGCTGGATTTGGCTCTTCCTCCTCGCCGAGCCGTGGCAGTGCTGGCGGTACCACAAACCCCACCAGCCCCGAGCTCTTGCACTTTCGCTTCGTCTCACCCGCTGGGATTTGTCCCGACATCTTCGCGGTGCCGAGGTCAGTCCCGGCAGCCCCATGGGTGTGTGGGCGTGTGGATGGGGAGGGTTTGCTCTGGGTGAGGAGGATGCAAGACCCCTCACAAGCCACTGGCACTTGCACCCAAATCTCTCCGGTGCAATACATGGCACTGGCAGACCTGCTACCCCACGGGCTCCAGCGAAATCAAAACAGATTTTTTTTTTTTTAGAGGCAATAAATACATGAAAGCAAAGGAGAAAATAAAAGCAGTATTGGGATCGGGGGAATGCACAGGGACAAGGCTCTCCCACACGAAAAGCAAGCTAAAAAGAAATCTGAGGCGTCGACCTAGTCCCAAACAAGTCAAAATGAAACCTGCCAGTAGTTTCACAGGCCTTTAAAACTCCAATCCCATAACCTGCCAGCAAAGCCCGATGGCAGACTGGGACATGTGAGAGCAGGCAGCACCCAGTCCCCGCGCCAGCCACCTCTGCCGCTGCCTGCTTTTCCTACCTAAGCGCAGCAAGTCAAAAAGTCCCAGCTCACAACTCCAGCACATCTTGAATCAATTTGCAACAACAATATCGAAATCGCAGCTCAACAACTCATCCCGGTTTCCTTGACAGTAAATCCCAGCCCGGGCAGCGATGACCGTGTTATTGCCGCTGCCGGAGCCAGCGGGTCCGGGCTCTCTGCGGGTGACCCTGCCAGGGCTTGGCACGAGCGGGACTGGGCACGTCGGCAGGGCACGGGGAGGCTGGCGGGACGCTGCCTGCCAGTGCATTGGCCTTGTGCTCCGAGCCTCCGTGTTTGCCAAGCCAGGCAGTGCCAGCGAGCCAACAAAGTCCGCAGGGTGCAGAAAGCCAGAGGAGCCGCTTGGTAGGCTCCGCTGGCACCTCCGCTCGCAGCGGGCACAGGGGCAGAGGAGAAGGGGGCAGCGGGTAGGCAGGGCACGGCCCCCACGGGCAGGGCAGCACCCTGCAACGGCGGCTGGGGCAGGTGGGCATCACCCACGGGGTCCTGCGCCCTCCAAGAGGGGCCACTGCCACGCCGGGGGTTGCAGGGGTCTGGGGGCAAGCGGGGGAGAGGGGCAGGGCTGGCTCCGCGCATGCTGCACCGCTGGATCAGGGGTCCCCAGGGTAGGGGTGCTGTGAAATGGGGGACTTCGAGGGGGACAGGGACCCCAGAAGATGGGTTAAGAGGTGCTAGAAAGATGGGGTCTCAGGACTAGGGGCACCCACAGGCGCACAGAGAAATGGGTGCCGAGAGGACAGGGGTCCCCGGCGGGGACCGCGACCCGGGACAGAGCGGACCAGAGGAAGGGGCCCGGGATACGAGCGACCCCCCGCAGAAAAGGGGTGCGGGAGGGTGGGAAGATCCGAGGGCTCGGCAGAGGAGGGGGCTCGCGCTCCCGGCGCCGGGGCTCGGAGCGGGCAGCGGCTCCGCGCCCGGCGCTCCCGGGGACGCTCGGGGGGCTGCGGCAGGAGGAGCGGCGGCCGCGCTGCCTCCCCCGCCCCCGCGCCGGACCTCGCCGCCGCCACCACTTTCGCTTTGCAGCGGCCGCTTCCCGGTCCGGCCCGGCCCGGCCCGGCCCGGCTCGCCCGGTCCCGCTGCGCGCCCGCGGTTACCTGCAGGAGAAGGCGTCCAGCTGCTGCTCGCCCATGGTGGAGCGCGGCGGAGCGCCCGGGGGCGGGACGGGACGGGGCGCACGGCTCGGCTCGGCTCGGCTCGGCTCGGCTCAGGCAGGAAACCGGGACAGGCGGCTCCGCATTCCCGCCGGGCGGCGGCGCGGGGCGCGGACCCCGGCCCCGGGCGCGTTATGTAAAGCGGAGCGGCGCGGCCGAGGGCGGAGGCTGCGCGGGGGCGGAGCGGAGGGCCCGCGCCGTCTGTCTGTGTCCGTCTGTCCGTCCGCCCGGGTCCCTGCCGGCAGCTCCGCGGGTGCGCACCGCTCCGCGCTGCCCCTCCCCGCCGGTGCCTTTATCTTATCGCATCCGCGCCCGCGGAGGCAGAGGCATAAACAGCCTGGCTGCGCTCATGGGGGTTGGGGTTTTTTAATTTTTTTTTTTTTTAAGTTTTAATGACTTTAACAATTTTATCTCTGTGGATTTGGGGGTGTCCGGGCACCGTAGCCCCCCCCGGCCCCAGCCCGGTCCCTGCCCCTCGGGGGTCGGGAGGGAGCCCGAGTGCGAGGTCGTCTGGCTGCTCGGGAGGGGTGTGTGCAGGAAAACACCCCGCTTTCCTGTTCCTGCCCGGCCGCGTCCTCCCACGGCTCCCTGGGCTGGGACCCAAGGGACCTCTGCGGTGGCAACAGTGGGCGAGACGCCGTCTCAAACCCCATTTCTCATCATTTTCCTCTGCCTTTCAGTCGAGGAAATTATCTCGCTGTAGAAAGCACCGCGGGGCACTGCCCACGCCCAGCGGGAGCGGGTCAGGCCACAGGGCCCGCAGTTGTCCTGCACCACAGGCGAGGGCTTCAGCTGTGACGAACAGAGCGGTCGCAGTGTCCCTCCGATGCTGAGCAGGGCTGGGACCAGGGTGGGTGCACACGGGCCAGGCTCGGCCGTCCTGGTGCCGTCCTGGTACCATCCCATCCCAGCAGAACAGGGGCTACGTGGCAGAGCTCCGGCCGCCCACCCTGCCAGCCATGGGAAATGAGAGGACAATAAACTTGAGCTGCACCTTTTTCCAGGAAAGGGCTGGTCTGTGGTCTGTACCGTCACGTCTGGCCCATTGACATCTCCCACCCACGTCACTGGCTGTCCTGAGAGCTCCTCCGGGGCCTCGTCCTCCCCGAGTGGCAGCAGTGCCAGGGATGGAGGGGCTCTCCTTGCCCCACAGACCCCCACACAGGTGCCACTGCCGGGCAGGCAGGACCCACAGCGGAGGAGCCCTACCCAGGGGCTGGCACTCGCCCTGCACGCCGAGCCGGGGAAACCCAGGGAAGTGGCAGCTGGGATTTTACAGACACCACGCAATCGATTTGTGGGTGTTGGGAAGGTGGAAGCCGCGGGACGGTGCTCTTGGAGGGCGGGCTGAGGCATGCCGAGCTGTGTGCCACCACCAGCGGGCTCCATCCTTGGTGATGCTTTAAAATACACCGCGGTTGCTCGCCCCATCTGTTCCCAATCCATCCCCTTGCAAGGGGGAAAAGACTGAAACGCTGAAACAGGAATCCCCCACTACTGCTGTGTCCTGGGGCTGGCCATCCCCAGACCATGGCCCTGGGCTGCCACTGGCGTGGACACAGCCCCACTGCCCCCCTCTAGCCCCACCAGCCCCCCTGGACCAGATCTGAGCTTTCCTGCAGCGTTACAACCCCACGCCTGCCTTGGGCATCGCCTGCTCTGGGGGTCCAGGCGACTCTGCAACCAACCAGCCGTCCCAAAACCCACCGGGAAGTGCCTGGGGGTGCCTGACATGATAAAGTCTTACCTTAAAAGCTGCTTTTTAATTCCTCCTGCTGTTGCTTCATGCATAATTGCACCTTCTGGCTCTTTTCTGAGCACGGACGAGCGGTCGGCAGAGCCCGGTGCCTGCCTTCCTCCCCATGGGTGGCTGTCCCAGCTCGCAGCTATTGCACGCTTTTCTTTATGAGCTTCATCTCTTTCAAAAGTGCCCTCTCAGCGTCCTCAGCCCCCATGGCCTGAGATTTCTCTTTTGTTTTGTTTCCTGTACGGATTTTCTACAGTCCCTAACTGCTAATTCACTACCACTGACTTCTGCTTTTTCTGTTTGTTTATGCAGAGCTGCGCAGATGCCCTTGTACACACACACACACACATGCTGCCTCTTCCCTTCCGCTCTGCACCGGGCTCAGCTTTTAACCATTGCTGCTTTCTTCTCCTGTAAAAGCCTTAACCAGCTTCCAGCCGTCCTTCCCACTTCTCTCTTTACCTCCCGTGCGCTGGCCCGCTTCATTTTCAGGCGGCATGGGGTGGTTTGGAAATGGCACATCTGCATTTCCTGGGGTGGGATGTGATCGGCTGCGGGTGACCTCTGCCAGCCCAGAGTGAGATGAGGGTCCCTCCTCCCTGCCCGGAGGAGGGTCTGGGGGTGACATCTGGGAATGCTTGGCTATGGGGATCTACGCTGAGCTGGCAATGCCCCCCAAAGTCAGCCTGGCTTTCATGCACCCCTTCAGAGAGCAGTGGGCAGGGGTGATGGGCAGTGGGCGATGGGCAGGAGCGATGGGCAGCGGCGGTGGCAAGGGGTGATGGGGAGGGGGTGATGGGCAGGGGGTGGCGGACAGGGGCTGTGGGCAGGGGCGATGCTCCCCGCAGCCCCGCCGAGCCCGCCGGGCCGTGGCTGGGCTGCAGCCGCCCCCTCCCGGGCAGCCGCCGCGCCGCAGGCCGCCCCCGGCCCGGCCCAGCCCGGCTTCCCCGCACCGCCCTGCGCCGGCCCCGGCGGGGGGGTCGGGGGCAGCGCCGCCCCGGCCGGAGCCCGACCCCCGGGCTGCCGGGCTGCAGACCCGCGTGGGACGGTGAGTCTCACGCGGGCCCGGAGAGGGACAGGGGTGCCCGCACCCCGAAACGCGCCGTGGAGGGTCGCGCCAGCCCCGCGCCGGGGTTTCTGTGAGGGTCGCAACTTGTTCGCCACGAACCCCAGGGCAGAGCCTCTGGGTCCGCCTGGGGTCCCTGGGGGCCATTCGCTGCTGGTCACAACAGAGACCCGCGCCCCTTCTCCCGCGTGTGCCGGCTGGGGACACGGACAGCACCGGGCATCGAGCAGCCCCTCGGTACCCCCCCAGCACCCCCGGATTTTCAGGAGGCCCCCACCGAGCCAGCACTGGCGGTGACTCAGAGCTCCCCAGATCACCTCACTGAGCCATCGAGTGCCCGCCGCTGCGTAACCACGCGCCAAGTCACCAGTCATGGGAGCAGCAGGAAGCAGAGGCCAAGGGCAGCCCACGTCCTAAATGGCACCCGGCAGCCCCTCGCCTCCTTTCAGGCCCTTTTCTTCTCCATTTTCCCTGTTGTCTGTCAAGCTCAGCACGGGAATTCATTTTCCCACCTTTCCCGACAAGACCTGGCAGGGGAAACTGAGGCACGGGCACTGGGATCCTTGCCGGGGGGATGCTGAGAGGGACGACAGGGAAAATATCATCGGGCCGCTCGGAAGGGGAAGTGCTGGAGCATGTGCAGCAGCACGCGACCGTCCCAAGGGAGATCCAACAGGAAGCACGAACCCATAGGGGAATTTTTCTGGTGTTTTTTGAGGAATTGGGGCGATTCTGTAGCTTCTGAAGGGCTCCCCGGCAAGCAGCTGCGGTGAGGAGCAACCCCTGCTAAAGCAGCCGATGGGGCTGCAAGAAGCAGCCGGGGTTTTGGAGTCCTGGTAAGGGAAGGCAGAGCCGGGAGCACGAATGCCTTTTTTCAGTTACCCCAGCTGGTTTAATAAAGGTATTGCTGCTCCCCACGGTCCTTCCCTCTCCTAATCTTGCCGTGTGAAAGGGCACCTCTCAGCAAGGCATGGAGATAAGCCGTGCAGAGAGACCCGAGACTTCCCACCAGTGGCCTTGAACAGAGCCGTTCCGCTCAGGAGGGAAGATAAAGCCCAGATGGTTTTAGTGCTGGTTTAAATCCTTTTTTATTGTCTGAAAGAGAAAGTCTGCAGGTGATAGGGAAAACCCTCGGTGAACTGAAAAACGCTGCCACGAGCAGAAGGTTGCAAAGCCCCAAGCAGCCATGTAGGGTGGTGGGGGCATCTACAGGGGGGAGCGGTGGGGACCACGACCCGCGGGCAGCGGCGGTCACGGCGGGGGTTACCAACAGCAGGGTTTCTTCTTAGCTGAGGGCCTGCAAAACAAGCGCCCACACCTCGTCTGCTAAACTACACGCACTGCCGTGCAGCTGAGCGGGGAACAAAGAAACTGGAGGAAAGGGACAGCGATAAGGAGAGCAAATCCTTGACGTTGGTATTTACTGGGATGTGGTGAGGACGGCAGTGCTGCAAAGGTGGTCCTCGGGCTGGTGACACTTTTGGCGTGCAGGGAGCAGAAGTCAGCCTGGAGGCTTCTCCCAGCCGAAAGTTTTATGGTTGCCCTGGGACATGGGTACCGGCAGCGGGAAATCCAGCCCCAGCCCCGGGGCTTGACGCCACTGGACCTGCTCACCTCTGGCCCGGATGGGGCAAGCGCTGGCCACTCGGCCGAGAGCGCATCAGTGGCCCAAGCACCGCATGACTTCTGCGGTCAGGGAGGAGCGAGGGGGCCATGATCTCTGCCCATGTGATTGCACAACGCCCGGCAGCTCGTCACCCCGCTTTCCACCTCCTTGTAGCAGCTGTCACCTTCCCCCGGTCACCCACCCAGGTCACTTGGCTCCTGCCTCAGCTCCTTCTTTCTTTTGTCCACCCCATTCATCAGCCTCTGCCCGTTCCCTGCTGGACTCTCCTGGGCACCCACCCTCTGCCCCAAAAGCCTGACTCGGTGGGGTGCTGCCGCTTCCAGCACTAAGCTCCCAGGTTTCCCACCCATGTGTACATCCACACGTATAGCCATGCGTACATCCACACGGACATCCATGTTTACATCCACGTGGACATCCATGTGTACCTCCACACGGACATCTGTGTGTACACTCACACATATATCCATGTGTACGGCCACATGTACATCCATGTATCCGTGAGTACATCCACACGTACATCCGTGCTTACATCCATGCGTACATCCGTGGACGTATCCCCGGATCCGCACTCCTCTCTCCCCGGCGCTGCCTTGCTTAGCCCCGGTGCCGCCTTGCTCGGCCCCGGTGCCCAGGGCTGTGACCCGCCGAGGGCTTTGGGCCGAGCCGGGACCCCCCGGTACCCGGGCCGAGCTCCGGAGCCGTTTCACAGCCGGGCGAAGACCCCCCGACCACGCGCCGGGCCGCCCCGAGCCGCGGTGAGGGGCGGTGGCGGCGGAGGAGGAGCCGGGCGGGAGCCGCGCTCCGCCCGCCGGGGCCGGGCCGGGCCGAGCCGGGGCGGGAGCCGAGGACAACGGCGCAGGGCCGGGGGGGCGGCGGCGGGGCGAGCGGGCGCCGACCCCGGACCCAGCGCTCCCACGGCCACCCACGGCCGCCCACGGCCGCCCACGCGTCGCTGATGCCGGAGGCCGCCCGCGACCGGAGCTAGAGGCAGAGTCCCCAGGTAGGCGAAAAGCCTGGCACGGCGAGGTCACCGGCGGCTGGGGGACACGGGGAGCGGTGGCCTCGCCCGGGTGAAAGGGTCCACAGACACGGCGCTTTGGAGCGGCAGCCGGATCGGCGGCGCAGGCCGTGAACCCTCCCTGCGTGCCGTGGGGCGGAGCGCCGTGACACAGGGCAGACACGGCGCCGGCGGTAAGGTCACCTGGCGGGTGACGTGGGGCACCGGGACCCCCCTGTCTGGGGCTCCTCCGTGGGAAAACACTCGGCTGGGGGGGAAACCCCCTCCCCGGGGAGCCCCGACCCCCCCAGCACCCACTGGGCGCAGCACCGGTGGGTGGGAGCAGGGTTATCCCGGCTGCGATCACGGGGCTGTTTATTCACCGGCTCCATTTCCCGGGTGCCAGGGCCGGTGCCGCCGGGAACAGAAAGCCGACGGCTTATTAGCGTGCAATTAAGGCGCACCCATCCTGTGCGTGCCGGCGGGCGGCTGAGCATCCTCTGTCCCCGCAGGGTGCGGAGCCATGAAGCTGAACGAGCGGAGCTTGGCCTTTTACGCCACCTGCGACTCCCCGGCCGACAACGCCGGCTTCCTCTACAAGCGCGGGGAGCGGCACACGGCGTACCATCGCCGCTGGTTCGTGCTGAAGGGCAACATGCTGTTCTACTTCGAGGAGCGGGAGAGCCGGGAGCCGGTGGGCGTCATCGTGCTGGAGGGTTGCACCGTGGAGCTCTGCGATTCGGCCGAGGAATTCGCCTTTGCCATCCGCTTTGGTGGCACCAAGTCTCGCACCTACGTGCTGGCGGCCGAGAGCCAGGCCGCCATGGAGTCGTGGGTGAAGTCGCTCTCGCGAGCCAGCTTTGACTACATGCGCCTGGTGGTGCGGGAGCTGGAGAAGCAGCTGGAGGAGATGCACTGGGGGCCAGCCGGTGGATGCGGAGGCTGCCAGCAGTCACCTGGCTCCTGGAAGCCAAAGCCCTCGGGGCTGGAGCAGACCCCGGAGCGGCTGCCGGCTCTGGCCACCGTCCTGCCGAAGGAGAACGGCTGCGCGGTGTGGAACAACACACCAGGAGCGGACCAGCCGCCCTACACTTCTGGCTGCGGTGGGCATGAGGGTGAGGGGAACGCGCGGCCGCCGCCGCCGCTGCCACCACGCAGGCGGGCATCGAGCAGCGAGGCAGCCGGCGCCGGGGCAGCTGCGACGGAGAGCCCATCCACCTTCTGCCGGCTCCATGAGCGGTACGGCCGGGAGGTGGCCCGGCTGCGGCAGGAATGGCTGGAGAGACGGCGTGGTCCCCGGCCCTGAGAGGTGGCCAAGCCCTGGAGAGCCCCAGGACCCGTGGCAGGGAGGAGGTGATCATCCATGGTGCTGCCTTGGTCCCTCCTCACCCCGGGATGTGCAGCCCTGTCTGTGGCAGCGATGGACACCTGCTGACGGTGCCCCCAAGGCCCCCAAGCACCAAGGGGCACCAGTGCTGCTCCGTGATGGCGAAACGCCGGCCTGGCACCGACGGCAGCTGGCCACGGCGTGCCGCCAGCCTGGCGTGGAACCTCTGGGCTCTCAGGGCTGCCGGGCTCTCGGGCACCTCGTGTCAGGCAGTGGGTGCTCCCCGCAGGGGTGCACCCCTCCAGCTGCGCCCAGGTCTGAGTGCAAGCGAGCTACGAACCGCTTGCTGGTGGATGCCTCCTGGGAACTGACCGGTGCACTGGGTCTGCTGGGGCCTCTTGATGCTCCCGCAGCAGGCTCCTGCACCAACAACGCTTTTGGAGGAGGATTTTGATGGGATCTCGCCCGCCTGAGCCCCTGCAGGGGTGTTTCACAGCGGGGGGGGGAGCCTGGTGCCACCTTCCCCTCCCTGCCCGGCGCAAGCGGCTGGCTGAGGTCGGCTGAGCTCCGCCGGATCCCTCTGCTCCAGCAGGATGTGGTTTGAAAATTAAAATATCAGCGAGCACAGCCCTTCCTTAACGGCAGCAGCACCGCGCGCCCCGGCCGCCCAAGGGGGCTGGTGACATCCAGCACCGGGCGTTTCGCATGGGGCGATTGCCGCTTGCAGCCCGGCTGGTGAACCCGTGGGGGGAGCGGAGCCGAGGGGAAGGCAGCGGCTGCGGGCACCGCCGGGCAGATATTGCAGGGCAGGGCATCATCCCCAGGCCGGTTCGCGAAGGAGAAGCATCGCTCACAGCAGCGAACGGGAACGTATGTGTCAGTGGCGGAGGGTGTCGAATGATTCATTTGCCGAACCGGAGCAAAGACGGTGTCTCGTGCCGGTGTTTCTCCTTTATTTCCCCAGTGGTTTGTATCGACACGAGAGCTGCCGGCCTGGAGGTGGGGTGACCCACCCCAGGTCTGGGGGGAGCAGTCAGGGTGCCCCGGGTTTGGGCCGGGTGGCTCCGGCTCCCTTTGCCCCCCCTTGGGACGGGGACAAGATTTTGCTACAATAAAAGTTGTTTCAGAAATTCCCTCCTAGTCCTGGCTCTCGTTTGTGCCTTTCGGCCCCTGGGGAGGAGAGCCCGGGTGGGAATTAATTCTCCATTTTAATGCCGCTCCTGTCCCCACTGTGTCCGTGGGGCTGGGCAGGGACTGTGTCACCCGAGTGGCACATGGCCAAGGCCAGAGTCTTGCAGTGCCCTGGAGCCCTGTGTCTGCCCACAGGGATGGGGTGGGATGTGAGGGATGGGAAGTGAGGGGTGGGATGTGAGGGATGGGAAGTGAGGGATGGAAAGTGAGGGATGGGATGGTTCCACTCTGGGGACATCGGGACACACGGCGCCAGGGTGGTCCCACGGCAGGTTCTGCTCTTCGTGACAGCTCAACCAGCCAGGTGTAGGTGCCTAACTGGGAGCACAACCCTCCCACCGATCCACCGGTGGAAGCGGCACCGCGTGCCCTGGCGCGAGTTGCTGGTGCGTTAAGGCTCGGTGGGCTGTTATACCCATCTCTCCAAATGCCGGGCTACAGGCAGCCACCCCGGTTTGGGTGCCGCCGGTCAGGTTGCCCTGCACCCTCGGTGGGATGCCCCCGGCCCTCTGCCCAGGGTCTTAGCCAGGGACAAAATATCTGTCCCCTTGCCGGGGCCGGTGTCGGTGCTACGCAGGTGCCAGGGACCCTGCCCTCCCGTAAGTGGCCAACGTGACCCCGCGTCCCTGCCCGCAACATCCCAACTGCACGCATGTCTCCGGCTTCTTGCTGATGCGGGGTCTCGCCGTGGGCCGGGGCGGGATTCCTCTTAGGGAAACTGAGGCACAAAGCCAGCCAGGGTCACTCGCTCGCCGAGAGCCGGCGCAGGGTACGGAGCCCTGCTCCCGGCCGGGCACGGCGCCCCGCTACGTGCTTCGGCGTCTGGAGCGGTGCCGCCGAGGGCGGCTGGGGTGCAGCTACACCCGCAGCATCCAGATGGTTAACCCGGCCCCGTCAGTCGCTGCAGAGGAAGACTCCGGTTTCCATGGCAGCCGGCCCAGCTTCTCCAGACGTTCAGATATTCATTAAGAACAAATCCTTCCCAACATGTTAGCCGACAAACAAGCTTAAACAGATACGCAACATATGGATTTATTAATTCATCAAAAGCAAACACCCCCGCCTTGTGTCGGAAGCTACAAACTTGCCCGGTGATGGCTGGCTCTGAGGAAGAGCTGTACCGCCGGGCGACTGCCGAGCCAAGCCTCACGTCGGAGGACGCGGAGCTACCCTGGGGCCAGGAGCAAACTCACGCTAGGGATGAGCACAGGACTTTCACGGGGCGGGATCGTGCCCCGAGCTGGAGTGACCCCATTTAACACCCTCTTTTTTCCCCAAATCACCGGGAGGTGTTTACGGCAGTGAGAGCTCTGGCCGTAAACGCAAAGCCAAGCCGAGCCTTCTAAGGGAGCCAACATCAGCCCACGCGCCGGGCGAAGGCGAGCGGAGCTCCCGTCCCGGCTGCCTCCAGACAAAACACACCCCGAAGCCAGAGTCGTATCCAACTTCTGTATTTAGTGGCTCTTTACAGAACTTGTTCCTTCCAAAACTGCTAAACAAAGTTCATCGATCTCATAGAAACTTTTGAAGTACGGTACATGAGCCTAACAAAAATGTGACCGGTATGTCCCGCTGCCTTTAATACAACAGGATTGCCGCGTTCCAGACTATCCTAAGTGCTTCCTCAGATCCCGTCCCGCTAAAGCTCCCGCTAGCACACGATGGAGAAGAGCAGTCCATGGTCACGCCTCGACCTCCTGCAGCGCGGTGGCAGGGAAAAGCGCGGCCGCGGGCAAGCT